>NC_033794.1:99379436-99539436 GCF_001876935.1 Asparagus officinalis
ATAAATGGAAATTTTAATTGCTCGGAGGACCTAATATGATCCCTTAGCTTTTCCCTGGAAGATTCTCAAGTTGCGCTCTTGTCAGATCATATAGATTGTAGGCGTAAGTGTCATCCTCTTTAATTTCTTCATGGGTCCCTTACCTTTCAAGTTACAAGAGTACCAACGAATGATAATGTTCCAATCGCAAGACCAAGAAATACTATGAAGTCAGAAATATGAAATACTAGTTTAAGGGTATGAAATACTAAGAAGTCAGAAATATGAAAGGCAAGAGATCCTGTAGTGAGGAACAGAGCAACCCAATCTCGAGGAGAGCTTTGAGCAGAGTCTTGTTCATTCCTATGCTGAATTCGGAGACAAGAGAGAGGAAGTTGGAATCGAAACAGGGCACGTGCTTCAAGAGCAAGGGTTTTTGGAACGGATGCCCAAAAGAACCCATCATTTGGGTTGATTGGGTTTCTCGTGGGGCCCACTGTCTTCAATAAGTAACGCACCCAAAAGACAAGCAATCGGCTCGGCTGATTGGGTTTCTTTGTTGGGCCCACTAACTTGAGGGAGAAATGTACCAGCAGAGCCCAATATTTATGCATTATCTGTTTCTGTTCTATTAGAATTCCCATGCAGATACCTCGGATGTGCGTATTTTGGGCCTCGAAGGTCCAGTTCGGCATTGTTTTCTTCAGAGTTGTTGCTATTTTTGTTGGCCTAAAGTCTGGCCCGTTACCAAAAGGCCCAGTTCTCCACAATATTTGTTTCAGACTATCTCTAATCTCTCCTCCTACTCGATGGTACTGAATCCTAAGTTGCAACCTCCTCTCCATCCCTTTGTCCTGCTCTGTAGCCGCTATGAGTCTTATCTCCCATCCTTGTAGGTCGGCTCCTACCATTCGAAATCCTAGGCTTCTCTCCCGTGTCGGCTCCCCTTCTCTATTTAGGTCGAAGGGTTGGTAGTAGCTTGGGAGAGTTGTGAGCGACGATGAAGAAGACCCTGAGCTTTGTGCTATTCTCTGCTTTGTGCGATCGATCCTCTCCCTTCTAAAGCTTTGTGCTTTCACCCTTTGTGAGGTGAGTGGAGAGACAGTGGAATAGTTGTTTTCCCCCTTTTGCGTTCTTGGTGGTGCACAAAAGAAGAAGAACGGATTGGTTGGTCAGGCTTCTGAGCCAAAGAGCGACGATGTCGATCCTCAACAGTGGTATCAGAGCTTAGTGAGTCGTCGCCGTTCAAAACCATCGTCGGCGAGCTTTAGGAACTACTACTCGAAGAGTCTCTTCAGTCTCGTCCTCGTCCCGGGCTTCGTCGGATCGCTCTTGATCGACGATCTCGAAACGATCGGTTGGATCTGAAGCCATCAGACTTGATCGAGGACTAGTGGACGAAGAGATCCTCGCTGCCTAGGGTTTCATACTGTTGAACCTCTTCACGGTCGTGGCAGCGACGAGTACGATGGTGTTGGGTAAGGTCGAAACTCTCTCCTAGAGTTTCGCTCAGGTATATTGACTGAAAACCCAACTCTACAGTTATCTATTTGCTAGAAATTTTTTCTTTTCTTGTTTTTGTTTCTGCCCATGCTAGTTGCTGTGATACCATTGCTTATTTTTCTTGTGTGAAGAATGTCTGTTGCTAATCAATATGGTATGGTTTTGTTCAACGGAAAATCTAATTTTAGCATTTGGAAACAAAAAATAAAATGTATTTTAATTTAACAAAAGTCATTTAGGGCTGTTGGCCAGACCTATTTGACTTCTGACACTAAAGAAAAAAGGGCTAAAATGAACGAAAATGCTTGTTCCACAATTTATTTGAATTTATCTAACTCTGTGCTTAGAAAAGTTAGAATTTTGGAATATGCTAAAACCTTTTGGGATAAACTTAAAGAACTCTATACTAAAACCTCTTTACCCAGTAAAATGTTTTTGGTTGAATTTTTTTTAAATTTAGATTGGATATGTCTAAGGACATTGAGGAGAACCTAGATGTTTTCATAAAACTTATTTCAGATATTAAGTTAACCGGTGACAAACATATAGACGACAATACTTCTATTGCCCTTCTAAATGTTATTCCTGACTCATATAGTGATGCGAAATATGCTATTAAATATGATAGAGATGAGGTTACCCTTGACATAGTGGTCAATGGTTTTAAGAGTAAGGAATTAGATTTAAAACATTCTGGGGGAAATAAAAATTCTGGTGAGGTTATGCATGTGAGGGGTAGGCCTCAGAATAGGTCTAATAACCAAAAGAATGCTAGTAATAGGGAATCAAGTAAGAAAAAATTTGAAAATGGAAGGGGTAGATCTAAGTCCAGGTTTAAAGTTAAAAAATGCTATAATTGTCATGAAACTGGTCACTTTATTAAAGATTGTCCTAAGCCTAAGAAAAATCAGCAAAATGAACATGCTAATATGGCTGTCTGTGAGGGCAAAATGGGTAAAATTTTCATGATTAATAATCTTTGTGATTATGCATATTTGAACTCTGTGTTATCTGATTCTATGTAAATCAGATTGGTTAGTAGACTCTGGTTGTACTTTTCATATGACTCCTTTTAAAAACTTGTTTTCAAACTACAAGAAAATAGGGAATAGCTTTGTGTCAATGGCAAATGAAAAGAAATGCAATGTTTTAGGAACTGGTAATGTATGCCTTAGGTTTTCTTCTGGTTCTGTGTTTACTTTAGGCATGTTCCTGATTTACGTTATAACTTGATTTCTTGTGCATCTCTAGAAAATGATGGTTTGGAGAGAAAATGGGGTAAAGAGGTTATGAAAATTCTGAAAGAGTCTCTTATTATTTTTACTACTGAAAAACAAAATATTATTTTTACTACTGAAAAACAAAATAACTTGTATGTTTGTCATGCTGAACTTGTGCTTGATTCTGTTAACTCTGTGGTAGGTGATAAATCTGTTTTATGGCATAATAGATTGGGTCACATGAGTAATAAAGGATTGGAAATTTTGCATAAAGGAGGTCACTTTGGTAGTGATAAAATATCCTGCATCCCTTTCTGTGAATCTTGTGTGCTAGGAAAATAACATAGGATTAGTTTTCCTATTTCTTCTTTTCCTAATCAATCTAAGTGCACAGATGTAATTGAATATTTGCATGCTGATGTGTGGGGTCCCTCTAGTGTTCCTACGCATGGAGGGAACCAATATTTTCTTTCCATAATTGATGATTATTCTAAAAAAAGTTTGGATTTTACTCATGAAGTAAAAATCTGAAGTTTTTGATAAATTTAAAAACTAGAAAATCTACTTCTTTATTACTAAAAGAGAACAACAAAAAAGCTAAAATGAACAGTAACTTTTCTCATTATCCACGTATTTAAAACCTTATTTCTGTGAAACTCCCGTCCTAATAACCCCACGTTTCCAGTAACCCACTCCCACTTCCTGTAACTCCCTAATAACTCTCCCCTCCTCCTCTCTCTCCCTCTTAAAACTCCCTATTTCTCTTCTCTCTCTCTCTCTCCCTCTTAAAACTCCCTATTTCTCTTCTCTCTCTCTCTCTGCCCTCCCTCTCCAGTCAAGCCATGATTTCAAGGAAAAGATCAAGGGCACGGTGGAGAGGATCATGAACCCTCGAACGCTCTACGCTTTCAAGGAGAAGGGCGTACTCAGCGACTCCGAGTTCGTCATCGCCGTCGACAATCTCATCTCCAAGTGCCCTACTTGGTCCTGGCACTACTCCCACTTTTCTCAAAACCCTACCTTTGGTTCTCCCTCTCTCTCTCTTTCTCTCTAATTTGTTGACTTTTGTAGGGAGGCGGGGGAATCGAGCAAGAGGAAGTCCTATTTGCCTGCTGATAAGCAATATCTCATCACGAGGAATGGTATTTGATCAAACCCTAGATCTCAAAATCGCCTCTTTTTGAGTTTTCTTGATTCTGTTAACGGTATTTGTTGATTTTTGTTTTTTGTTCGGAATATGATTATAGCTTAAGGGGTTTTGGTAGTTTTGTTGCAGTTTAAGGAGTTCAAGTTGGGATAATTTGCACTTTGGTGCTGCAAAGTTGTCGTCTTTTTGAGCTTTGGTGACGCAAAGTTGAGTTCAATAGGAGATATTTTTCCCTCTTCAAAAGAGATTCGTGGACTTAGAAATGTGATAAACTTTCTAATCTGTTTTCAGTAAGATTTTGTTATTTATGATAAAATGGTCACCTTTATAGCTTTATATCTTCGTTAAATTTTTTTAGAAGATGCTCAAAGAATTTGATAAAGAGAGCCCAAAACTCAGTTTAATTAGTTCTTAAGTTATATAACAAAATGTTGCGTCAAAGTCCTTTCATGTAGCTTTCAAAGTCCCTGTTGGTGACACCCCCTATGGCCCTATGTCAGGGCAAAAAGAGTTCAGGTAATCTTTTTTTCTGGGGTTTTCCCAGATTTTTTTATTTATTTTTTCCTGTAGCAATTTTTGTGACGTTGGTTATCTGTCAGTTGGTTGATAAGGATCCAGAGAGAGCAATTGCTCTGTTTTGGGCCGCAATCAATGCTAGAGACAGTTGACAGTGCTCTCAAAGACATGGCCATTGTTACAAAGCAACATAATAGAGCTGAAGAAGCCATTGAAGCTATCAAATCCTTGAGAAATCGATGTATCGATCAAGCACAAGAATCATTAGACAACATTCTTCTAGATCTCTACAAGGTTTCTTTCTTCTTCTTCTTTTCTCTTCATCAAATTTAATGTTTTTGTTAGAATTTAAAATTATAATCCATAGTCCTCACCGTTACTTCCGTTAAATTTCTCTATTTTGTTGAAACTCCCTGCAAGGGATTCAATTCTAATATGAGTTTATGTTCTGAATGTATTTGATAAGTTACACGTATGTTTAAGTTGCAAAATTTTGAGCTAGACTTGGTCACTGTCAAAGCTCTAAGATCATTCCAGTTGTTTTATGGCTATTAATTTTTTTTTACAGATTTTACCTACCACTTTAGTTAGCGCATGATTTTCTCATATGATAATCATATGCCCTTTTTCCATTATTTTATAACCACTGATATCCCATTATTATATACGAAATAATTAGAAAATCAAGTTCACTATATTATTTTTAACCACAGATGAGAACTAGGACATATGTCTTTCAAGAATGGAGGAATTTTCTTAAGTACCTTGAAGGAGCGACGAAGCCAACATTAACCATATGCAAGATCAATATAATTCTTTTGCATTTTACTCTCTTTTCCCACTACTTAAAGAACAAGTATTTCTAGATAATCCTGTTAACTATAAAAAACATCAGATCATGTTAACTATTACATATCAGTTACTTTTTTAGCCTTTTTGTTAGCTCGATGTAAGTCTGTACAAAATCAATATAAACTAAATTCATATACTATATGCTTTTTTTTTTGCTTTGATACTCTTTAAACTTAGCAGGAAAATCTATCTTAATGCCATCATGAGTTTATATAATTGTAATATAGTGTCACTCGGAAGTGCTTATTTGTTGAAAGAACCCATTCTTTATTGTCATTCACCATGTCTGTGTTGTCTATGATTTTAGAATTTATATTTTATTTGAATATGCATTGAATTTATAATACAAATGTGACTATGAATTGTGTTTTCTGATCTCTGAAACTGATATCATACATTAATCCTTATCATATTTTGTGATTAAGTAATCTCTATAGTTTCTCAAGTACGTGTGCTGGACTATGAAAGTTATCCATTTAATATAATTGATTATTTTTATTACAAAGAAAATTAGGTTTCATACAAATTAAGCATTGGCTGAACCTATCTGAAATTCACTATTTTATTGGTTGGGGCAATTCATGTGAAACACCAGCAATTGTTCTTTCAAAGAGCTTCAGAGGGCTTCTGCCTGAAATTTGGCCATCACACCTTCATACAAACGTTTCTCACAAAATCTTTCTCTTAGAAATGGGAGTCAGGGAGAATGCACTCTTGAACGTTTTATATATGTCCACCTTTTTGTTTCCACATACTGTAAACTTTGAAGTTCATCAGTTATTCAAAAAATGTGAGAATGTTTTTTATTGCCTTCGTAGTCATTTTAGGTTTTTTTTAACACTGTTGATATTAACGATCTAATTTTTTTTGAGATTCCAAAGAACCATAATTCCCAATGTTGATGTTGAAAAGGGCCTTTAAGTCTACCCCGGTACTGAGATTAAACCTTTGTTTAGCCATCTTCCATTCTATATTTGAAAGCCCATAGCAATGCTGATGTTATACCCTGGTTTAACCTTTTTCAATCACTTATATGATTTATGCCACAACAGCTTTCCTAATTGTTATTATTTTGCATATCAGGACCTATCTACTGAAGCTGCTGAAAATCTGCAAGAGTACTTCAGGACAATGTATAAAAAGGCAATTTGCATTTTCTTTACTTTTCTTTTATCAAATTAACACAGAATGGCAGTGCTTATTTTAATTTCCTTTGCTGTAGGTGACAGAAGCTGATATTGAGGAATTCGAAGCTAACTACAGTGGATCAGATTCAGAGAAGAAAGATCTGAAGAACCTATATACCGAAATTAAAGGCAACATGAACATGTGATTAAATTTTTCATGAAAGGCACTTATCCTCACCTAAATCTGGGAAGTATCCATTTCCTTTCATTGTCTTAACCAGTCTGCTTTCTTGGACTGATTTTTGCAATATGTATGCCTAACTGTACATATAGAAGTTACCGTCGGCTTCTTTGACATTTATTTTTTGCTACAGGCTTTTCTGTTCAATGCTTTGTTCTGAGGCAAAGCTTGATTCACATCGTTTCAAGGTCTAAATTTAGATATTTTGTAATAATAATAATAAGCTTGTGAGTTGATTATGAGTAATATTCATGTTTGGTAATGATAATAATAAGCTTATGGGTTGACTGTCAGTAATATTATTATTGGTACATAATTATCATTATTTTCTGATTACAATTAGTTAGATTCTTAAGTAATTAGTTTTATTAATGAATCTGCTTACACGTTTAAGAAAGTAAAGTTATAAAACAACCCGTGCTTTGCACGGGCATGAAAACTAGTTATGATTAAAAACCAAACGATAAAGAAAATTAAAACTCTTAGGACAGACAATGGTCTTGAGTTTTGTAACAAACAATTGAATGATTTGTGCTACTTGGGGTATTAAAAGGCATAGATCTATTACATACACACCCCAGCAAAATGGGGTTGCTGAAAGGATGAATAGAACTCTCTTAGAGAGGGTGAGGGTTATGTTGGCCACATCTGGGCTCTCTAAAAAGTTCTGGGGAGAAGCTGTTTGTACTACGACCTATTTAATTAATAGGTCTCCTTTTGTTCCCTTAGGAGGGAAATGCCCTAAATTTGTGTTTACGGGCAAACCTCTTGATTTAAATAATTTGAGAATTTTCGAGAGTGCTGGCTATGTGCATCAAAAGATTGATAAGCTAGAACCTAAATCTAAGAAATGTGTTTTCTTAGGATATACTGAAGGGGTAAAAGGTTATAGGCTTTGGAATAAAAGTGAATCGGGGTTTAAGGTAGTGATAAGTAGAGATGTTGTTTTTAATAAAAATAAATTTCCTTGTTTACCTTTACATGTCCCTATTCCTAAAAATGATACTCCAAATGAGGTGGAGCAAATGCCTATTATTAATCAACCTGAATCACCTCCTGAAGAATAATTGAATGATATAATTATTAAAAATTAAGATGAGAATATTCCTAATGAGGTGGAGCATGATATGTAGAAAATAGATAACATGCATGATTTGAATGATTATCAACTCACTAGGGATAGAAATAAAAGAACCATTATTGAATGATTATCAACTCACTAGGGATAGAAATAAAAGAACCATTAGGAAACCTGAAAGGTATAGAGATTACAATTTGGGGATAGAAATAAAAGAACCATTAGGAAACCTGAAAGGTATAGAGATTACAATTTGATTGATTGTAATATGTCTGAGTTTGCCTTTACTGTGTTTGAATCACTTGAGTGCAATGAATCTAAGACTTATAGAGATGCATTAAGGTCAAAATATTCTGAAGAATGGATTAGTGCTATGAAGAGTGAGATGGAATCCCTAAGAATTAACCAAACATGAAAACTTGTCACTAAACCTGCTAGTTGTTTTGTAGTAGACTGTAAGTGGCTGTTTAAGGTGAAACAAGAATCTGAAAGTGTTAGGTTTAAGGCTAGGTTAGTAGCTAAGGGATTTACTCAAAAGGATGGAATTGATTATGCTAAAAAATTTGCTCATGTTGTCAAATTCACTACTGTTAGAATTATGCTTGCTCTAGTTGCTCATTTTAATTGGGCATTAAAACAAATGGATGTAACTACTGCTTTTTTGCATGGTGATCTTGATAAAAATATTTATATGCACCAACCTGAGGGCTTTGTGGGCCCTAAATTGCCTGATCATGTGTGTTTGTTAAAAAAGGCTTTGTATGGTTTAAAACAATCACCTAGGTATGTTTGTTAAAAAAGGCTTTGTATGGTTTAAAACAATCACCTAGGTAATGGAATATTAGATTTGATAAATACATGCAATCTTTAAAGTTTAAAAGGATTAAAACAATCACCTAGGTAATGGAATATTAGATTTGATAAATACATGCAATCTTTAAAGTTTAAAAGGATTTTTGCTGATCATTGCCTGTATTATAAGAATATAGACTCTGTGCCTGTATTTCTTTTAATTTATGTGGATGACATGTTGATTGTTAGTCCTTGTTTGAAGTCTATTGAGCATGTTCAAAAATATCTTTGTGAAAATTTTGACATGAAAGACTTAGGCAATGCTAAAAGAATCCTAGACATGAATATTATTAGGGACAAAAACAAATCTACTCAAATTTTAAACCAAAGTTCATATGTTGAAATTTTTTTTTTTGAGTAAATTCGCTATGTCTGATACCAAATCTGTGAATATGCCTCTTGCTTCCCATTTTGTGTTAAGTAAGGATCAGTCTCCCAAAATTAAAACTGAAATAAATGATATCAAGAACGTGTCATATTCAAATGCTATAGGATCGGTCATGTATCTCATGGTTAGTAGGCCTGATATTGCATATGCGGTTAGTTGCTTGAGTAGATATACGTCAAATCCTGGTATGCCTCATTGAAATACTTTGAAATGGCTTTTAAGATATTTAAAATCCTCTGTGGATGTAGGATTAACCTTCTCTAAGTGTTCTGAAGGTGTCAAACTAGTTGGCTATGTAGATTCTAATTATGCAAATGATAGACATAATAGAAAATCTACTACTTCCTATGTGTTTACTTTGTGTGGCTCTTGCATATTTTGGAAATCCCAACTACAACCCATTATTGCTTTATCCACTACTGAATCTGAGTATGTTGCTACCACTGAAGCTTTTAAAGAAGCTATTTGGCTTAGAAGCCTTATATCTGAAATTGGTTTTCTGGATAAAAATGTGGTTGTATTTTCTGATAGTCAATCTGTCATTCAACTTTGTAAAAATCCTGTTTTTCATGATAGAACTAAACATATTGATGTTAGATTTCATTACATTCGGGATATAGTTGAAAAGAGTATTGTCAAGTTAGAGAAAATTCCCTCAGAATTTAATCCGACTGACATGGGTACTAAGTGTTTGCCTGTTGAAAATTTTATCTCGTGTCAAAGAATATTGAATTTTGACTTTGGGTAATTTTCCTTTGCTTTGTGTATTGCCTTTGTGGCCTATTAACTTGCTTTGTGCTTGTTAGTAGCTTTGTGATTTTCCCTTTGAACTCGATGACCGATTGGTAGAGTTCGGTCCTTTGTGGACTTGGTATGCTTGGTGATCTTACCCCGATCTTTGTGATCTGAGTTTACTTTGTGTATTTTCTTCCATTGCTTGTATCTTCTTTGTGATCATACAGGTAATGGTTTAGCGATGATGAGTCTTGCAGTTCCGTGTTTGTTTTTTGTCTGTGCACTACCTTGGGCCTAAGGTGGAGATTGTTGTTATTTTTGTTGACCCAAAGTCTGGCCCGTTACCAAAAGGCTCAGTTCCCCACAATATTTGTTTCAGCCTATCTCTAATCTCGCCTCTGTAGGATTGGCAAGAATAGAAGGTTTGGGCTCCCAAGAACAGTTTGACAGGTTGGCGGTCGACCGCGGGTCTTTGCGGTCGATCGAAGTCGTGCACGGGGCCTCACTATGCCTCTGGATCTCTAGTGGTCGACCGTAACGGTCGACCGTGACGGTCGACCGTGACGGTCGACCGTGAAAGTTTCTGCTGTCTTAGGAAGTCTCTGGAGTTGATGCAATTGACCGTGGTAGTCGACCGCGATACCTGTGCGGTCGACCGTCACGGTCGACCGCCGAAGCGGTTTTGGGCTGATTCTAGGTTCCAGACCCGTTTCGTTTGGGAGTTGTATAAATACTCTTAACTCATTTTTAGGGTTTAAGGGAGAAGATTTTGAGCTGAAGAAAAAGGAGATTTAGGGCTTCTATTGTTTGAGCCATTTGGAGAGATTAAGAGGGCTTATTTGTGGGTTTGTGGTAAAATTTGTAACCCTAATTGTATTCCCCTTGATTTCTATTAGTAAAACTCCTCCCTCCTTGCCCCGTGGATGTAGGAAATTTGCCAAACCACATATATTATGTGTTCTTGCTGTGATTGAGTGTGGCTTGTGCTATTGTGGTCTATTATTGGTTCTTGTGTGTGCTATTGATTTGTCGAATCGGCTTTCGCCGCGTACAACAAGTGGTATCAGAGCTCCGGGTTTGATTTGGGAGTTTGTTCGAATGATTCACTATTGGATTCTTGTTTGGAGAGGTAGATCTACAATATGGCCTGTGCTAATTGTAGATTTGTAACCCTAATTGAATACACTATTGAATTAGGGTTTGTGGTAAGATTTGTAACCCTAATTGTATTCCCCTTGATTTCTATTAGTAAAACTCCCCCCTCCTTGCCCCGTAGACGTAGGAAATTTGCCAAAGCACGTATATTATGTGTTCTTGCTGTGATTGAGTGTGGCTTGTGCTATTGTGGTCTATTATTGGTTCTTGTGTATGCTATTGATTTGCCGAATCGGCTTTCGCCGCGCACAACAAGTGGTATCAGAGCTCCGGGTTTGATTTGGGAGTTTGTTCGAAGGATTCACTATTGGATTCTTGTTTGGAGAGGTAGATCTACAATATGGGTGAAACAAGCAAGTCTAGCTCAAGTACTACAGATTCTTGTTTGGAGAGGTAGATCTACAATATGGGTGAAACAAGCAAGTCTAGCTCAAGTACTACAAGCACATCGGGGTCGACTTTGACGAAGCTACAATATGGGTGAAACAAGCAAGTCTAGCTCAAGTACTACAAGCACATCGGGGTCGACTTTGACGAAGATGATTCAAAGTTTGAGTATTAATAATACTAAGATTGATGTACCGAAGTTCGACGACAAGATTAATTTTGGTTTGTGGAGGTTTCAAGTAATGGACGTCTTAGATGCACAAAATTTAGAGGAGACTCTTGAGCTACAAGAGAAACCCGAAGATGTTGAAGATAAAGTTTGGAAGAAAATGAATAGTAGGGCTTGTGGGGTTATTCGGTCATGCTTGACGTCGGATCTCATTTATGATGTGATGAACGAGACGTCGGCAAAGAGATTATGGGAAATGCTTAATGAAAAATATTTGATGAAGAGCATTGAGAATCGACTTCACTTGAAGAAGAGGTTCTACCAATTCAAGATGAAGATGGGAGTTTCCATTCGGGAGCATGTTAATAACTTTACAAAGCTAATTTCGGATATGGCCAATGTGGATATTATGGTTGAGGATGAAGACAAGGTGATGTTACTATTGTGTTCGTTACGAGAGGATGATTTTGGTACGTTTGTTCTAACTATGATAAATGGACAAACTACAGTTAGCTACAAGGAGGTGACATCGACGTTAGTGAATTATGAGCTAAGGAAGAATGACGGTGAACCCTCCGATAGAGCATCGGGGGATGCATTAGCAGTTCGTGGTCGTAGTCCAAACCGTCAAAAGTTCAACCGCTCAAAATCTAAGAATAGGGGTGGTCATAAGAGTGTTGGTAGAAATCAATGCGCCTTTTGCAAAGAAGAGGGACATTAGAAGAATGAGTGCCCAAAGTTAAAGGATAGAGCCGGGAAGCAAAGGGGAAAAGCTGTACAAGCTTCAGAGGTGAATGTTGCTAAAGTTATTGGCGACACTTCAGATTCAGATTCTTCTGGTTATTCTTGTCTCGCACTACCGTCTGTTTGTTATGCTGACTCTACAGAGTGGATGTTGGATTCGGGAGCTACATTTTACATTTGCCCTAAGAGGGATTGGTTTACCAACTTTGAGGAGTTGGAAAGGGGGGATGTAGTGCTCATGGGGAACGATCACGTTTGTCCTATTAGTGGGATTAGCTTAGTCCGGATCAGAATGCATGACAAGGTGACTAGGGAATTGAAAGAAGTGAGGTTCGTGCCGCAGTTGACGAAGAACATCATTTCTCTTGAGACTTTGGAGGCAGCTATTGAAAGAAGTGAGGTTCGTGCCGCAGTTGACGAAGAACATCATTTCTCTTGAGACTTTGGAGGCAGCTGGTTATAGAGTGATCTTAGAGGATCAGTTGACGAAGAACATCATTTCTCTTGAGACTTTGGAGGCAGCTGGTTATAGAGTGATCTTAGAGGATACTACATTGAAGGTCATGAATGGGTCCATGGTGGTGATGCGAGGTGTCAGGGAAAACAATCTATACTACTTGAAGAGTAAGACAATTACAGGGGGTCTGGCTGCTTCTATCACCACAGAAGAGGATACTACCATCCTATGGCACATGAGACTTGGACACACAGGTGATAAGTCCCTTACAGTCATTGGCAAAACAGGGGCTATTGAAAGGTGCAAAGACCTGTAAGATGGAGCTGTGTGAGCATTACATACTTGGGAAGAAGACTAAGTGAAGTTCGGCACCGCTATTCATAACACCCAAGGTATATTAGACTATATTCACACGGATGTTTGGGGGCCTTCCAAGCACACATTGCTTGGCAAGTCAAATTATTTTATCACTTTCATTGATGATTATTCCAGGAGGAATTGGGTATATATAATGAAGCATAAACATGAGGTCCTGGATATATTTATGGAGTGAAAGAAGAAAGTGGAGCTGCAGACAGGTAGAAAGGTGAAGACTCTTCGTTCAGACAATGGTGGAGAGTATAAGAGTGATCCATTCTGTAGTTTTGCCAGGATCACGGTATTAGAAGATACTTCATAGTTAGAGAGACACCGTAACAGAACGGGGTGGCTGAGGGATTGAACCGTACCTTGCTGCAGAAGGTGCGATGTATGATGACGCAGAGTGGATTACCTAGATCCTTTTGGGTCATGACGTTGATTTATGCGAGTCATCTCGTTAATAGGTTATCGTGCATTACGATACAGGGGAAGACTCCTATAGAGCGTTGGTCTGGTTTCGTTGCTAGTGACTATGAAACGCTTTGGATATTTGGGTGTCCATCTTATTTCCATGTCAGTGATGGAAAGTTAATTCCGAGAGCAAACAAGGCCGTCTTTGTGGGATTTAGAGAAGGTGTCAAAGGCTTCAAATTATGGGATCCACAAGACAAGAAGATGGTCATTAGCAGAGATGTCACATTTGATGATGTGTACATAATGAAGCCTCGAGTTCCTCAACAGGTGGAGGAAGATCAGACAGGAGGGATATCACAGCAGGTAAAGGATGATGTGACTCCACCCACTCCAGACAGCACTGTGTCCATAGACCGAGGAGAGTGATTCGTTGGACAGCTAGAGTGATTCGGTTCCTTCCACATTCAGGGAGGCAGAGTCCAGTCCTGATTCTATTAGGTGGAGGAATGCTATGGAGGAGGAGATGTAATCTCTCCACAAGAACAACACTTGGGAACTTGCAAAGCTACTTAAGGGTAAGAAAGCTATTGGTTGCAAGTGGGTGTATGCTAAGAAGGAGGGATCTTCTATTGGGGATATTCGGTTCAAAGCCAGATTGGTTACTAAGGGATATGCACCGCTTGAGGGCGTTGATTACAATGAGGTGTTTTCACCCATTATGAGCATTCTTCGATTCGGATTCTATTGGCATTAGTAGCACAGCTGGATTTGGATTTGGTCCAAACGGACATGAAAAGATGGCCTTTCTACATGGAGACTTAGATGAGGAGATCTACGTGACACAACCCATGGGGTTCAAAGCTGCAGGAAGGGAAGAATTGGTGTGCAAATTGAAGAAATCTCTTTATGGACTAAAGCAATCACCGTGATAGTTTGATAGCTTTATGATTGGCCAAGGGTACACGAGGAGCCCTTATGACCCGTGTGTTTATATGCGCAAGCTATAGGATGGTGAGCACATTTACTTGTTATTATATGTTGATGATATGCTCATTGCCTCCAGGAACACTTATAGGAAAATTGAAAAATGAGCTGTCATCTGAATTTGAGATGAAGGACCTGGGAGAGGCTAAGAAGATATTAGGTATGGAGATTGAGAGAGACAGGGTGAAGGGGAGATTGAAGCTTACACAGAGGAGTTACTTACAGAAGATGCTGAAGAAATTCAGTTTTGAGGGCAATGCCAAGGTGGTGAGTACTCCATTAGCTCCCCACTTCAAGCTTTCAGCTTTGATGTCACCAGTTTCAATGGAGAATCGGGACTACATGTTCAAAGTTCCATACGTCAGTGTAGTGGGTAGCTTGATGTATGATATGGTGTATATGAGGCCAGATTTGTCATAGGCCGTGAGCATGGTATCTAGGTATAGGCACAACCCTAGGAAGGGTCATTGGGAGGCCGTGAAGTGGATTCTACGGTATATTAAGGGTACCGTGGATATTGGTTTGGTATTTGAGAAGAATAATAAGACATGACAGGATTGTATTGGCTACGTGGATTCAGACTATGCCAGAGATCTTGACAAGCATCAGCCCACTACAAGTTATGTTTTTACATTGGCTAGTGCACCGATGTGTTGGAGATGCACTCTTCAGTCTACATTGGCTCTCTCTACTATGGAGGCTGAGTATATGGCGGTGACTGAAGCTGTGAAGGAGGCTTTGCGGCTACATGGTTTGTTGGATGATTTGGGGATTGCACAGGAGACCATTCAAGTATATTGTGATAGCATGTTGGCTATCTATTTGGTGAAGAACCAAGTCTACCATGCACGCACAAAGCACATTGATGTCAGATTTCACTTTGTACGTGACGTATTGGATAATGGTGATGTCACGTTGGAGAAAGTCCACACTAAGGACAATCCTGCTGATATGTTGACCAAAGTGGTTTCAGGTGTGAAGTTTGGTCATTATTTGAATTTATTGAACATTCTTCGATGTTGAGGCCATTGGCGGCCATTTGGATGAACTACGTTCGGCTTGATTCCTTGGGCAAGAGGATACGTAGGCAGTTTTGCAGATGCAGCCGGTTATATTAGTTGAGTTTGATTGGGGGTGTTTGGTTTCGGCTCAATTTTGGAAAAACGTTCACCGAGGTGGAGATTTGTAGGATTGGCAAGAATAGCAAGTTTGGGCTCCCAGGAACAGTTTGACACTGTGTTCGTGCACAGAAGGCACTATACGTCTGGATTGGTGGCGGTCGACCACAGAAGTTTCTGTTTTCGGGGCGGTCGGTCGTCACGGTCAATCGCAGAAGTTGCTGGAGATTCGTTGCTGCTCTGGGATTGCGGGCGGTCGACCGTGGCATCGACCGCGATACCTACGCGGTCGACCGTCACGGTCGACCGCCGAAGCGGTTTTGGGCTGATTCTGGGTTCCAGACCCGTTTCGTTTGGGAGTTGTATAAATACCTTTAATTCGTTTTTAGGGTTTAAGGAAGAAGATTTTGAGCTGAAGAAAGAGGAGATTTGGGGCTTCTATTGTTAGAGCCATTTGGAGAGATTAAGAGGGCTTATTTGTGGGTTTGTGGTAAGATTTGTAACCCTAATTGTATTCTCCTTGATTTCTATTAGTAAACCCCCCCCCCTCCTTGCCTTGTGGACGTAGGCAATTTTCCGAACCACGTATATTGTGTGTTCTTGCTGTGATTGAGTATGGGTTGTGCTATTGGGTTTATTATTGGTTCTTGTGTGTGCTATTGATTTACCGAATCTCCGCCGTGCACAACATCCTCCTACCCAGTGGTATTGAACCCTAAGTCGGCAGCCTCCTCTCCATCCCTGTAGGTCGGCTCCTACCATTCGAAATCTTAGGCTTCTCTTCCGTGTCAGCTGCCCCCTTCTCTATTTAGGTCGGAGGGTTGGTAGTAGCTTGGGAGAGATTGTGAGCGACGGTGAAGAAGACCCTGAGCTTTGTGCTCTCCTCTGCTTTGTGCGATCCATCCTCTCCCTTCTAAAGCTTTGTGCTTTCACCCTTTGTGAGGTGAGTGGAGAGACATTGGAATAGTTGTTTTCCCCCTTTTGCGTTCTTGGTGGTGCACAAGAGAAAGAGAATTGATTGGTTGATTAGGCTTTTGAGCCAAAGAGCGACGACGTCGATCCTCAACAAGAGTGCTTCTGCTTATTCTTTTAAGAAGCCGTCAATACTGATGGTTTGGTAAAAAAAATATATGCTTATTAAAATTATTTCTTCTTTTAAAAAGTGTTTTTAAAAGCAACCACATGATGCTTTTAAGAGCAACATATGCTTTTGTTAAATTTATACACAATATATGACCTTTATCTTTCGACACTAATGATAAGTTTTGTTAAACACCTAAACTGTTTTTGGAAGCACCTTAAGATATGTAATTACCAAATAACTATTTTCAGTAGCTTATACAAGTCATTTTTATAAACTCCTTGTATAAACAACTTATTATAAACTCCTACAATACCATGTATCACCTCATGGCTGAGGTGGAGAGGGAGTTATGATTGCTTGGCGTTTGGAGAATTAGTCAAGTTCCTTTTTTTTTCTTTTCAGTTTGCATTTGCACATTTCGCAATGAATAGAAAGCTGGTCATGAAATATGAAATAGAAAAGACAGTTTTCATTTGAATCTAAGAAGCAGGGATGCCACAAGGTATTGTGATTGCGATGGTTGAAGTTTCCTGAGGTGCTAATTGGAACTTTACATTCTTCACGAACATTCAGGATTCTGATGTTTCAGATTTATTACTCAAAGAAGAGGTAACCTCAAGCATAGTTACTTTAACTTGTAACCTGATCAGAGACTCTTTACAAGATACCCTCTCTAGGATCAGCCAACTTCACTATCTTCTTTCCGATATTGTCGCCACGAAAGAGTCCTGCAAAGGCTGAAGGTACATTCTCAAGACCATATGAGATGTCTTCAAGCACATGGATTCTTCCTTGCCGAAGATGATCGGAGATTGAAGATATAAATCCAGCATGTTTATCGTGGTGATCATAGGTTAGGAACCCACGGATGGTGATTCGCTTGTAGATCACGTCTAGCATGTTAGGTGCAGCTCTTTTCCCTTCGTCGGTATACTCTGCAATCACACCGCATGCAGCCACTCGTCCTAACAGATTCATGTTGGCAACTGCAGCATCTAACATTTCTGCGCCAACATTGTCGAAGTATATGTCTATTCCCTCGGGAAAATACCTATCAATACACAACCAAAAAAAGGCCAAAAAAAAGGAAAAAAAGATGGAACTAGCATCAGTTTCCGGAGCCTGCCTAATTAGTCTGCGTCGCGAGCACTTGCAGTTGCTTGTGGACATGTGCGGATGAAATATTGTATGAGATGATTTATTCAAAGTGGAGGCTAGATTTACCCCTGAGAAAAAGGGAGATAGATCTTTTCCTTAGTTAAATGTCTCGAGTTTGGACCACCTAAAAGACCTATTTTGGGGTGATTTTTGACAGGTTACTTGCTTAAGATGGGATCTCTCCCATTTGAAGAGAACAACAAAATTGGAATTGGTGAATACCCTGCGGTTTCTCAAATGTAAAGAAAATGTACTAACCTTTTAAGTGCAGATTTTAGATCTGGTTCTTCTTTGTAGTTAAATGCATCGTCAAATCCAAGCTTGTCTTTGAGCATGTCGACCTGAATCACAGCACGCAATGAAAGATTTATTGGCAACATTCCCAATCAAAATTTGGCAGTGAATAATACTTAACGTAGACACGGGTATGACACAAAAAGGACACGGTGACGTGGAAAATTCTCAGAAAGCATAAGATATGAAGGCTTGATGACGTGCATGAGTTACAATGACATACAAAATCTGTAGAGACTAGGATATATTATTCATTGGACATAGATAGAAAACCAAAATAGAGTTTGATTTGAATCCGGCCTCTAATCAAGTGACTAGGTCAAACAAAAGGGTCAACCCGATGTATCGTCCACTACAAGCGTATAGGGTCTCTTACGTGTTTACAAGGTGATCAATTTTTATTAATTGAAAAGTATCGTTTATTTGTTTGCTTATACGACTTAACACGGCACATCATTAGAATTTTGTAGAAGTTGACACTGCTCCCGCATTTTTGGCTCCTGCTCGTAAGTGTCTAATATGTGTCGAATAAAATTCAATATTACTGTTCTAGTGATTAGTTGGAAACCTTTTTCTTACTACCAGCGCATCCAACAACATAGCAACCAGAGAGCTTTGCAAATTGTCCAACCAGATTGCCAACTGATCCTGATGCTGCAGATACGAACACTTTTTCACCTTTCTTCGGTTTGCAAATCTCGTAAAGTCCACTATAAGCTGTAAGTCCGCTTGTTCCTGAATCATTTATGAGCAAAATACTAGTCAGTACCATATACACTAAGCTCTGAAGCTTAATTTCTTGGTGTTATATGTTGGTTACCTAGAACACCCAAATTGTATGACAGTGGGAATTCAGTTGTGGCTATCTTGCTGATTATGGACCCAGGCTGAACAATAGAATACTCTTCCCATCCAAGAACTCCTTTGACCAGATCATCCTTCTTAAAGTCTGGGTTGCTGGAGACCACAACTCTCCCTACACCAAAAGCATCAATTTTCTGTATGAACAAGACCATAGGTTTAGTGCATGTTTCAAGCCTTCTTTGAACCCAAAATTTTAAAAAAAAACTAACATTTTGGGTAAATTGTATATAACCCCTCTCATCTGTACCTTCATACGTACTTAAACCACCGCAACCACTTATTAGCAGTCAGCACCCCTGGATTTCCATTTTTACAAAGAAATTGTGGGTGACACCCCCTCTCCCTCATGCATTGCGGGGGGTTTGAGTGCTGATAAATGAGTTTAGGGTGGTCAGGTGCAGCTAAAGATCTAGATGAGGGTTATGTCCAAATTACCCTTAAGCTTTAAGATCCAGAATTAACTCACTTCTCTTGGCACAAGCTGTGTAGCGAAAGTTATTGTCCCCTGTGAGGAGCTGTACTTCTTCATGCGATTAATCTGGTAGGGGTCGATGGACACATATAGATTCTTAACGATCATATCTTTTGATCCTTCCTCTATTTTCAATGACAGTCGGGTGCTTGTGAGCTCCAGGTTGGATTCTGATGGATCGCCATTCACGCAGGTTTTGAGCGTGATATACATGTTCTCTACCTCCATGTTCCCCACTTTTTTCTTTTGCAATTTCTCTTGAAGTATTACTGTATAGTACTATGTTCTTCTTTTTGCTATATGAATAGAACTGGTGAATTTCTTTTCCAGTTTCTGCTTATATAAGATACGAAGAAATACTAATGGCCGACTACTGGAAGAAAAAACAAGGATAAAAGTTAAAGGATGCCAGGTAATGTTAAGGGAGGATATCAAGAAGAGATCAGCAGAAGATGCCCGGGAAAATAGAACGAGAAAACAAGAAGCATAAAGGACAAATTGATGATGAGAATTTAGTTCGCAGGATCAGAAAGAGCATCATTTAGCCTTCCATGAAATTTAAAAATATGTTTATGTTGTGTTGACTTATGAATAATAATGATTAGGGTCTGCAATTAAGAGAAGAACAGGTTTTCAAATCTCTCCACAGCCGGGAGAAAGGAAAGGAGAACCTCAGGCAATGGTACAAGGTATACTTTTGCTCTGAGTTAAAAAGATCATTTTGACCATAAGTCTAGAGAGCTTTGTCCTATAATTAACCTTGTTTGATGTGACAAATATCAAGATAGAAGGGAAAAAGACTTCACTTTTCCAAGGACTGTGGCCTAGAACATTTTGTTCTTGGAAGGAGTTTTTTGACTTTTCAAATCGCTTGTATTAGATGTACTAAATTTGTATGAAGAATTTTTTGCAGACAGCTGAGAAAAAGATGTTCTTGGCAAGAGTTTTCTTTCTTTCTTTTTTTCCCTCCTTTCCTTCTAAGGAAACAGAGATTCTATTACAAAGCATGAACAAGTGTTTGAGTACAGATATGGTCCGGATGATCACTGACCAGAGAACACACTCAAAGAGCTGGGGAGTAGGAGGGGGATCTAGTAGCCTGTTGCAAGTCCGAAACAATAGATGGTAAAGCTGCTTCCTTCGCCAATACTAAGACTTCTCATAACAACAAAGCTTTCATCGACCCAAGAGAGTCTGGCCGAGTTGGATAGTTGCCTATGAATTGTACTCCAACATCCCAGGTTCGACTTTTCGGGGAAGCACCCATAAGAATTTAAATTTGTGGAATACCCAAGGCTGTGCATCGGGGGATGCCCTTTAGCCACGCCCGGGGGTTTGATGATACTCGTGATTCAAAGGATCACGGCGAAGTTCCCTCACAAAAAAAAAGAAAAGAAAAAAACAAATCTTTTATCCGGAATTTTTGGGATCAGCAGCGTAGCAACATGAACCTATGCTGTGAAGCTGATTGAGAATTGACTGGCAGGGTTCATGGGTTATCCCTAGATTGTGAAGCTGTGTAGCTTCGAGAATCCGAAAAATGTGGAGGTGAATATTGTTGGAGACTGGTGGAGAAAACTGCGTGTAGGTCAATCTTAATAATTTTCTTTAATGAAACCTTCACCACTTGGACTAATCTTTGTTCAGAGCCGTACTTTAAATTTCTGTTTTTGGGCAACTTCAGATTCATTTCGGATTTGCTTGCGTTTGAAAATATCTGTTTTTGGGCAACTTTAGCTTCATTTCGAGTTTGCTTGCGTTTCATATGAAACACTAATAACACAAGGATGCAACGCAAAATAACCTTATATCAAGTTAGTCTGAATACTAGGAATCCTGACCACATGAAAGCTCCAAAGAACGGAAGTAATATTTATAATCAAATTGCTGAGAGTTATTGAGAATTAAACCTGAGAAGCAAAAGTACCAAAAAAAAAATTGTTATTTAATCTGTAAACCAAAAAGAAAAAATATTCATGCAACCAGGTACAATGTCAACAAGTCTATATCCGAAATTTCAACATTGATCCCTGCAATTAGGTATATTTAAATCAACCCACCAAACCCTAACAACAATAAAAAGTTACCATCTTTCAGAAACAATTAAGCACGCACAAATTCTGCCAATCATCAATGTGAAACAAAAATGTATTGAACTAACTCTAGATTATACATATTTTTTACAGAAAAAAAAAATTAATGCATTGAACTAACTCAAAACAGAAACAGGAAGTAATATTTATAATCAAATTGCTGAGAGTTATTGAGAATTATACCTGAGAAGCAAAAGTACCCAAAAAAAAATGTAAGATCCCACTAAATTGCTATCAAATGTTTCTCAATCACATGTTGTCTCGGGTTTAGGTAAAGGTAGAATTTTAATTGGGAATGGAACTTGGATTTAGGGGTTAATTTTTTTTTTCCCTTTCTTTTTAGGCGGGCGGGTGGGTTCTAATAAAATATGTAGTTGGGTCGTCCGAGATGAGAAGAGCAAAGCCACAAAATTTTCCTTGGAATTTCTTATTCAAAATTCAATAGGAAAATATGTAGTTGGATTGCGATATGGATTCTAGAAAAAACATGCTGTTATATATTTTATTAAAATTGATGTAATGTTTTGGTTGTAGTAGGATTTTGGGTTTAAAAATAAGTGGAGTTGAAAGTTGGATTGGCAAAGAAGAGATATCTATTAATGATTTTTTTTTTACTATGCTTTCTATGTTATTTGGTTATAAACTTTAAACAGTGCATCATGCAACCGGATGGTGACACCTCACATGTCTCATGTCTTGGATCCCCTATTTGGGTCCATGAGACATTAATGAAACTTATAATCCATCTATCACTAGCCAATAAAGAGTCTGTCACTTTCTATTTTGACACGTGTCACCCTCTAAACAACTATCCCTATTTCACAATAGTTATTTAACCAATTTCTCTCTCTAAACAATTCATTATCTCAACCTGACCTCTACATAGCTATCACTGGTCATTTTTAATCAAACCCAACTCCCCTTCATCTCCCCTATCTCATCTCTTCATCTCTATAAATCCATTGAATATCTCACTGCCCTCATTTCCCCCTCTTTATTCATTTTCCTTTTTTACTTTACAAAGAAAATTAAAATCTTTAATCACTTTTGGCCTTGAATTTCGGTTATGATATTCTAAGGTGTATTCACACTCCTATTTCTAAGATTTCATCATCATATCTTATGGAGTATTTCTTAGAGTTGGTACAAAATGAAAGAGGATTGCAATTGTTCACATTCTGCTTCCATCTTTCAAATAAAAGTTGACACTTCTGTTGGGAAAAACAAGTATCAAAACAGATCCAACAAAACCATATAGGAAAGAAAAAAAGAGCAGAGAGTTAGAAATATCATATTAAATAAATTCAAGTTTGAAATACTTTACAGATGTAATCGCCCTCTTAATAGAGGACTGACATTGAAGAAACTATGACCCACCTACGGTAGTGTTGGATTTGCACAGTACTTCCAAGGATGAGATGACTGCAGTCCAAAGAAGCGCTCTCTTCTTGTGAACATCACGACAACTTCTTCAGTTCGCCAGAACCTCCAATACTTAACAACTTATAGAATTATTAAAAGAAGAAGAAGCCAAGGGATTTCATTTTTTTGTGTTTTTCAAATGATCAGCAGAAGCCCTTTTTATAAGGTTCATGGGAGACAAAGATTTGAAATCCAGTTATTACAATGTTTGTAACGGTTACAATAAAACCTATTCAATCCTTATAACGTTTGTAACGTACGAAATGTTCACCTGGTTTTAAATGAGCATATGCAAAACATTTAAGCTCATTTAAAGACAGCACGTGCAAAAAGAGCACACGCCAGCACACGCGTCGGACCGCACACCCGAGCCCGCGCACACGAACCGCACACACCCGAGGCTGCGTACACGAGCTCATTCGCACGGTCCCGCTCGCTTGTTCGCACGCTCACTTATATACCAACAAGTGTATAATACTAACACCTTTCTTATACCATATATAATATGTGTGTTAATTTAAACTAACTAAAATGCATTCAATTAGTCAATGTGAGACTAAAACTCACATAATACTTATTAAACACATTTTAGTCGATGGAATCCAATCATTAAATGATATCTTTCTATAAAAGCCCTCTAAGATTTAGTTATTACAATATTCCCCCACAATTCTATAGCTGACAGTAATTAAGATTATACATATCATGCTTTCAGAGAAGGCATCTTCCAATTTGAACATTCTCTATAGTTATCCAATTTTATCACCACAGGCACGAAATGAAACTAAGTCTTAAACTTGAATCTTTAATATGGTGATATTCATTGGTAACAACACGATGTACGCTATAGAAGTAATTTTTAGGTTTGACGCATTATGTCATGCATCATTATCCTTTTCATGAACAATTTCAAGGAATAACCTACTTCCTCTAATTGCGGCCACACAATTATGTTCATATAGTTGGGCATCTCCGGGGATGCACTACTTGCATCTCGTCTTAAAGACTGGATCCTATTCAGAGTCGAAATACTCTTACTATACTAGCAGTTATCAACACCTTCCAGGTATACATGATGATAGACTCAGATACAAAGTATCAATCTATAATTAGGTGTTTAACTCACTCAACAGTTTATTGTTATCACATTAAACCTACTTTGTAGGATCTCCACTCAGATAGGTTTGGGTTGCTACTGTCGATGAGTTAGGTAAGGGTTTCAGTCCCAACATCAAGCTGGATTTAAGAACTAGTGACAACTCTAGTCCTTTTATAAAGGGATATGCTATGTTGTCCTTGGACCTAACAAAGTCCACAACAAATACCCCTTCATCAACAAACTTCTTCACAATCTTTATCCGTATTTGGATATGACCTCGAGTTTTGTGGTTATACTTTAAACTTTTAATTCTTACAATTGTGATCATATTGTCACAATGCACAGAGATTGTAGGAATATGCTTGCTGAACATGAGCAATTCGGACATAAGTCACTTAAGCCATTCAGCTTCTAAACTAGTAGTGTCCAAAGCGCAAAGTTTTGCCTCAAACGTAGAAAGAGACAAAATGGTCTGTTTGACAGATCTCCAGGCGACATCATCGCCACCTAAGGTAAGTACATATCCTGTACAACCATTGCTACCTGAACGCATAGTAATCCAGCTAGCATCACTATATCCCTCCATAACGAGAGGGAATCTACCGTAATGCAGTGCAAGGGAAACAGTTCCCTTCAGATACAGAAGTATCCTATCCAAGGCCTCCTAATGAGTCATATTTAGACAGCTAGTGTATCTACTTAATTTAGAAACTGAGTAAGATATATCCGGCCTTGAACAATTTGCAAGATACGTCAAGCTTCTAATGATCTGAGAATATCTCAATTGAGATACAGAGACTCTACTTACATACTTGTAGAGAGTTACTAAAGGATTATATGGAGTTTTGATGGGTTTGCAATTCTTATAGACAAATTTCTCAATAGCCTTCTTAACATAATGAGATTGAGAAATAATTATACCATCAACTGATCTTATTAGTTTTAGGCCAAGAATCACGTCAGCAACTCCCATATCCTTCATTTCAAACTTACTACTCAAGAACGACTTAGTCTCATTGATTATCCTAATGTTAGATCCAAACAATAGAATATCATCAACATAAATGCATAGAAGAATACAAGAATCACCTCTTACTTTGCTATAAACGTACTTATCAGACTCAATCATTTTGAAAACAAAATCGATAATAGTTGTATCAAACCTTTTACGTCATTGTTTAGGGGCTTGTTTAAGTTCGTATAGAGACTTCACAAGTTTACGTACTTTCCTTTCAATTCTAGGTGATACAAATCCCTCAGGTTGATCCATATAAATCTCTTTTTTAAGAAAACTATGAAGAAAAGTAGTTTTTACATCCATCTAGTGGATTGTAAAATCATATATAGAAGCTAATGTTATAAGCATTCTGATTGTAGTCATTCGGACAACTGGAGAGTATGTGTCAAATAAATCAATCCTTTCAACTTGTTTGAGCCAATTGGCAATAAGTCTGGCCTTAAATTTTTCTATGGTTCCATCTGATTTGATTTTTCTTTTAAAAATTCATTTAGACCCAATTATCTTGCACCCAGGAGAAAGATCAAATAATTCACATGTCTCATTAGAGATAATAGAATGCATTTCACTTTTGACAGCTTCCTTCTACTGTTTAGCCTTTTTCGAGGCCGTAGCGGATGTAGGAAATAGGATCATCCTCGATATTATAAGTGAGAAAGTTATTTCCAAAATCTTTGACGATCCTAGCTCTATTATTCCTTCTAGGTTCATCTAAATCATCTGATCTTTCAGATTCAGATTTAGAACTATCTGCTTCCACATTTGTCATCCTTTCCACATGATCAGAAATGGAAGTTGAGACAAATACTGAATTTTCATTAGAAACATTTTGAGGTATTCTAATTTTTATAGGGAAAACATCCTCAAAAAATGTTGCTTCATTAAATTCAATAGTTGTATTAACATCTATGCTTGGGATTTCAGATTTGATCACTAATAATCTCAAAACATAGGTGTTTTCTACATAACCTAAAAAGATAGAGTCTACTGTCTTAGGAACTAGCTTCTTCCTATTATGTTCTGAGATTAGCACTTATACTAGACACCCCCATACTTTAAGGTATTTTAAGCTTGTCTTTCGACCTCTCTAAAGTTTAAATGGACTACTTTCTTTATGTTTCTGAGGGACTCTATTCAGAATATGGTAAGCCTATTCAAAGCCTCTCACCACATATATTTAGGAAGTCCTGAATTTTCAAATAGACTATTAATCATATCTTTTAAGGTTCTATTTTTTCGTTCAGCTACACATTAAGACTAAGCAGAATAATGAGCAGTTTTCTCATACACTATGCTAAAAGATTAACATAGAAGAGTAAACTCATTTGATGTTTATTCTCTACCTCTACCAGATCTTAACCTTTTAAGTTTCTTGCCAGTTTGAGTTTCAGCTTTATTCTTAAAAATAATAAATTTTTATTGAGCCTCATCTTTAGTTTTAAGTAAACATAATAATATTTGTTATAGTCATCTATAAAGGTGATAAAATATTTCTTCATGTCTTTGGTCAAAACATCATTAAATTCACAAATGTCAGTATGAACTAAATCAAGCAACTTAGAGTTTCTATCACCTTGAGTTATGAAGACATGCCCTGATTAGATCTTAATATGGTTGTACACTGCCTTAACATTAACCTTAGTGTCAAATTGGTAAAACAACAACTACGACACTTTCGTCATGAGTTGATGGAGCAGTTCGAGAAAGAAATCTACAAACTCATTGAATGTGGGTTCATCCATTAGGAACAACACTCGGATTGACTGGTAAATATCATGGTAGTGATGAAAAAGGGTAAGATCCGGATCCACATTGATTTCAAGGATCTTAATCGTGCTTGTCCAAAGGATGAATTTTTCTCTCCCTATCACGAACGTCATGGTTGACAGTACATGTGGGTTTGAGAGGATATCATTCATGGATGGGTTCTCTAGTTGCAACTAAATCAAAATGCATTCAGATGACCAGAAGCATATAACTTTTAGGTCACCCTTAAGAGTATTTTGTTGTGCAGTAATGCCCTTTAGTTTTAAAAATACTGGAGCAACTTATCAACACGTTATGAACATGAACTTTCATGAGTATTTGTGTAAGATAGTAGAATGCTATGTTGACGATCTCACAATTAAAAGTCGTCACAAGCAAGATCATGTCAATGATTTGAGAATGGTGTTTGAAATTATGCAAAAGCACCAGCTCAAAATGATTCCAACCAAGTCTTTCCAAGGGGTATCATCAGGTAAATTCTTAGGATTTATTGTAATGTCCAAAGAAATATATGTTGATCCTTAAAAAGTGAAAGTCATCCAAGAGATGTCATCTCCGAAGAATCTCAAAGAACTTAAAGGGCTAGAAGGATGATCAACCTATATTCGTAGGTTTATCGCCAACTTATCAGGGAAATATCAACCATTTCAAAGACCGGTAAGGAGAATTGTCTCATTTGTCTTGGATGACACTTGCCAAGAAGCTTTCAATATAATCAAGGGTTATCTTACGAAGATGCCGGTTCTAGCCACACTAGCATCAAATAAACCATTCCTGATCTATATTAGGGTAATGAACCATTCTCTTGGAGTACTTCTTATCCAAAAGAATGACAATGGCCGCGAGCAAGCTATTTACTATCTTAGTCGAACTATGATTGGTACCGAGCATCGCTACAGTCCAGTTGAAAAGGAATGTTTAACATTAGTCTTTGTAATTCAGAAGATGCGATACTATCTCACTGGCCAATCCATCCACATCATTTCAAGACCTAATCCTCTATGGATGCTCATGACGAAACTTAGATCACTGAATTTTAGGTTAGCAAAATGGGTGATACTACTTTTGTAGTACGGTATGACGTTCGTGCTATAGAAAGCAGTCAAAGGTTAAGCAATAACTGACTTCCTAGCATGACATCCCATCACGAGTCTTCTGAGCTCTACGAAGACATTCCAGATGAAGTCTTTGAGTTAAATACTATCTCAGATCAACAGATATGGTAGCTTTACTTTGACAGTGCATCAAGACATAATTATAAAGGAGCAATTGTTGCAGAAGTGGACGTAGTGCTGATCAATCCCCATGGACATATTCTTCCTCGAGCCTACTTAATGACCAAATCATGCTCTAACAATGTGGCTAAATATAATACCCTTGTAATCGGCATACAACTTTCTCAAGACATGGATGTCAAATACCTTGAAGCCCAAGGCGATTCCAAGTTTATAATAAATCAGATACAGGAGAATATGAGGTCCGTCACAATAATCTCATACTCTATCACAAAGTGGCAATGAAGCTCGCTTGATCATTTGAAGGTTTCTACATCAGTTACGTAGTGCATCTAAAAAATACTCATGCAGATGCTTTAGCACCCCTTGCAGTGACGTTTGCTTTTTCGCCCAAATCTACTAGGCATATCACAGTGGTTAGCCATCAATTATGCTCTCCAGCGCAAATCCTTGAAGCTAAGAAAGTGCACGCCATGCCAACTCACTCCCAAATTAATGATTGGTGGTTCCTAATCATTGATTATGTCCTGCACAATATACTACTTGGTATCCTGAAGCAAGCAATCTCTATTCAAAGAAGAGCATCACACTTCTACTATGATTCTGTTACACAGACTTTGTACCGATGATCATTTGATGGTGTGTTGTTTTGATGATTATCACCAAGTGAAGCTAGAGAAGCATTAAAGGAAGCCCACGACATGTGGAGCTCATTAATTAGGTCCTAAACTTTTGGATCGACTTCGTTGTCTAGGCTACTACTGACCTATAATGATAGCAGATGCAGTACATATGCTAATCGATGTCATGCATGTCAAGTCCATGCTGATTTTCTACATCAACCTTTAGGAGAGTTGCGTCTGACCATTACCTCATGGTTGTTTTGAAACATGGGGCATGAATATTATCGAACCAATCAGTCTGCCATCCGCTAAAAGGCCATCAATTCATCTCGGCCATCACTGATTACTTCTCTAAAAATGGACCTAAGCTATTCCGCTTAGAGAAGTTAAGACATCTCAGGTGATCAAATTCTTGAGACGTTACGTGATTTATCGATTCGGTGCTCCTAGATAGATTGTTCGCAATAACAGTCTGTAGTTCAACAATCGAACATTCTTCAAATTCTGTAACAAGTTCAAAATTTAAGATTTGGTTTCTATGCTATACAACCCAGCTGCTAACGGTCTAGGTGAAGCTTTCAACAAAACTATCATCAAACTTCTGAAGAAGTGCATTCCTCTAATGAATGAGATTGTGATAAGAAACTTGGAGAGTGTTTATGGGTTTATCGAATAATAGTCCGTACGCCTATTGGCTCCTCACTATTTTCGTTGATCTATGGATGTGAAGCCATGATCCCTCTGGAATTCAGGTGTCATCAATGAGAATTGTTATTGCTAAAAAGATGATAATTGAAGAATATTATCAAAAGCATCTACAAATATTAGAGGTGCTAGATGAGCTGAGACTTCAAGCTTAACAATAAATTAAGATCTATTAGTTACAGATTTCGAAAGCCTTCAATAGAATAGTTAAATAACTATCTTTCAAAGAAGGCGATTTGTTCTTAGCCATTCGTCGACCCATGGTCAAGACACATAAGACTAAAGGAAAATTTCAACATAAATGGGAAGGCCCGTTTATAGTAGAGACAGTCTACTCAAATGGAGCATACCACCTAATTGACCAAAATAGCAAAAGCTCATGGCACTAATCAACGAGAATTTTCTCAAGAAATATTATCATTGATCATAGCTAATAGTGTCTCTTCACATAGATTTTGGTCATATTTAAGTTCCCACCTTTGACCATAGATGTTGATCCTCTTGATACAAAATCCAATTAAAATCCTTAGCAAATCATTAAGTTAACACCACACCTCTATTTGACTTCAAATACATTATCAATGTTATGTTAACATTACACATTTAAAAGTTTTTCATTCTGAAATGATCTGATTGGTTAACATTACACCTCTGTCAGACCATTTCGTCGGCCAGTTAACACTACACCTCTATCAACCTATCTTATCGAATTTTACCGGTTAACATTACACCTCTGTTAATTAGCATTTATTAAAAATCGATTAGTTAACATCACACTTCCATCAATTTTTTATTGTTAAGTTAACGTTATACTTCCAAATGGTAGTTGCCCTTTGGGCTCTTTTGAACCGACCGGTTAGCATTACACCTCTGTCGGTCATTCCATTTGACACATTAACATTACACCTTTGTCAAATACCCTAATACTATCATGTTAACGATATATCTTTGAACATTACTAAATTTACAAACCTAAAAAGTTAACATTATACCTCTATTAATTTCTGCCGACCGGTTAGCATTATACCTTTGTTGATATCTCCTACTGTCATGTTAATATTAAACCACTAAGTAGTGTCAAGTTGGTCAGACTCGATATGTTAACATTACACCTCTAGTAGCTTGATCGTACCATTCCTTCTCCCTAGCAAAAATGTTAATATGATAAGTTAACACTACACATCTATCGTACATGCATTAAAGGAGATAAAAGTTCTTCTATTACCAAAAGAGCTAAATTATTATAATAATTTTAAAGAAAAAATGGATAAAAAGTGTGTATATGTGCAAGACACTCAGGTATTCTAAAATCTCTAACCTCTTAAGCATCTCTTTGTGCCTTCTCTCTTAAAATCCCAGGATCAACCAGAGCAGCATGTGTCCTAACAATTGCCAACCTCTTCGTCTCAGCCTTAACCTCCGGGACCCTGAGATCCACTCTCTAACCAGCTCGGCTGACTTGAGTTCAAGCTTCTCCTTCTGATGATGAGCTGCCTCCAACCGCGCCTGAGCTACAACAATGGTTGCTTTGGCCTTGTTGATGATGGCGTCTTTTTCTTGAATAGCATTTTGAAGCTTTGTTTGGTGGCTATCAGCCAGTGGTGCTATCATTCAGCCCTTAAAGCTTCACCTTAATCTACTCTATTCTTTATGAGCGGACTTGTTAGCCTCACGATGTTACACCGAGAGAAGACAAAATTTGAGCTTAGCAATGTCGTCGATATCAACCAAGCGAAGCCATTGCAACTCTTGAAATTGGAGTTCGACTTCATCAATCGTCAACTTGAACAGACCATGCAAGCAGGACTTGCAACCAATGTCAAAAGATCAAGTTGATTCCTCAACAGGGTAAAGGTGCAACCAGATAAGCCAGTCTGCATACTCAAAGCATATGCAACAATACAGTTGAAATGCTTCATCAAGCTCTAGGTCAAGATTTAGATCTCTAGCCCAATATCAAATTATCAAGATCTGGAGATTGGGAGACCTCCACATGACTCGAAGGACCCACTCTAGTAGAAACTACTAAGGCATCTGTTTTAGTCGAAAGAACACTTGGCAGAACATGTATTCATTTGTTGCTCGGCATAAGGAATACTGCAAGTCTAGCCAGCACACAGGAAATAGTCACAGTGGAAGACGCCACTCTAGTTGAAGGAATGGTAGTCCTCACAGCCATTGCTATGGTCATCGGCACATCCATAGGCACGACTTTAATGCCTATGGACAAAACTTCTGACGCATCAGAGGCAGCTGCAACTATGACTGGGCCTTCATCTTAATAAGGTTTTAGACTTGATGGTGCTACTCTCCTAACCTCTGCTGGGATGGGAGAGACCAATTCATCGTCGTCTTCATCAAAGACTCATGAATAACCAGTTTGCGTTGCATCAATGAAATAGGAGCTGGTGCAGGCGCTACTGTCATATCAATAGTGGGTACAGATTCCAAGACACCGAAAGCACCCTCAAAATTAGCTACAGGCTCAAAATTAGCACTAGTTAAAATGATGTAGGGACTGCCCTACCTATGATCTCAAAATTGGGTTCATCATCTACTAAAAAGATGGATAAAATGTAAGCTGCTGAAGTGAAGAAATCACACAAGACTGATTAGAGAAAATTATAATTAGCATAAAAGAGGAGTCCCCAGTATCACCATCAAAACCCGTATCATTAGTCTCAGTCAAGTAGGCGTCGGTATTTTTAGGTTTATAGTCCACCTTCTCCTTATCAACGAGAGGAATGGGCTCCTTATATGCACATAAAAAAGCAGACATCAGCCAGAGGCACTTCAAACAAATTGATACAATAATATAATAAAAATCACCGAAAGACCAACTTTAGATTCTTGCATTGGAACCATAGGAGATTCGTCATTGACCCCCGGAAGAGCCTCCAGGTATAGGCTCAAGCTCCAAAGGTGCCAAGCATTGCCTCTTGGAAGATGGTTGAGGATGAGGAGCTTGTAATGGCCTCTTCTCTTTGTTGCCTAGACCTCTACCAGGTGCTCCTCAATTAACCATAGATCCAGGCGATTCTCAGATTCTAATGCTAATCCTCATTTGAGGTGTAGGATGCCCTCTTGACATCTAATCTTCATCTAGCACACCTTTTGCCAAAAAAAGTCTTAAAGTCTAGGAGCTCTACTTTTCGAACCCTTCTTAGACAATTCCCTATATCTCCTGGTGATCCAATACAAGTAAGTCTTGTTAATGTGAAATTCAGAATTGGGGGCATTCACCTTGCTATACCATTTATAGAACTGCAACATCATGTAACAATTAGGCATGTGTTGGGGAAGTGAAAATATGACCCTCGTAGCCCTAGCAGTGAAGTGGTATCAAGTGTGAGCTCCATCTATCAAGCTTCTCATGTGCAGCAATCCTGAATTTAGATTCTAGACGTAGATTTGGTCATAAACAAACTGACAAGTGAATTAGCAAGTCAGACATGACTCGATATAACACTCCATCCTGTTCAACATAGCAACAAGGTGACCTGGTCAAATATTCATCAACCAGTTGAAGCACCCACTAGGTAAGAAAGTGAATCATTCGCTATTCATACTGTCCTCAAACTCATCCCGGAGATTAGATCATTGATCGAGGGGAAACAACAGTAAATGCAGTTATGATCCTTATTTTAAAGAAGCCTCTAGACCCTAGCAAGATATTTAATCATCCACTTTGAACACTCATACCTCTAAAGTAATGAGATGTGCTCCACTTGAGGTAGCAGTCGACATCAATGAAGAATAGGGTAGAGTAAACAATATCACCAAATACGTATATGGTAGCTCTACTCAAGGATTGGGTACTTGATTTTCGGACAACCATCTTCCTACTTTAGATATTCGGTAGTCAACTTGCTCAGTTCGTGATAGATACAACTAACTATTGCCTGTAAAATGGCCAAGTTATACCCTAAAGCAAGCAACATGGCAGGGAATAATACCTTGATGGATATGCGATTCTTCAGCCGAGAAGGCACAATGTAGCCCTTCAACCAAATTGATAAAAAATCCGCAAGCAGCACCAACTCAGATATCAGCTCTTTTGCAATGGTGGAAGCTCTCGAATTGCTCGTGTTGATGCTAAGAGATCACACAGTCAATAATATCCACGATTTGATAGGGGTGAGGTTGATGAAGGGCCGCTTCCTTCCTCGAATATCTAGTTTTGAGTTGGATTGCTAAAAAGCCTACACATGTAGAACACATAAGAGGATGGAGACCGGTTCCTCGTGGTTCCTATGACGATCAAGTCAACTAGTGAGCTTGAGTGGGAAAAGTGAAGAACTATGAGAGTTCTTGTGTGTGTGATATAATTTGTAGAAGGCACTGATTTTGTAGAAAAAAACTAGAATCAGAAGAAGATCCCATCATGAGGGAATAGTACCTTTTATTTATAGTAGTGTCGAAGGGGCATCACCATCATTGTGGTCGAGCAAAGAATGGTGGTGAAGAAATGTGAGCTGACAGCTACGTCAGCACTTGCTTTATAAGTGTCGGCTGACAACTGGAAGAGAGATCATGTCGGCATTAAATGGAAAGTGATCGGAGGCATGACAGTGTTGATGTGGTCTGAGGAGTCATGAATACTATCGGGGCCAGAGGTATGATGGTGCCTGCCAAGCCTTAAATGCGACGCTGACATGTTATCAGCTGGAGAGGTTTAAGGCAAGAAGTTGCCCTCTAGCTCTACCGAGAAGTAACGCCTTTCGAGTCGACCTCTTGAGGCATCAAGTAGTGGGTCGAGTGGGCTCATTGCGAGTTGTCTTCGACAAAAGGTGTGACAAGTACCGTGTTTTGAGTCGACATGAGGGAATGTCGATTGGTAAGTCGGCTGAGTAATCATCATTGCTGATCTCCGACCGCCAACTTGAATGGGACATTGCATGCTATCCATTGCTAGCAAAGGGTCACACTTAGGTGGTTGAGAACTCCATAACAACTTGCTTGCATGGAACCCACACTTGTTTGACTTAGCGGTGTGAAGTACTTAGCCATCATTGAAGATCAAGGTCCTAATTTTAGCATCAATGATCGGATGGATCAAATTCACATTTTCCTTTTTACTTACATTAGGAAATAAGTATTCAGCCCAAGGAACACGAGCAACAGTGAAATCATGCCCAACGCTCAGAACAATCCTCTGATAGATGAAGAAATAACAAACCAATTCCCGGAACGCCTCTACAACAAAAGCAGCAAGCGAAAATGTGTTCAGTTCTGTATTGGTTGGAAAGAACTCCTAATATGGTCGATCCCCCATAGGCAAACATGACACATCAAACATCTCGTTCAAAGTGATCCCGGTCTCACTCGCCGAGGTGAAGAAAGTGTTGCTAATAGCATTGTATAGCTCTAGTATGCCATGCAATAAATGTGTGCAAATCTCAGCACTATATTTCAAGGACCTACCTGTAGCATAGAGCTCCGTCCTTTGTAATCTCTCCTCAAAAGTGACGAGAAAAAAGTTCACCAAATGGGCACACCACAGGGTATCCATTGACTTAATCTAACCAGGGAATCTAATATATTTGTCAAGATATTGTGCATCAATCTTGGCAAGTTCATTCCCAAAGCTTTTTAAGACAACGCAACTTCATTAACAGGAGTGTCCTCATTCACGAAACTCGAACGCAGGCCTATGATATTGACTCTGTAGAGCCCCTCTTAATGAAAACCACCATTATGCTTTAAAGACCCCACTTTGACACTATCCTTCTTATTGGTAAGAAGGTAGCGTATAAGGCGGGGCATAACAAGGTGCTGCAGGAACATAAAGGAGACCTGACATTCTATCGCCGTCAAATAATAACGATGATCTTCTTGGGTGTAGTACCCCTACTCCCCTTCATAATTTACTATGAAATTTCCACCGGTAATATTATCTCCAAAGAGGAAATGAGGCTTCACCGACACATCCTCGTTAGGAATGGAGAACTTCGATTTAGTGATTATCTCCTAGCTGCTTCCATCAAGGAATAAAGGTACATTCCCATCAAAGGCATATGCCATTTTAGGGTCATGAGTTCCATCATGACCATAATGATTATGGTGGTAGACAGGAGTCGTCGAATAAGAAACTAAGAGGAAACAAGCAACAAACGAGTTAGAAGACAAAAATTAAATGAAATCAATCAAGTCTTCATACTTAAAGGCGAAGTTCACCATAGGCAAACCTCACTCATAAGTGAGAATCATCTCTATCAATAAATATTGATAGGATGAAGCAAAGTTCACAGTGAAAACATCGAACTTTAGTCGCATGGATCAAACTGGCGAACTACACCAAATTCAAACAAGTGACCCTCGCTCACATGAAGGTCACCCATATCAAATTGACAAACTTTGCCTAAATCCAAATAGGCGAGCCTCGTTCAAGAGAAGGTCATCCAGATTACACTGGTGATTTTCACCCAAGCAAGGGTCACTAAGGTCAGAACAGTGATCTTCACAGAAATGAAGCCCATTGCAGAAGCCTAAAAGGCTAACGGTAATGAGGTCTACCTAGGAAGCAAAGCTCACCATAACAAACGTCATTAACTGCCGCTAATGAAGCTTCATCATTGATGATGGAAGCTCATCGGAGACCACAAGTGGCCATGAAGATTGCGCCTTTAGCAGTAAATCAAAATTTTAAGCGCCTCGAGGCACTGTATAAAGCCTAATAAGCTGAAATTAGGATGATCCAAAGATCAACATGATGGATTGAAGCTTACCCATGTCCATTTCTTGCTGCACTGGCACATCCTCAGCTTTTGACCAAGGAGAACCTCTGACAAAGCCTCTTCCTCTGGAGATCGCATGATGAGGGGCCATTGATGACAATAGTTGGACGAAAACTTGGGTTTTGAGGAAGTTAAAGGTTTTGAAAATCAAAGTGAAGAAGAAAGAGGTAAATAGTTCTATTTATAAGCTAACACAGAGCTTCGCTTTAGATTCTTTGCCCCGAACTTTGTCGAAAATCTCGCTTCTGAACTTTGCTGAAGATCTTCTCCTGAACTTCACCAAAGATTTTAGCCTCGAACTTCACCAGGAATCTCGCCCTGAGCGAACTTTGCCATAATTTCAGGCGTACAAATCAAGAATTTGATTTTAAATTCTTAGGCCGAGGCTCACCTAACTGACTCATCGAGCCTCACCTAACCGACTTACTGAGCTTCGCCAAGATAATTATTTCTCAAGTGAATGCCACCCCATTCAGCGAGGTTTTAAGCCTCGCCAAAATGACTTTGCAAATTACTAAGTTTTCAAAATTGAGAAAATTCGAACTTAATTTGTTTAAGACCTTATATAGTGAACCTTGTTAAAATGACTTGGCAAATTTCACTAAGTCTCTAAAATTAAGAAAATTCCAACTCAATTTATTTGAGACCTCATTTGGCGAACTTCAACTCGACCCTTGCCAATGCAGCAAAGCTCAGTCTTTGCTTTCAACACAACAACTCCATGCAGAATTCAAGTTCGCCATAAAATCAAAGCACGTAAAGATCAAATACACAAAGATGGACTATTTCAAGTGATGAGAAGTTTATTTTTATTGGTCGAATACTCTACTACATGAATGCGATATTCAGACTATCCAATTACAAGGATGATGGTATATGTTGCTATTTTTTATTGATTGAATACTCTATTACATGAAGACAATATGCAGGCTATCCAATTACAAGGATGATAGGTATCTATTGCTATTTGTTACTGTCCTATATTCCTAAGATATGGGTATTGTGAAAGCTGGAGATCATACGCGAGCTGCATCAAGCTATAGCTCATGTTCCTCTGATCTCACAAGACTAGAAAAATAAGAATTTTTTCATCGCATAAAAAATAGCTCCTACTTACTCATTCCTAAGACCTATGCCAGGGGATGAGAAAAGAGCTATTGAACTGTAGGATCTGAAATAGATACACTAGAACACTAGAGGGGGGGTGAATAGTGTTATTTTAAAATTTATGCAAAGTAGATTATAAATTGTAAAGAAAAATAACAATCTCAGAAATTCACAATCACAAACACAAGATTTTATACTGGTTTCACCAATCCGGTGTACATCCAGTCCCCAAGCAAATCCCGCTTGAGAGTTTCCACTATGATTTTGAATAAACTTACAAAATTAAAAACAAACCTGACCAATTTGCAAGTCCCTGCAAATTGCAACACCAATTGACAAACACCTTGCCAATTTACACACCAATCTCTAAACTAAGAGATTAACACCTCTCACAACTTGAGAGAACTTTTGAAGCAACAATTTCAATTCCTATAAGGCTTGATTTGTAGTGTAGTGTAGTAGTGGCTTAGGAATGATTCTAACTTCTGTAAATTGCCTAAACAATAAGTATTTGAATGATGTTCAGAGGCAATTTTAGAAACTTTTCTTTTTCTCAAAATCTGAATATTTTTCACTTGAAAAAATGCACAAAGATCAAAGCTTATGAATATTTTTCACTTGAAAAAATGCACAAAGATCAAAGCTTATGGGTATGTAAGTCTCTGCATTTTTTCTTAACAGATAACCTATTTATAGCCCTTGAAAGACAATTTTTTGAACTTTAAAAACGTTTAAAAACGGCTATAAACAGTCATAAATTCAAACTTTGAAATCTGGAAAAACTGTATCTGTAGTCGACTACAATACAGATTAGTCGACTACACTGAGTTCAAACAGACTCTGTGTATTCAGAAAATTTCTCAGTAGTCGACTACAATGCTCATTAGTCGACTACATTGTATTTTGACAGAAACTTGTAAAATGAATTTTGCCTTCAGTAGTCGACTATAATGTAGATTAGTCGACTATACTGTAAAATAACATAAACTTATATTTCTATCAAACACCTGAGTAGTCGACTATAATTTATATTAGTCGACTATACTGTAAAATAACAGAAACATATATTTAAGTTTTATACACGAGTAGTCGACTACTATTCTAATTAGTCGACTACTAAGAGTAAAAATTATAAAATAAAATGTTTTTATACTCAAGTTTTAACTATAATTCTAATGGTTAACATAGGGGATTTCTATAGTTAACCAACACACTAAGCCTGTGTTAGTGTGTTCTAATATTGTGTGTGTGCGTGTGTGTGATCAAGGCTTGTACAATAATTCTAAGTAATAAAAATGTAAAATACATTATCTCATATGTTCTTCATTTTCTTCACTTCATAATACCTTGAAATCAACTTGCACTTGTTCATATTCTGATATTAAAATCTACATATAAAAGTTAGTGTACACATTGTATAAGTTGTTATCATCAAAATACTATCATGGAGATATGATATTCAACATTCTCCCCCTTTTTGATGATAACAAATAATTTATGCATAAGTATGTATTTTATAATCAGGTTTAAACATAATGAAATAACCATACTTACTCCCCCTGCATATATGCAAATTTGAGTCTATAACAATACATAACAATACCTATTTCTCCCCCTTTGTTATCAACAAAAAGAGGAAAACATTTATGCTAAACAAGACATTATTTCTTCAACATGAGCTAAAACTTCAAACAAATCATCCAGGTTATGAACATAGTCCATAACTTCACCCATCCAAATTGGTAGGTAAAGACTTGCCATAAAGACCAAAAGTTCCACAATGTTCATCACCATGATCTGTTTAAAATATGTAGCACATATATTAACTAACCAAACATCATCATAGATAAGTAAACACACAATCAACATACTTGACATAGTAGCAGCATAAATAACATATTACATAAGTCCTAACATCTCACAACTACATAGTTTTTGATACTTAAACAAAATAACATAATTGTTTTGAAACTTAACATAAAAACATCCTAAGGTGCTGGAGGAGGTTGCTGTCCTTGAAAATATGCATTAAGCTTTGTGTCCAAGTCTTCAAACTTCTTGATTAGCTATTCTTGATTACTAATAATATATGACTTCTGAGAATATAGAGCTCTTTGACCAGTTTCAAGTTCAAGAATACGTGCACTTAAAGTGTTGTATTGCACGCCTGAAAAGCATGAGGGTTTTGTAGGAAATGGTGGTGGTTGACTAGAAGAAGCTCCTGCTTGAGTTGAAGATAGTGGAATATCTTGTGGAATTTCTTCTTGATGAGGTTCATTTTGAGGATTTTGTTCTTGAATTTTAAAATTTGTCAACTTCATCCTAGTTAGGGCATTGGAATCAAAGAATTTAATGGAATGGACAACAGAATTTTCAGATTGGAGATCCACATGAAATTTGTTAAATATTTTTGTTAAAAAGGCACCATAAGGAAGAAATCCTCTTGGTATTGTCAGAAGATTATCAAAGTAAACTTCAGCCCAATTAACTTGGATATTTCCCATTATAGCATATAGAGCTTTTGCTAATTCTAGGGAAATGAAATGAAAACTTCCAGTTTTTGGAAACAAGTTATAGGCTAAGATTCGTGCAATGAACCTAGGAATTGGACGAAGTTTGTTTGAGTTATTTAAAGGTTTGCCATATCCAGGAAGAAATATATGATTAGATAAAAGATCTGAATCATTCATCCTAACTGACCTAAGAGAAACTCCTTGATAAGGAATATTGAAGATTTTTCCAATTGACTTTGTAGTTAAGTCAATCTCTATTCCTTTAACAAGAGTCTTAAGTTTTTCAGAACCACCAATAGTTCCCACACGTTCTATATTAGTATAGAACAATTGCACAAGAAATGGATATGTAAGTTTTCTATTTTCAGCAGAGAATAATTCAAGCAAGCCCACATTTTTAAAATATGACCCAAAATTCCAGGGAATAAAATCGTCAAATTTCACAAATCGTCCTGGAAGAACTTCAAAGGATGATATTTTGTTAAATTCTTCTAATAAATCAGGACTTTTTAAATAAATGATGATTTCATCATTAACAGAAGTATGGGTTTGCTTAGCTTTCTTAGATCTAGACATGATGAAACAGTTAAATACCAAAAGATTCAGAGATCAAGTTTAGAAATATACCCCAAACAGTTGAAACCCTAGATTAGTCGACTAGAACTTGGAGTAGTCAACTACTGATCTTGACAGCTTGACAGATTTCAGAGAAAAAATGAAGATCTTGATAAAAATTTGGGAAGAAAGAAAGTGCCCAAACCTGGAATCGTGACTTCTGAAGGGAAGAAGAAGAGGGGTCGGTTTTTAGATGGGTTAGTGGGTAGTTTTTAGGTTTTTACATTATCTTTTAAAAGAAATTACATTGAATGGTTCAGATTTGATAGTAAAATAAATGTAGGGTTAAGATTTGATCTTAGATATGTGGCTATGATTGATAGAGTTAAAAATCTATGGTTGAGATGAGTTTTACTTAACTGAAACGGGTATTCGGTATTGGGTTTTTGGTTTGAATTTAAGTAAAAATCCAATAATCTTTAAAACTGTAAAACTGTGAGTTTAGAATCAGTAGTCGACTAATAGTAAAAGTAGTCGACTACACTGTAATCGACAGAAAGATGATTTTCAGTTTATGACTCAGAGTAGTCGACTATAACTAATATGTGAATTAGTCGACTACACTGTAATCAACAGAGAGTATTTTTAAGATTTTACATTGAGTAGTCGACTATAAAGGTAAGTAGTCGACTATAATCTGATTTTTCAGAAAAATAGTTTGTAAGAATTGTGCATGTAGTCGACTATAAGTTAGATTAATCGACTACTTAAGGTTTAAATTTATGTATTTTTGTTTTAAAAATTAATTTAAATCTTCAATTGAACATATACCTAATTCCCTTCTTAATTTAACATAAATTTCTTCTTTTAAGGGTTTTGTTAATATATCTGCTATTTGTTTATCTGTAGGTATAAATTCTAATGAAATGTCACCTTTAAGCACATGATCACGTAAAAAATGATGTCTAATATCAATGTGTTTTGTACGTGAATGTTGAATAGGATTTTTAGATAAATTAATTGTACTAGAATTGTCACACATAATGGATGATATGGGACAATTTATACCATAATCAGATAATGTTTGTTTTATCCATAAAATTTGAGCACATGCAAGACTTACAGCAATATATTCAGCTTCAGTTGTTGATAATGATACTGAATTTTGTTTTTTACTAAACCAAGATACAAGTGAATGTCCTAAGAAATGACATGTTCCACTTGTACTTTTTCTATCAGATTTACATCCGGCAAAATCAGCATCACTATATGATATTAAATCAAAAGAACTATGTTTTGGATAAAACAAACCATAATTTGTAGTATCTTTAATATATCTAAAAATTCTTTTCACTACTTTAAGATGTGATTCTTTAGGATTAGATTGAAATTTAGCATATAAACATACACTAAACATAATATCAGGTCTACTTGCAGTAATGTAAAGAAGTGATCCAATCATACCTCGATAGAGCTTTTGATCAACATTCTTACGGTTTTCATCTTTGTCAAGTGATGTAGTGGTATTCATTGGTGTTGGTTTACTTGTTGTATTTTCCATTTCGAAACGTTTGAGTAAATCTTTTGCATACTTGCTTTGATTGATGAATATTCCTTCTTTCAATTGTTTAATTTATAGTCCAAGGAAGAAATTTAGTTCACCCATGTGACTCATTTCAAATTCATCCTGCATAGTCTTAGCAAATTCTTGACAAAGATTGTTGTTAGTAGAACCAAAAATAATATCATCTACATATATTTGAATTAGTAAAATATCTTTATTTATTTTCTTAATAAATAATGTTGAATCAACTTTTCCAATTTCAAAATTTGAAGTTAAAAGAAACTTCTTTAATCTATCATACCAAGCACGAGGTGCTTGTTTAAGACCATATAAAGCTTTCTTAAGTTTAAAAACATGATTTGGAAAACTTTCATGTTCAAAACCTAGAGGTTGTTCTATAAAAACTTCTTCTTTTATAAAACCATTTAGAAAAGCGCTTTTAACATCCATTTGAAATAATTTAAAATTCATAAAACATGCAAATGCAAGTAAAATCCTAATTGATTCTAATCGTGCAACTGGTGCATAAGTTTCATCATAATCAATTCCTTCTTCTTGATTATAACCTTGAACAACTAATCTAGCTTTGTTTCTAATAACTTGACCAAATTCATCTAATTTGTTTCTAAAAATCCATTTTGTTCCAATAATGGATTTATTTTGAGGTCTAGGTATAAGATCCCAAATATTATTTCTAGTAAATTGATTAAGTTCATCTTGCATAGCAATTATCCATGAATCATCAAGAAGTGCTTCTTTTATATTTTTAGGTTCAATAGTTGAAATAAAAGCATTATGAGCAATCAAATTAAAATGAGATCTAGTAGTTACTTTGTCAGATATATTTCCTATAACTAAATCATGTGGATGATTTTTAACTTCTACAAAATCTTTAGGTAAATCATTTTGTAGATTATCATCTTTTGTAATATCTATCATAGGAGTATCTTGTATGGTATCAATTACATCATCATCATTATTTAGTATAATAGGTGTTTTTGAAAAATTTTCATCAAAAGAAACATGTAAAGATTCTTCAATAACTTGTGTTCTTTTGTTATAAATTCTATATGCTTTACTGTGATTAGAATATCCAACAAAAATTCCTTCATCGGATTTTGAATCAAATTTATCTAAGTTATCCTTTGTATTTAAGATAAAACATTTACAACCAAAAACTTTAAAGTAAGATACTTTAGGAATTTTGTTATAAAATAATTCATAAGATGTTTTCTTTAAAATAGGTCGTAATAAAACTCTATTTAATACATAACATGCTGTTGATACGGCTTCTGCCCAAAAATATTTAGGTAAATTACTATCACATAACATGGTTCTAGCACATTCTTGTAAGGTTCTATTTTTCCTTTCTACAACTCCATTTTGTGGAGCAGCTCGAGGAAAAGAGAATGTGTGTGATATACCATGTTGATCACAATAATTTGCAAATAATTCATTTTCAAATTCACCTCCATGATCACTACGTATAGAGATAATAGAAGTTGATTTTTGATTTTGAATTTTCTTACAAAATATAGAAAACTCATTAAAAGCATCATTTTTATGTTTAAGAAAAATTATCCATGTGAATCTAGAATAATCATCAACAAGAACAAATGCATATCTACTTCCATTTAAAGATGCTACTCTAGATGGACCAAAAAGATCTATGTGAATTAATTCTAATGGTCTACTTGTAGATATTATATTTTTAGATTTGAAAGAAGATTTGTGCATTTTTCCTTGTTGACATGCATCACAAAAATTATTTTTAAAAGACATCTTAGGTAAACCATTTACTGAATCATTTTTAGAAATCTTAGACATGTGTTTAAAGTTAACATGTCTAAAATGTTTATGCCATAAAATAGAATCATTAGATGATGCAATAAGACAATGTTCATTTGAAATATTTTTCATAGATAAAACATATATGTTATTCTTTCTATGGCCTTTAAAAATATTTTTTCTATAACCTTTAAAAATAATGGTTATTAAATCAATATCATAAATTAAGCATGATTCTTTTTCAAAAACAATTTTATAACCTTTATCACAAAGTTGACTAATACTTAGTAAATTATGTTTAAGACCATTAACTAATAAAACATTATCAATGATAGGTTTGTTTGGATTACCGACAGATCCAATACCGATGACTTTTCCTTTGTTGTTATCTCCAAAAGTAACAGTACCACCATCCTTATTTTGAAAAGATGACAACAATTGTATGTTTCCAGTCATATGTTTGGAGCAACCACTATCCAAAATCCACCTATCTTTCTTGGGTACCTGAAATAATAAACTTTTCTTTAATTTCTTCATCTGAAGATGACTCATCACTATCATCCCAAGTGACTGTCATTGCTTTTCTTTTCTTGTTATTTTGAATGTTGTTGAAGTTGTTGAAATAACTTAATTTTTGCTTATTCTTCAACATTGGACAATCTTTCTTCATATGACCTGGTTTATTACACTTAAAACAAAGAGGGTTATTTGAAAATGAACTCTTAGATTTAAAATTACCTCGTTTTATAAATTTTTGAAATTTTCGTGCAGACATGCCCATTTCTTCATTATCATCATCTGAATCTTCTTTATCAGAAATAGTATTGAATGCAAGAACTTTCTTGTTCTTTGTTTCTTCATCATTCTTTCTATCTTCAATTTGAACTTCATATGCCATAAGATTACCAATAAAATTTTCAACCATAAGAGTTGACAAATCATTGGCTTCTTCAATAGTGGTAACTTTCTTTTCCCATTGTGGAGTAAGTGATCGAAGAATTTTTCTTATCATCTCCACTTGTGTATATGTTTTTCCAAGACCAATGAGAGAATTTGTGATATCAGTGAATCTTGTGAACATTTCTCCAATAGTCTTGTTTTCCTTCATCTTGAACAATTCAAATCTGTGCACAAGAACAAAAATTTTAGATTCTTTAACTTTATTTGTACCTTCATGAGTTACCTCAAGTGTATGCCAAATATCGTATGCAGATGTGGCCGTTGACACCCTATTAAACTCATTCTTGTCAAGTGCACAAAATAATGCATTCATTGCTTTTGAATCCAAATTTGCATTATTTCTTTGAGAAGTAGTCCATTCTGTAAAAGGAGTTGTTAGCTTCTCATATTTCGTTTCCATAACGTTCCAAAGTTCGTAGCCAATTGATTGAAGGTAAATCTTCATTCGGCACTTCCAATAGTTATAGTTCAATCCATCGAACATAGGTGGACGATTTGTTGAGTGACCTTCTTTGAATTGTGAAGTATTTGACGATGCCATCTTTTACCTTGCTCTGATACCAAATGTAGGATCTAAAATAGATACACTAGAACACTAGAGGGGGGGTGAATAGTGTTCTTTTAAAATTTATGCAAAGTAGATTATAAATTGTAAAGAAAAATGGTAATCTCAGAAATTTACAATCACAAACACAAGATTTTATACTGGTTCCACCAATCCGGTGTACATCCAGTCCCCAAGCAAATCCCGCTTGAGAGTTTCCACTATGATTTTGAATAAACTTACAAAATCAAAAACAAACCTGACCAATTTGCAAGTCCCTGCAAATTGCAACACTAATTGACAAACACCTTGCCAATTTGCACACCAATCTCTAAACTAAGAGATTAACACCTCTCACAACTTGAGAGAACTTTTGAAGCCACAATTTCAATTCCTATAAGCCTTGATTTGTAGTGTAGTGTAGTAGTGGCTTAGGAATGATTCTAACTTCTGTAAATTGCCTAAACAATAAGTATTTGAATGATGTTCAGAGGCAATTTCAGAAACTTTTCTTTACTGTAAAATAACAGAAACTTATGTTTCTGTCAAACACCTGAGTAGTCGACTATAATCTATATTAGTCGACTATACTGTAAAATAACAGAAACATATATTTAAAAACGGCTATAAACAGTCATAAATTCAAACTTTGAAATCTGGAAAAACTGTATCTGTAGTCGACTACAATACAGATTAGTCGACTACACTGAGTTCAAACAGACTCTGTGTATTCAGAAAATTTCTTAGTAGTCGACTACAATGCTCATTAGTCGACTACACTGTATTTTGACATAAACTTGTAAAATGAATTTTGCTTTTAGTAGTCGACTATAATGTAGATTAGTCGACTATACTGTAAAATAACAGAAACTTATGTTTCTGTCAAACACCTGAGTAGTCGACTATAATCTATATTAGTCGACTATACTGTAAAATAACAGAAACATATATTTAAGTTTTATACACGAGTAGTCGACTACTATTCTAATTAGTCGACTACTAAGAGTAAAAATTATAAAATAAAATGTTTTTATACTCAAGTTTTAACTATAATTCTAATGGTTAACATAGGGGATTTCTATAGTTAACCAACACACTAAGCCTGTGTTAGTGTGTTCTAATATTGTGTGTGTGCGTGTGTGTGATCAAGGCTTGTACAATAATTCTAAGTAAAGAAAATGTAAAATACATTATCTCATATGTTCTTCATTTTCTTCACTTCATAATGCCTTGAAATCAACTTGCACTTGTTCATATTCTGATATTAAAATCTGCATATAAAAGTTAGTGCATACATTGTATAAATTGTTATCATCAAAATACTATCATAGAGATATGATATTCAACATGAACAAGAAGTCTCCCCTTGCATGGCTCTGAAATATGTCAAGGGGAGGAAGCACTTCTTGCAGCCAAAATTCAACGCCGGGCCTGAGTCAGTCACAAAACATCTAATTATAATCTAGGTTCACATTAGTGAGACCTAGTTACTGTCAGAGTCCTCACTTGTGGAGCTCCAATAGTCCTTCTTAACTGTCATCTCAGTTGTCGAACAGTTTTATGCAGTGCATGGTATTCAAAGCTCTACGCATCTCTACCACGGTTCAACTCTCTCCAGGGGACCAACTGATTCTCAATGATCTGCTCAAGTTTCACCTTCTCAGCCAATAGCAGATCCGCCAGTTGGTGAAATATCAGAGTTCATCTGCTTGATTATCCTTTAATTGGGGAAGCTCTTATTGGAGCTATTTTATTTTAGCTCCTCTATCAAAGAGCATCTCCAATCTAAGCGATGGGGACTTTAGTGATAATCATATTTTATTACAATTTTATACCCTCATTATCTATTTTATATGAATAAATATACCACTAATAATTGTTTTTATCTTTTAATTGCAGGTTAATAAAGAATAAATCTCAAACTCTCATCTCTCAACAAAAACCCATTGATTAAATGAAGAAATGAAGCAAAGAAGCACATTGAAAAATCAATTTCCAAATTATCCAAAAGCCCAGAATCAAGTCGTGTAGCCTGTAGAAGCCGGAGAAAATCAAAAATCCAATATGAAAAGAAATCATATTCAAAATGGTTGGCCACAAAGAAACGACGATATCTCCTAATCCGGAAGGCGGAATTTAACATATAATATATGAAAATTGCCTATCTCGACGAGACGAAGCTATCCGTGAAATTAGAATTTGGAAATAGTGGGCATCGATGTCAGCATCGATGTGGGCATCGATGCTGGCATCGATACCTACATCGATGCCTGCATCGATACCAGATTACTGTAGCGCGCGTCAATGGCTGATTTTGCTTGTCTTGGGGCTCAAGTTTGATCCAATGGCTCTCATTCACTGATGTTTACTATAAATAGGGGTAGAGAGTGAGGGGTTAGAGGTGTGAAAATTTTGTAAACTCCTTTTGGAGAGGAGGGCTACTCTTAATTGAGAAGGCCTTCCAAAATTGTAACTTTAGTTGCAATTAATAATAATAATTTTTTCACCACTTTAAATTTTTCTCTTCTTCTCTTTGTTGGATGATGAAGATGAAGATGAAGATGGAGAATTATTTGAAGGTTTGCATTTCTTTTCTTTTTCTCTTTTATTGCTTATTAGTGTAGATTTATTTCTATGCTTGTAGTTTAGATTTTATTTTCTTGTTAAATAGCCAAGAGGCTAGAACCCTCTTGCCTTAGATTTATTTCATGCTTATAGATTAGATTTATTTCATGCTTATAGAGTAGATTTATTTTCTTGCATTTAATTCTTGCAATTTTATTTTGTAGTTTAGATTTTGCAATTTATTTTGTAGTTAGATTTTAATTTCTTATACTATTCACCTTGAGGCTAGAACCCTCTTGGGTTTAGTTTTTCTTTTTGTTTATTTTTATTTTGTTTGATTCGCCTTTAGGCTAGAACCCTCTAGGGAATCACCCTTTTCTAAGAAGTGGGTTCAATTTTAGATTATCCATATCTATAATTGAATCCACCATCTTTAATTTCTTGCATTTTCTTTTATTCTAGAATTTTGTTCTTCATTCTTGATTTTTTTTTATTTTTTTCTTGATTTTATTCATTTTTTTCCTTCTCATCTTATTGATCATACTCATTCTTTTTCAAATCCACTCCCACTTACACTTGCACCTATTCACACACCATTTTTACTCTCTCAATCTCTTCACAATCACATTCACTTATCACTCCTACTTGTCACGCACACAACATAAGAACCGATTTCATATTTTCTCCTACAAAACACCTTCCTCGTGGGATCGATATCTTAAATACTATAACTTGACACGGTTGTGCACTTACAACCTTTTTGGTACATGTTTATGCCGCATCATTTAGACATGGAGAAGAAGAAGAAAGAGAAGAAGCAGTAAAGATAAAAGGCAGAGGGTACTATTTATAGCCTTTTTTCGAATAAACTTCCAAGAAAAATTATATCTTTTGAGATTTGATTTGACCGGACAAAGAGGCTAAAATTAGCTTAAAACTCAGTCGAATCTACAGTAGATCTTGTGAAATCTTCAATCAGGAGATCTCAGCCACATATTACAGCACAAATCCAGAGGTAAATCTCAAAAAACATCACCAGCCAGTGAACGTCGTTAATTAATGAACTTCACCAACATAGCTCAACAAACTAAGTCTCGCTAGCTAGTGAACGTCGCTAATCGATGAACTTTACTGACATCTCAACTTCACCTCAACAATAAAGGAAGCGAACCTTGTTCTAAACACAGAGTTAGATGAATACAAGCATCATTAAGCCTTCAATATGAGTCTACAATGAAGAAAGCTATGTTCAATATTACACCTCTGGCAACTAAGTTGACTGAAGATAATCTTCAAAACCCAAACAAGACAACTCAAGCTATGTTCAATAGTATACCTCTTGTAGATGGTTAAAATACATTTGTACCCAGGCCCGTGTTTAGCTTGGATCTAAGAAGTAAATGTCGATGAGCTAAACATTTTGAATGGGCTAAAACTAAGCCCATAATAAGCTATGGCGAATGTCTAACAAAACATGCGAACCTCGCTACGCGGTCCATCTCGACTTGACCCAACTAAGTTAAAGGTTGACTCTCAAATAGCTACAGCGAACCTCACCATGTCGCTCATCTTGACTCAACTCGACCAAGTCAAGAGCGAGTTGACTCCTAATTCAGGCCCTATGCCGAGTCAAAAGGCGTCATTAGTCAACCAAATCATGAGTCAAATTTTGTGTCAAATTCGAACTCACAAATGAAGCTTACCAGCCAGCGAACTTCATTCATGGCAATTATAGTGGGCCAAGTCATCTATTTTCAAAGGAGACTCACCCACGTCTTCAGCGACCCTTGCCACGTCTTTAGCAAACTTCATCAAGTCAGTGAATTTTGTCACATAGTAGTTTAAGGGCTACTTTCAAGGGATAACTTCCCCCATCTCACTTTCTCCTACTTTAACAGCTACTTAATCCACAATTAAAGGCTATTAACTCTCCCTTTAGCCTATAAAAGGAGGGGAGATTACTAATTTTGGAGGATCATCTAATAATATAGAGATCAACACATGCATATAAAGATATTTCTATTATCGCACTTGCAATCCAACTGAACGAAAGTGTCAAGAGAAGACTAAGCTATCTTCCACGCCACAAAACTCTCACTAACAGTAAAAGACTCGTCATCTTAATCGGTGTGACAACAGAATATAAGATCAATGTTCCATTGACACATAGAAAAAAACCCCTGGAAATATAAAATTTCTTTAGTTTCATTGTAATCTTTCTTATGTAATTTGTGTCAATTGCAATACAAAAGACCCAAAACAATGGATAGAGAAAATTTCTTTAGAAAAATAATGAATTCCTCCCAGGTTAATATAGAATTTGTGGACAAGCTATACGACCATTTCTTGGCTTTGTCCTTAAGAACAAATGAGATAAATTTAAGCTTATTCTCATCCTCTGATGTTCTCTAGTCTTAGTTATAAGACAAACTTTCTTAAATTCGGAAATAAAAATGTAAGCGTCTTCAGTTTCATTTCCTAAAAATTTTAGAAGCATGTTTATGAAGTATGGTCTAAACTTAAAATTAGCTCTATTGACATTGGGTAGCTTAATGCAAAACGGGATTACATTCCTAGTTGGACAACACATGTCTTGAAGAGCGGGTGGATTAGGATTTGACATTTCTTCAGTTTTAAAAATGGGTTCAAAATGGATAAAACGATTGGTATTATCCCTCATCCAAACTCGCATACACTAAAACAAATTTTTTTTTAGATTTTTTATCTAAGAGAAAAATTAGAGAAAAGGATATAGGAAAAGCCTAAGTTAATTAAAAAGAGATTTTTTAAAATTTAATAACTAAAAAGGAGATTAGAAAAAAGATCTAAAACAAAGACAAGTTAAATTTTTTAAAGAGAAAAACTAAAAGACCTAAAAGATAAAGAGAAGAATGAGAGAGATAAAAGAAAAACCTAACTAAAATAAATTAAGAGCAATCATTTTGTATCAATGACCCTTAATTCTAGGTTAAGCCTAGACTCAACTAGACCAGTTCCTAACCAAAACCTTCTTTAGTGAAAAGATTGAAGTTTATTTGATTAGTTAGCTAGGTAAATATAGTACTAGAGGGAGATCAATGACCAATTAAGTACCTCGTTTCTTATAGAACACTTTACGCAACCCTAAATCTTAAACCAACGGATTCAAATAAACTTAAACCGGTTCACTTAAGGATTTTTTTTTTTATTCCTTAGCGAGCTCCAGTCCTTAAGAGCCAATGTCTAATGAGTTCTGAAAGATTTAGGTTTGTGTAGTGAGAAATTAGTGATTTATGGACTAAGGAAATGGTGAATAGAATCCCTAAAATTTTCTTGATTAGAAGGTATTGCCCTTAAGAGTATTTTCAAGTGTACATCAAATCAAGATGCTTAAATCACTTGAGTGAATTCCTATTACTATAGCAATGCAACCCTAGGAATTAAAAAGCAACTACAAAAGGTTTTTATTTTTTTAATTAGGGTTAACATTCAAACAAATACGAAAGAGAGAGCTTTTGTTAGAATTTATTTTCTCGTTAGTAATTGTTCAATTGGAGGGTGAATTTTATTAGGGTTGACAAAAGATTTTTTTTATTATATCATAATTGTCTCTAATTGTGAGAAACTAACTAAACAGATGGAATTAAAGATACTAGAAAGAGAACTTACATTTTCAAGTAAATCTTTAATCTTCATTATTCAATCCGCGATCTTCAAGCTTTAAAGTAGTTCCTTCATAATAAATGCACAAATTAAAGAACCAAAATAGAAAAATCCTAACTATAAGCACCAAAAACTTGATTAGGGGTAAATAAAACAAAGTTCCAAGTGCACAACTATCAAGTTATTATATCGAAAGATATTGATCCCTCGAGAAAAGTGTGTAGGAAATAATCTAAATTGATTCCTAGATTTATATGCGAACAAATAGGAGTTAATGTGTAAATGTGGAGAGATATGAAAAAAGTGTGATGTTTGGTGGAAAATTTGTAGTAACAAGAAAAACTGAAAGAAATATATTTGATTTGTATTCTCTCAATCTCAATTATAATTTGGATTTCAAATTACAAAAGAGAGGAGAATTAATCTGAATTCTCCCCTTTGTTTAATTCTGGGTTCTTCACGGTGGCGATGGAGTGTCTTCTTTGAATGCTTGCGTCGAACTTGCTCTCCGTTGACGATCTGACGTCTTGATTCACTGGAACGATATTTTCTCCTCACGGTTTGACGCTGTGAAGAACTTACAAAGAAAGTTTTAGAACTCTGAATGAGTTTGAAACTCTACGAAAGAGTTGATTTAACCGAAATCGGTTTGTAAGCTAAGGATAAAGAAAACTCATGTTGCCGATCTTCAAAGCTCCAACAATCCCCCCAAAGAGCTAACTGAAGATCTCTTCTTCGCTGCCAAGTCCAAGGATTAAAGAGTCAATCCGCCAGCCAAAAACCCGAGCCCAAACTCAGTTGAGTTTTCTCCTATTTATAGGAGATTAAGGGGTGTAACCAACCCCTAAATCCAGTCCAACGTGGGCGAGAATCCCTCAAAACGTGGGGAAACGGTTCTGAAACCGTTCGACTCATATTTGAATGAAACGCCCAAGTTGGCGTTCAGGACCCTAACTCCGTGTTTTAGACTGGAGACGCGGATGTAGGGTGTAAATTTGGATTTCCCGAAAACAGGGAGTTTCGTTTGTATTGATAAGAAATCTTATTACAAACTAATGGATCGAAATTACAACAGAAGCAGAGGGAATGCCCTCTTTGTTTAGTGTGGGGACTTTAGGTGGCTACAGGATGCTTCGCTCGATGCTTGTGTCGAGTCTGATTCCCTTTGACCGTTCGATCGAGGTTGCTGGAGAGCTTCAGTACGCAGTAGAAGCTCGGGTCGATGGAGTTCGGGTCTGCTTGGTTCGCCGGCGATCGGAGCTCAGAACTAGGCAGTGGTGCTGTAATGCAAGGATTATGCAAACAGCTTGGTCTCAATCGTATTGGGGATCGACAGCTAATGGTTCAATTAGCTGGTTCAACTATGAGCGAATCGCTTGCACGGCTAAACAGCTGAATCTCTTCTTCTTGACTTGGAAGAAAAGCTGAACTGAACTGAACCCCTTCTTCGTGGGTGGAAGAAGTTCCTAAATAGCGGAGAGACGACGTGGCCGCTCCTTGAATCATGGGATGTGACCATATCCTGTTGAGAGACGTCTTGCCGCCTCTCGGTACAGAACTAGGCAGTGGTGCTGTAATGCAAGGATTATGCAAACAGCTTGGTCTCAATCGTATTGGGGATCGAGAGCTAATGGTTCAATTAGCTGGTTCAACTATGAGCGAATCGCTTGCACGGCTAAACAGCCGAATCTCTTCTTCTTGACTTGGAAGAAAAGTTGAACTGAACTGAACCCCTTCTTCGTGGGTGGAAGAAGTTCCTAAATAGCGGAGAGATGGCGTGGCCGCTCCTTGAATCATGGGATGTGACCATATCCTGTTGAGAGACGTCTTGCTGCCTCTCGGTACTATGAATAGTCATTCGAGGGATTGTGCTTTATGTCGTGTCACATAGAATGGGAAGGCCCATCCTTGTATGTGAGGCAACGGCCGCCCACTATTTGATGATAGTCATCTCGAGGGATTGTGCTTTATGATCGTTCATTATGATGGGAAGGCCCATCTTTGTACATGAGGCAATGCCGGCTAGGGGTGAGCACGGTTCGGTTCGGGTCGGTTTTTAGCTAATAATTGAAACAACCGAACGCGAACCACCTACAATTCAAAACCGAGACGCGAACATTGCGAAATCGGTTCGGTTAGGTTCCGTCGGTTTTGTTGGTTTAACTTCATCAAGTATAACTTTACTTTAATTTATCTTTTTATATATTCTTATTAACCCCTATGGTTCGCATGTATTTATTTTTTAACGTTCACTTTAATTTTATTATTCTTCTCATTGATGATACTGTTTTTAAGTGAAGTAATTGTCCTTTTGGATTAAATACTAGCCTCTATCACGTTGTAATTTATTTTAGTAACAGAGGTGTTCATATTTGGAGGTTAATGGAGTTTGGAGGATGTGTAGGCTACGACACATAAAATCACAATCAATGCCTACATGGTGCAATCCACGTAAGCAGATAATGCTTCCCTAAACACTCGTAAAATCTAGGTGGGCATCCTAAATACCGTCTAGGCGCTAGGCGCTAGTTAGGCGGCCTAGGTACTGCCAAGGTCTAGGCGTACGCCTAAGCGGACTAGGCCGAGGTTTTTTAAAACAGTGCTGACAGCCTTGAGGTTTGCGGGCGGATTCGACTTTGGACTCGGGCAGGTGAGTTGTGTAAAAGGCAAAATTCCGCTATCCCCAGTTGATTCTGACTCGTGCAGGCGAGTTGATCATTCAGGTGAATTTCTTGCAAGACCATAGAGGTATTTTTTACCGTCTACAAGACCCCCTTCAAAGTTTTCAGACCTAAATCGGCTTGCGTGTGGTCTGGAATACTTTGAATGAAGAAGTTTTTGACGAAGCAAGCACGTTTGATTTCTTTTAGGATTTTTAGCAAACCCTCAGCTATCAACGGGTTTGATGTGCCTTTACCGATTACCGTTTGAATCGGGCTAGCCATACTATTTCCCTTAGTATGATGAGTTGTCGAGCAGTTTCTCTTAGGCTTGTCGCTAAGATTTCTGCTCTAACCCTTAGCCATCTAAGGCGTGGGTTTAACCGTTCACGCGAGGTCATTCTTGGTTTTGTTCGTAATTTTACCTTTAAAGGCGCATGAGTCGTCAAGGTGAAATTCGTCTTTGAGGGCCAAATTTCGCATGACTCGTGGGGTCAAGCCAAGTTTTCGCAGGCGAGACCCCTCCTTTTCGGCCAGAACTGGATCCGATAGGAGATGAACCACGTGTCTGCCGATAGGGCCTCGTGTTTTCCAGCTAAAACGGCGCGGTCCTGTCAGGTCGTGGTGATCATGACTTGACGGTGTGACATCAGCTTCGTGCATTTCGCCCCACGGCTCATCGTGGCCGTGGTTTTCGAACCTAGCCGTTAGATCAAGTCGTGGTTTTGGTTCGGGTCTCGGGCTTTGACCGGCCTGTTCCCCTTCTTTGACGGATCTTTCACAACTGTAGAACGAATTGTGAGGGACTATCTGAGCCGTCGATTTCGATCGTGGCCACGTCTCTTGAATGCGAGTGTCTTGCCTTGCGAGTGCCATCGTGGCCACGCAAGTCCCTTCGCCCTTAAATATGTTTCGTCCTTCTCCTCTTTTTTGAAAGTTGCTGTGTGTGAAAAACCTTCCAAAGAGAAAGAACTCCTGCTTCGTTTCTGCTTCCTAGACATGGCACCGAAGTCCAAGAGATGCGTTACAAAAGGAGGGGGTCCTGGATGCTACTCCGATCGCCTGACCGCCGGCGCGCCTGCCAATGTGCCTGAGACGCGCTTGGGTAAGTCGAAAAAGTTTGCTTTACGCCCTTGTGTTAGTTACCAATGTCGGGTCAGGAAGATGAGCATTGCTCATTTTTTCCTTGGTGGATCATGTCGTCTTTTGGTAGTCCCTGCGATCTTGGTAAACTGCCCCTTTTCAGGCGGATTTTACATTCACTCACAGCGGATGATTTTAGTCCTTACAGGCAAAATTGGTCTTCATCAGGTGAAGGCGAATTCGTTTCTTGACAGGCGAGTTCGACTTTACTCTGGTGAAGGCGAATGCGGCCTATGTAGGCGGATCTCGTTATGTCGGGCGAATTTTGCTCCATGACAGGCGGGTCTGTATCTGCCTCCTGATTTTTCTTGACTTTGTTTTGCAGCGACCTTTTCCGACAAAGCCCTCCCGAAGGGCGTGGCCATCGGTCTTGCCGGAGGTTCAGGTTATACAGTGCCCCCTCGGTTTCCTTCCCTAGGTCCGGTGCCCGTGTTTTCCGCTGATAAACCGGAAGGCTCGATAAAGAGAGTCACCGATGGGCACCACCTAACACTACGTAAGTTGACCACCGATGCGGCATTGACAGACGAGGACAGAGCGGAGCTGTCGAAGCCTCAGTTTTTGTTTGGTGATACTGCAACTGATCCTTCCGCTCTGTTGATCAAAGAGAGCAGGTGGTTCCGCGTAATGGACGGGGTCCACTACTACCTTCCAATCATGCCGAGGGGTTTCTCAATTGTTGAGCTGCGCTCCCTTGCAGTTCCAAGGACGATGAATTGGGATTTGACCCCAACTCAAGACGAGGTGACTTGCGGCGTCTTTACAGGCTCTACGGCAGGGTACGGAGTAGAGAGCTCTTGTAAACGGGTGACAAGCTTACGTCCGGGCCCACCGTTCAATGAGGTGCCCACCGGAGACACGACAGCGGTCGCGGAGACCTTCCGTCACCGCTTCTTCCAAGCCGGCGGAAGATTCCCTCCGAAGGATTTCAGAGCTCCGGGGTGGATCTATTCCGCGCCTGGCAGTAAGACCTGGTGGTCCAAGATCACCGATTACATTTTGGATGAGAATTCTGATCTCACGAATACAGAGCTGTATGCGGCCATTCAGGCCACTCGTCATGGTCTAAAGATCAATGCTCCCCAGTTCCATAGCGTCTTAGAGCTATATTGTGCGGACAGTGGCACGTTTTACACCCCCAATGGTGAGCTCGGCATAACCCTTCACGAGATGTACGATGTGTCAGGACTGCCTCTGGGAGACTTTCCGTATGAGTAGTATGTTCCCGGTCAAGATGAGATCGACCAGCTCTCGGTCCGCTCCCCACTGGTGGTAGAGACTCTATGGGAATTGCTCTGCCACTACTACATCTGCCTCAACACCTTAGGGGCGGTGGACCATAAGGGTAAGAAGAAAAGAGCTCCGGGAATCAGTCACAAGAACTGGGCTGACTATCTATTCCCGGAGAGCGATGTCAAAGGGAGGCATGCTCTGCCGTTGCGTGTATGCGATCAGGCCGAAGTGGAGAGGAGGATGGTCGAAGGAGAAGCCACTATAGCTCTCGATCACGACGAGGGTGGGTTCAAGTCTGGAACGGTCTTCCATTCGTTTCACCACCAGGCTAAGTCTCCTATCTCTGAGAAGGCTTTGTTCGCGGGGTACCTCATGTTGTGGCTGAAGAGGTGCGTAGTTCCCACTCATTCTTTCAAGGCGCTTCCAGTGGAGGTCGTGTATCCGGCGGTTTGTTTAGCCCACGGTAAGTCCTATTCTTTGATGTCGGCGACGATAGCGTGCATTCATCGGGGACTCCATACGTTGACGGCCCAGTTCTGCCGTGTGTCGACTGTCGACGAAGGGGAAGGGGAAGTCATCAGGACCCCCAATCCTAGAGTGGGACTGCCGTACATCTACTTGATGGCGTGGTTTGTTTACCACTGTGAATGTTTGATGAGCGCCCCCGCGACTCTCCAAGGAGACAGGTTTGTTCCGTTCCTTGAGCGCTTGGAGAGGTTCTCTTGGAAGTGCAGAGACATTCCCGATGCATGAAAGACGCTCTCCCACTTTGTCCACTACAATTTTCGTCGCTTCTTCCCCTACTTCAGCGGAGGAAGATACGGCGAGTCTCTTAGGGATGTGCCAACGGCGGACCATCACACAGCTCTCCCTTGTGGCGCTTTCCGATGGTTGGTAAACATTCGGCTGGGGTATCACATCCTACGCACAGGTTCTGTGTGCTACCTCGAGCCGTATATCCCTTGCAGGTTTGCCCGCCAGTTCGGGTATGACCAACTGTATGTGGGCAACGTCAATCCCCGTCTGTACTTCGAAGGAGGGTTGGTGGTTCGCATTGTTCGAAGCGACTGCTCCACTGGACGTTAACATGGCAATCCCACGTCTCGTCATAAAGCGGAAGTTGTCCATCCTCCTCTATTTCGGAGGGGTCTATCGTAGCCATGTTGACTGTAAGGCTATCGAACAGATCCATCACGCTGACATCCGAGTCCCATGCCGAGGTTGTTGATGATTGATCCCCAGAGCATGCATAGTCAGAATCCTCATTGGTGTAAAAACACAACTCCGACGAGGAGGAGGAGTAGCCTAAGCCTCTCCGAGTCCTGTTGAAGTAATTTGAGGGTTTCCCCTTGGGTACGTAGGCGGGTCGGATGACCGTTCTGCGCCCTCGGCCGTAATTTAGGCCCTCCAAACGAGTGAGGTCATACCCCATGTCGCTCATCATGCGTTTCGCAACTTGACTGTATTGTGAAAACTGGGGCGTCGGGTCCTCATCCTCAGATTCATCCCATAGCGTGCGTAAGGGATGATCGATTCGACCGAAGATGATGTCTTTTCGATACCTATTCCATGCTGGCATGACGAGCACAGCTTGTGATGACTTGATTGGCTGTGCCTTGGCGACGTATGACGAATCACTGTAGAGTTTTGACCACAGGTTATTGGGCACATCATCCTCGGATGTGGAACAAGATGACAAATAAGCAAAGTTGGACTTCTCATTCATGATAACTTCCTCCGCCTGAACAGCATTGGTTACATTGTGACTCTCGTAACCGATTACAATTGACTCGAAGTCATTCAGGATTAAGCTGTTGCCGTACTCAGGCTCGTTGTCTGCCTCGTTGCCGCTCTCTGGCTCCTCCGCTGGCGGCACGTCGGGGTCCTGGTACAGCAAGGAATCTGTGAAGTAGTTTTCGACGCCTTTGAAGGGCTGTTTGTCGGCCACTACTGTCTTCACTCGCTCGTAGTTGTCCACATACTTCAGGCACTGGTGTAGCGTGGATGGAACTATTCGGTTGCCATGAATCCACGGACGTCCCAAGAGTATGTTGTAGGAAGGTTCGGCGTCGATGACATAGCATGTCACCTCCATCTTCTTGTAGACGATAAAAAATACCTCTGTGGGCTTGCAAGAAATTCACCTGAATGATCAACTCGCCTGCACGAGTCAGAATCAACAGGGGATAGCGAAATTTCGCCTTTTACACAACTCACCTGCCCGAGTCCAAAGTCGAATCCGCCCGCAAACCTCAAGGCTGTCAGTACAGCTGGGTATCCGCTACCCCACGTACCGGCGCAGGCTTTCCCATCCCTCTCGACCTGAGAGGGGAGAGAGCACAGTACTCCAGGACCGTCGAGTAGCCGTTCACAGTACGAGTGATCGGACAGGTGTCAGATCCACCTGAACATTCATAAATACGGTTCACCTCACCCATCCAGGTCGAGAGCTGGATCCGCCGGCACTCGGCAAGTTGGCCAGACCCACTCGAGTACTGTGCACCTACTTCACCGCCTCTCCTGACTGGAAGGGAGAAGGCACCGTGCTCCAAGCACGCCGAATGGCCACACACAGTACGAATGATCGGACAGACACCAAATCAATCTGCGAACTCATAAATGCGGTTCATCAATGCTGGTCAAATCCACTCGAATAGTGGGCGGCCGTTGCCTCACGTATAAGGATGGGCCTTCCCATTCTATGTGACACGACATAAAGCATAATCCCTCGAATGACTATTCATAGTACCGAGAGGCGGCAAGACGTCTCTCAACAGGATATGGTCACATCCCATGATTCAAGGAGCGGCCACGCCGTCTCTCCGCTATTTAGGAACTTCTTCCACCCATGAAGAAGGGGTTCAGTTCAGTTCGGCTTTTCTTCCAAGTCAAGAAGAAGAGATTCAGCTGTTTAGCCGTGCAAGCATCGGCCAGCGCCTCTTGTAGAGCCTCCCGGGTAGACCTGGACAACCGCAGGAGGTCGTACATGGTGATTGCCTCTTGTAGAGCCTCCCGGGTAGACCTGGACAACCGCAGGAGGTCGTACATGGTGATTCGCGCAGGGATGCTCTTCAGTTGCATGAGCACATTGAACCGAAAAGGTTGGCGGTTTGAGCCTAGTCCGTCTGGATTGGGAGGGGCAGTTGCTACTGGCCTCACGGGAGGTTCTGCCGAGCTTTCCGCCCTCACGGGATATTCCTTCGTGAATTCCCTCCCCGCTCTCGTGGCGAGGACAATGGCTTCCTCTTCGGAGTCAGTCAAGGCGTTCATCGGTGTCTTTTCCCCATCAAGAATGGCGGAGATGACATTACAATGTTTTCCTTTAGCCCCTTTCGAGGGCTTTGTAGTCCATTGTTCGTCGTTGGCGAGGTCTGGATGGACCCACATCACCTGACCTGACGGCAGATTCTGCGGAGCTAAGCCTTTCTCTCGCTGGTTGTGGGGGTCATCGTTGGTGATTTTCAAGACCGCCTTGGGAATAGGAACTATCCCGCCGGGGCTTGGACTTCTGGGAGATTTGTTCCAAAGCTCAAGGTGATCATGTTTGTGGTCACCTACTTCTGAACCTTCTCCTTCTTCAGGACCCCGCATCATAGAGGGCTTGAAGCTTATCCTTGAGGACGTAACACTTGGTCGTGTGGTGGCCTAGGAATCTGTGATAGGCGCAATAACTCGGGTCATTGGTTTTGTCCGCCTCCTCAGGCTTGGAGGCCTCTGGCAACTTAATCCGCCCACTCTTGAGCAGAGTGTCGAATGTCGCCACCACCTGATCCTCTTTGAAATCATATTGCCGTGGGGGGCGTGGTTCAAATTGCCTGGGTTTCGGCTTTTGAGCGGCCTTCGGCGCCGGGGTAGAGTCGACGGCCATGCTATCTTTTCCTCTGGATCGAGGGGGATTCTTTGGCACGGCTGGTTCTGCAACTCCCTTCTTGGGCTGCGGCTCTTCGGCCTCTAGCCTTTTGATCATGTTTTCCACTTGCTCGCCTTGACGAACAAGCTCTTTCCATGTCCGGGTTTCCACCGCGCCCACTTTGGATAGGATGTGGATCGAGATATTATAACAGCACATCTCGATTAGCGTGGATTCGGAAACCTGGTCCCTATAGTGGACAGATCGGTTGCGGAACCTCTTCACGAAGTCGTTGACTGACTCCGACTTTCGTTGCTTTTCGGCGAGGAGGGTGGCCATTGACACCTCCGTGTCGTCGTCGAAGAAGCGGGCAAGGAAGATCCTTTCAAGATCGGCCCATGACTTGATAGAGCCGGGCTCTAGTTTGCGGAACCATTCGAAGGCCACCCCCTTAAGGGTGCCTATGAATAGTCGAGTGAGAATGGCGTCGTTCCCCATGAGGAATCCGGTCTGCGCCATGAAATAGTAAATGTGTTGCGAGGGCGAGCCCTTGCCGTCAAACTGCACCAAACTAATTGGCTTTAACTTCGCCGGGTAGGGGACCGTATCCCATTCGACAGGGTAGGGTCGGACCACCCCCAGCTTGTTCATGTTCTGCTGAAGCTTGAGTGCGTTGAGTTGGTTTTGGAACTCGTCGAGCCTCTTGTCGCGGGTGCTACCCCCAGTATGCGGCGTTCCTAGTGATGTTTTGGAAGAGTAATCGGAATGGGGATTATCTTCCGTCTCAGTCGCTGGACGATGAGGAGGTACCCACTCCTTATCTCCTGTTCGCCGAGGTAAGGGACGTTGGGCTCTCTTCTTCTTCTGCTTTTTGTTCAGAAGTTGTTCCATCATCTCCCTTAGGGAATCAATGGTCGCCTGTTGCTCTTCGAGCTTCTGGGAAACCGTCTGGTCAGGGTTGAGTTCAGTCATGTGTACCCTTGCCATCGCGTCCTGGCTTGAGCGCGAGGTTTGGGACGTGGCCGCCGCCGAGTGAACTTCGTCTTTGCCGCAGGAAGGAGGGGTTAAAGTGGAGTAATCGAACCTGATGCTTGCCCCTCTGTGACTACGGGTACGCTGGTATATACCCTCTTGCTGGCGTTGGGCAAACCGAGAGTTAGGCCTTAGGACGGAGTCCGAATCCGGAGAGTCGGAAAGTAACGCCTTACCCTTGTCCGTCATGTTAACTGTGGCGGACGGGAGCTCTAGGTCGTCGGCAGCACGTCCTTTTTGGTGACGATGCTTTTGACGGGAGGGCTTTGGTCGAGAGGACTGTTGAGAAAGTCTCTCAAACACCAAAGGTTTCGCCGTTCCAACGCATTGGTAGTCGGCGAGGACCGTGTGGATGAGCCTCTCGCAGTGGCACTGAGGATTCGCCTCATGTATAGTGCGTTTGCGAGTTAGGTATTCCCGGAGGTCTTCTGTGGGTGGTTGGCGACAACCCCCAGCCTCAGAAGAGTCGCTCGGGTGAGTACACGAGAGATTTCTGGATGTACTCTCTGGTGCACGCTGAGTGGAATGTTTTGGTGCCGGAGTTAGGTGATCTCGCCTTGACTGGCGAGTCTTCGCGTTTGGGCGAACTCTAGTACGTAGGCGGGTCTCAACCCTTCGTTTGGATGAGCGGGTTTGCGAGGTGTCACCTATTTCCTTGCCTTTACGTTTATCCGCCAAAGGGTTATGGCGAGGCTCGCCAACCTTCGAGGATTCGCCCGTACGGGTAGGCTAGCTCGCTCGGTGTGGTTTATTCGCATCAGGGATGTGACCTGAGAAGCGAAGTCCCCCCGAGCGGGTGGCCCTGCCTTCCTCGGTCGGCGCTCCTGATTTGGAGGGCCTTCCGACGTCGGGCAGTTTGCCTTCTCGTCTAGCGTTTCTCGGGCCCGTATAATAACTTGGGCCATTGTGGGAAACGGAGGTTTGGGCCTCCTGTCTGACGAGTGTTTGCCGTCGCTGTTGGTTAGCTCTTCCAGTGAGGAGAGCATCACCGCGGGCTGTGGCAGTGTAGTTGGTGCCGGAACGAACCGGCGTTTCCTCCGGGGCAGGTGTCTGCGGGGACCGCTTGGCGACCCATTTGGCAGACCCTTGTCCCTTGTTCTCGACCCTTGGCTTGGCCTTGATCGATTCTGAGGGAGTGGGTTCCCCTGACGAGACTCGGGGGAAACCCTCGTGCGTGGGGGGCTTTGACCGTTTGAGGTCGGCCTTGGCGCACGACTCTGTGGCGTTTGCAGGACGCATCGCCACCAGAGGAGGAAGAAGACAAGTACTCTTCGTACTTGGCTTGGTCGAACTCAATCTCTAGGGACTCCACGATCGTCCTAACAGCAACTTCATCGAATTGAGCCACCACTATTTTGTTTGATAATAGGGGTGCCAAACGGTTCGGATATATCCGAACGGATCCGCATCCGTATCCGAACGGATACGGATATGGTAGGCTAATTTTGAAACCGGGCGGATACGGTAACGGATACGGATATGGTTTTGGATTTTTTTTCGGATACGGATTCGGTAACGGATATGAGAGTTGCGGATACGGATATCCGTAATAGTGATTCGGGTAATCGGGTCCCCATCTTATATTACAAACCCGCAAACCCAAAACCAAAACTAAAAAGAAAAAACCCTAGGCCCTCACCCTCAGCCCTCACTCCGCCTCCACTCTCTCGGGATCCACCAGCGAAGTCGCCACTGCCTCGTCGGCGAAGAAGGCCAGCGAAGTCGCCACTAGCCAGCGAAGGTCGCCACTTGCCTCGTCGTCGAACGCGAGGCCAGCGAAGGCCAGCCACTCGCCTCGTCGTCGAAGAGCCAGCGAAGTCGCCACTGCCTCGTCGTGCGAAGAGGCAGCGAAGTCGCCACTCGCCAGCGAAGTCGCCACTCGCCTCGTCGTCGAAGAGTCGTCGCCTCGTCGTAAGTTAACCCTAACTTCCCAATAATTTCTGTAGATTGATGATTTTTGACACTGGAACAATTTCTGGCAGCTTGAATGCAGTTCCCCTGATTTTTGACACTGGAATAATTTCTGTAGATTGATCATTACTTGTCAACAAGAGCTTGAAATTGAATGCAGTTCCCCTAATCTTGTAGAATGATGATTTCTTGTAAAAAAAACTTCCTGTCAAAAATCTGCCCGATTGTCAAAAATTGGTGATTGTCAACATTGGTCAAAAATCTCGTGAATTCCTTTTAACACTACATTCAACATTGGTCAAAAATCTGCACTTCCTGTCAAAAATCTGCACTTCCTGTTATATTTTAATGAACTTAGTCAAAAATCTGAACTTAGTTAAATTGGATTTTAATAATCTGTTACTGAATGATCTGTTATCCTCAGGCCGTCGGATCTCGCCCGCTTCGTCTTTGTCGGATCCGTCGTCTTCTGCATAAGGTCGAATCGAAACTCTGCTTTAAATTCATTGACAATATCTTCTTTCATATGTGTATAAGATTTTTGATTAAGTTTTTTTTAATTTAATTGAATAGAAATCATGTCTAATCCTTCGATTCAAGCGTCTAACGAAGAACAAACTGTTGAGCCTAATGTTGAACCTACTATTGAACCCGTGGTTGAGGAATCTTCAAGTAAAATTGATGAAAGACCTGAAAAGAAAAGAAGATGTTATTCTGAAGTGTGGAAAGATTTTGATAAAATAGATAAAGTAGAAAAGAAAATAGTTGATGGGAAAGAGGTTGTCACCAAAATCATTAGAGCCAAATGCAAACATTGCTCATTTGAAGCTGATGGACGTAGTATCAGGGGCACTTCCCATCTTAAAAATCACATTGTGAGATGTCCTAAAAAGAAAAGACCCGATATTCGTCAACAATTGGTTCAAGCTACTATGAAAAATGAAGATGGGACTTGTTCACTTAGTAATTTTCAATTTGATAATGAGAAGAGTCAAAATTTGCTTGCAAAGGCAATAATCGTGCACGAATATCCATTTAACATTGTAACACATGAGTTTTTCCTCAAGTATGTGCATTCTCTCCGTCCAAATCACAAGGTTCTAAAACGTACACTATTTATCCAAATAACATTGTAACATTTTTATGATGCAACAAATCTCCTCTCCGGCACTATTTATCCTACTTGCAATCTTTTGTTTGAAGAATTTTGTGAAATTCATTTGCTTCTTATAGAGTGGTTAAAAAGTGATGATGATACAATTGTGGCTATGGATTTTGCAATGAAAAGAAAATTTGATAAATATTGGGATATGTGCAATAAGATTTTTGCGGTTGCTACTTTTCTTGATCCAAGGTACAAAATGATTGCAATCAAATATTTCTTGTTTGCTTGAGTGGAAAATTGATAATAAGATATTGTCGATTACGGTGGATAATGATAAAGCTAATGATGTTGCCGTGAAATTGGGAAAAGAACGTCTTAAAAAGTGGCTACCTTGTGGTGGAGTCTTTTTTCATGTAAGAAGTGGAAAGAGTTGGTGATAAAAGGAAATCAAGATTTGCACAATTTGTTGAAACAATTGATAAAGAGCCTACGAAAACGGATTTAGATTTATATATGGAGGAGAGCATTATTACCACATGGGATGATGAAAAAATGGGAAAATTTGATATATTGAGTTGGTGGAAAGCAAACTTTGGGAAGTATCCTATACTAGCAAAAGTAGCAAGAGATGTTTTGGGCATACCGGCCTCGACTGTAGCATCTGAGTCCGTGTTTAGCACCGGGGGACGTGTGATTCATTGTTATAGAAGCCGAATGACAACAGATACGGTAGAGGCATTGATATGCGCACAAGATTGGATTAAAGCGGAACAAGGAGGTAAAAAATAAATTTGTACAAAGTTTATCTTTTTATTTTTGGTTAATGAGCATCTAATGATTATATGTTTTTCTCTATTTTTTTGTAGTTACACAAGTTGAAACTACAAAGGATGATGTTCTTGATGTGGCTAAGATAGTGAATGACGATGACTCGGAGATTGCCGAGACCTTTGTAAAAGCATCATTAGGTATGTTATTTGACTCAATATTCAATAAGCACATGACTTGAAATTTTTATTTCTCCATATTTAATATGACAATTGTTCTTTTTTTTTCTGCAAGGTGACATCATGGAGGTCTACGACTCGGATGATGAGATGATCTTAGGGTAGAAGCTATTGTTTTCATCTTAGATGGTACTAATCAGTCAGCTCCATGTTTTGTGGCATGATCTTGGGGTTTTTAGGCTGTATTTGTTGTGTCTTGAGATTGTTTAATGGTTTGGAGATTGTTTAGTGGCATGAAATTTTTGTTGAATGTTGAATGGTGTGAAATGTTGAATGTTGAATGTTGAATGTTGTCTGAACTTTTTTGCCTTCAATTTTCAATTCATAGACCTTTGAAATTCTGGATAGGATTATTGTAGTTTGGTTACAATTCCTGATACTATTGTTTTAGTTGGGTTGTGCTATTGAAGATTTTGAATGAAGATTATATGTCTAATAAATTTGTGCTCAATTTTAGTTTTCAATTGATGGTTTTGTATGAAGATTATATGTCTAATAGATTTATGTCGAATATCCGTTTATATCTGTGATCATATCCGATCCGATTCTCAAATATCCGAACCGTATCCGTTTCCGATAAATGCGGATATGGTTAATGTTTTTTCTTACCGAGGGTGATCCGTATCTGTATCCGTATCCGTTTATAAAATGCGGATATGGATATGGTAAACATCATATCTGAACCGTATCCGCTCCGATAACACCCCTAGTGATCGCCATCTTCTGTAGGGTGTAAATTTGGATTTCCCAAAAACAGGGAGTTTTGTTTGTATTGATAAGAAAGCTTATTACAAACTAATGGATCGAAATTACAACAGAAGCAGAGGGAATGCCCTCTTTGTTTAGTGTGGGGACTTTAGGTGGCTACAGGATGCTTCGCTCGATGCTTGTGTCGAGTCTGCTTTCCTTGGACCGTTCGATCGAGGTTGCTGGAGAGCTTCAGTACGCAGTAGAAGCTCGGGTCGATGGAGTTCGGGTCTGCTTGGTTCGCCGGCGATCGGAGCTCAGAACTAGGCAGTGGTGCTGTAATGCAAGGATTATGCAAACAGCTTGGTCTCAATCGTATTGGGGATCGACAGCTAATGGTTCAATTAGCTGGTTCAACTATGAGCGAATCGCTTGCACGGCTAAACAGCTGAATCTCTTCTTCTTGACTTGGAAGAAAAGCTGAACTGAACTGAACCCCTTCTTCGTGGGTGGAAGAAGTTCCTAAATAGCGGAGAGACGACGTGGCCGCTCCTTGAATCATGGGATGTGACCATATCCTGTTGAGAGACGTCTTGCCGCCTCTCGGTACTATGAATAGTCATTCGAGGGATTGTGCTTTATGTCGTGTCACATAGAATGGGAAGGCCCATCCTTGTACGTGAGGCAACGGCCGCCCACTATTCGAGTGGATTTGACCAGCATTGATGAACCGCATTTATGAGTTCGCAGATTGATTTAGCGTCTGTCCGATCATTCGTACTGTGTGTGGCCGTTCAGCGTGCTTGGAGCACGGTGCCTTCTCCTTTCCGGTCAGGAGAGGCGGTGAAGTAGGTGCACAGTACTCGAGTGGGTCTGTCCAACTTGCCGAGTGCCGGCGGATCCAGCTCTCGACCTGGATGGGTGAGGTGAACCGTATTTATGAATGCCAACTTGCCGAGTGCCGGCGGATCCAGCTCTCGACCTGGATGGGTGAGGTGAACCGTATTTATGAATGTTCAGGTGGATCTGACACCTGTCCGATCACTCGTACTGTGAACGGCTACTCGACGGTCCTGGAGTACTGTGCTCTCTCCCCTCTCAGGTCGAGAGGGATGGGAAAGACTGCGCCGGTATGTGGGGTAGCGGATACCCCGCCGTGCGGGCGGATTCGACTTTGGACTCGGGCAGGTGAGTTGTGTAAAAGGCAAAATTCCGCTATCCCCAGTTGATTCTGACTCGTGCAGGCGAGTTGATCATTCAGGTGAATTTCTTGCAAGCCCACAGAGGTATTTTTTACCGTCTACAGCAGAGTTGTGCACCCGCTGGATGTTAAAAAATACGAGGGCCGTCTGCGTTTTAAGAATTGAAATGTGAGGGTGAATTCCGCGTTTTAGAAGGAGCTAATGACTTATAGCTTCTTCTGTAGAGCGTTGTAAAGACTATTGTTCAGTAATCATCGTCTTGGCTCCTCAAAAATATGAGAGTCGCCAGATTGTAACTCCCGATGTTGATTTTGAAGGTTATTGATTAGAGCTTTCATCAGTTGTTGAGAAGGTCGTCAGATTGTAACCTTCATCGATCTACATGAAAATCTTTAAATTATAACCTTCTGGAAGTCGTCAGATTGTAACTTCCATCATTGGTGTTTGATAGGGATTAGCTATCTGTTGTGATTTTTAGACAGCCTACAAAACCCCTTCTAAAGTTTTCGAAAGTTTGCGGTTGACTCGGACGAATTTTCGGAATACTTTGGATCTCAACTCTGATCTTGGAGCTGTTGATTACTTGTCGTAAAGGAGTCGTTCTCTGCACTCGCTTCAAAGGCATCTTGGTTGAAGGGATTTGCCATGCAGGACCTGTGTGAAGGTATGTGTCATAATCCTGTTTCTGGAATACGGGGGTGGACCCCTGCATTTTGAACTTGAGGCGCTTGTCTCACCCTTGCATTTTGAATTTGGAACATGGGTGTGACCTCGGCGTTTTGGTGTTTGCAACGCGGGTCTGACCTTGGCGTTTCGACTTGAGACGCGGAGGTGGCTCTCATGCATTTTTTGACCATGTCATTGAGACTTGTCTTTAGCTCATCTGTTTCAAGTTTCGACTCACATCCATTAAGCTGATGAGCCTGTAAACATGTATAGGATTTTTGGCAAATCCTCAGCCATCAACGGATTTGATAAGCCTTTACCGACTACCGTTTGAGTCGGCTAACATGTGAATTATTTGAATCTGTTTCATATGTAACGTTGTGCTAAGAGAATGAACCCTCTTAGACTTGATGCTATGATTTTGAATACATAGACTTTGTCATTTTCACGGGAAGAGACTAACCGACAACGCGTGTTAGGCGTAGACTTATCTCTAATTATGGATCGAGATAAAGTCCCCTATACGTGTAAGGTATAGATTTTAGCGTTATTAATAACGACCTGTCACGATGTTGAATACGTGGGCTTTGCTATTTTCACGAGAATGCGCTATCCGGCAGCATGTGTTAGATGCAGACTTATCTCTAATTAGGGATCGAGATAAAGTTCCCTATGCATAAAAGGCATGGATTTTGGTGCTATGATGTTGAATACGTAGACTTCGCCATTATTGCTGGAATGAACCACCCGGCAGCATGTTTTAGATGCAGACTTATCTCTATTTAGGGATCGAGATAAAATCCCCCATGCATGTAAGGCATGGATTTTAGCGTTATTAATAACGACCTACCATGATGTTGAATATGTGGTTTTTTGTCCTTCTTATGGTCAAAGACTAACCGACAACGTGTATTAGGCGTTGACTTATCCCTACTTAGGATTCAGGATAAAATTCCTCATTCATGCAAGGTATGGATTCAGAGATTATTAATTTAATAATAATCACTAGCTACGATATTGAATATGTAGACTTTGTCAATGTTTCTTCCTATGTTACTTGAAACACTAAAAGAAAATTGAAAGCGCCAGAGGTATAGTATTAACTTAGCATGAATTTTCACTTAGAGTGAAATTCAGAAATTTTCTTTATTATTACAAGGATAATTCCAGAAAATCTTTAATCCACTAGGGATTTTATGTTGAAAACTTTCTATTCTTGTTGAAAAATGATTAACAAGTTCATTGGAGAGGGTTTGACTGTTAGAGGTGTGATGTTAACCTAACAGTATTTTATAGGCCTATCACTCTATTAACGAGAGTCGATAAGTTAATTTGGTCGTCATAGGTGTGATATTAACTTGACGGGTATGTAGACCTATCGCTCTATTGAGGAGAGTCGATAAGTTAATTTTATCAGAGGTATGATATTAACATGACACGATTGAATATTATGATCATGGTAATTTTAAAAACCTATCGCTCTATTGGAGAGAGTCGATAAGTGGATTTTGTCAGAGGTGTGGGATTAACGTGACAAAAATTTATTGCGATTGGAGCAACCTTGAGGACCTATCGCTCTATTAACGAGAGTCAATAAGTTAATTGTCAGAGGTTTGGTGTTAACATGAAGGGAATTTGTTACGATCGGAGCAACTTTGTGGACTTATCATCCTATTGAAGAGGATTGATAAGTTGATTTGTCAAAGGCGTGGTGTTAACATGATAGGAATTTGTGTTGCTATTGGAGCAACTTTGAGGACTTATCATCCTATTGAAGAGGATTGATAAGTTAATTTGTCAGATGTGTGGTGTTAACATGACGGGAATTTGTTGCGATCAGAGAAACTTTGTGGACTTATCATCCTATTGGAGAGGATTGATAAGTTGATTTGTCAGAGGTTTGGTTTTAACATGACAAGAGAATGTGTACTTGTGACTTACACAAGATTTTGGGAATTAGCGTATCGTTGGGGAAACTTGCTAGGTGAGTTTATCACCAGAAGCGATGAATTTTGATACTTGTGATTTGAATAAGATTTTGAAGACTTAGTATCTTGCTGGGGAAGATTACGATTTGAGCAATTTTGAGGACCAATCATCCTATTGATAAGGATTGATAAGTTGATTGTCAGAGGTGTATTGTTAACGTGATAAATTAGGAGTGATGCAAGCTGCATTCATACTCTGTAGGGGTGATGATCGTCAGAAGTGTAATGTTCACTCGACGATGTGAAAGATTTATTACTCTTAATCCAATAGATTCTAAGTAACCAACCCCCAGTCTTGATTAAGACTTAGCAGGAGAATAAAAAGAGGTAGACAAGGCACATCGCCTAGTGGGGTACTATCCATGAAGTCGGAATAGAGGCACATCACTCGCCTAGTGGGGTACTATCCATGAAGTCGGAATAGAGGCACATCACCTGGTAGGCTATTATCTGATGAATTTGACTATCAAAGGTAATTATTAAAGTGATAGTTTTATGGACCTGTCCTCCTATTAAAGAAGATTGGTAAGTTGATGGACTATCAGAGGTAATTGTTAACGTGATAGTTTTGTAGACCTGCCATCCTATTGAAGAAGATTGGCAAGTTAATGGACTATCAGAGGTAATTGTTAACGTGATAGTTTTGTGGACCTACCATCCTATTAAAGAAGATTAGCAAATTGATAGACTATCAGATGTAACTGTTAACGTGATAGTTTTATGGACCTGTCATCCTATTGAAGAGGATTGGTAAGTTGGTGGATTATCAGTGGTAAATGTTAACGTGATAGTTTTGGTAGGTTTTGTGGTTGACAGAGGTATTCTATTGAACATGACAACTCAGAAAATTTATTACTCATAATCCAATGAACTATAAATAAATCAATCCCCAGTCTTAAACAAGTGCAGTGGGAAAAAGGGTAGACATGGTACATCGGCTAGTGGGCCACTATCTAACGAGTTTGACTATCAAAGGTAACTGTTAACGTGATAGTTGTTGGACCCGCCATCCTACTAAAGAGGATTGGCTTCAGTGGCTATAGTATCTTTCCCTTCTGACTAAGAAGAGTGGGCTTGGTCCGATTGCTCAGGTTGATCCTGCCTACTTTGTTCTTCAGCTTTGATCATGGTAATAATTTTTTGAGCCTGTTCGCCTTGAGAGATTAGTTGTCTCCAGGAACGGCATTCTGCAACCCTCATTTGTGCTAGAAGGTCGGTATGCAAGTTGTGTCGATAGGTCTCCACTAGGGTAGACTGTGTCATACATGTCGGACATCGCAGAGCTATGTTTCGAAACATTTTGACGAAGGTTTTGACGGACTCCCTCTTCTTCTACTTAGTAGCGAGAAGGGTATGGATGGAGACTTCTATATCCTCTTCAAAGAATCTTGACAGGAAGAGTCTCTCTAGATTCGTCCACTTTTGGATACATCCCATAGGCAGTTTCCTGAACCATTCAAAGGCAACTCGCTTGAGGGTGCCAATGACCAATCGAGCCAGTATGGCATCGTTTGATATCACATTTCTAGTTTGTGACTTGAAATAATAGATATGTTGGTTCGATGATCCTGTGTCATCAAAAGTTTGTAGTGTCGGGACCTCAAACTTTGGAGGATAAGGGGATGCATCCCATTCGGCAGGATATGGCCTGACAATTCCCTCGTCTTGGAGCTCACTTCTGTTAGCAATGGCATTGAGGCGGGCTTCTAATTCTTCCATTTTGGCAGATTTGAGATTCTGCTCGTTCTTAGTCTCTCTTCCTTCATCAGAGGAAGATTCCAGGTTGTGGTCTTCTTGGTTAGAAGTAGCATCATTAATCATTTTTTCTTTCCCTTTGCTTGTGTGAAGTCGGCATGAAGATGCTTTTCCTCTCCGGGAAGATTCTTGCCTAGGTGGCAAATCTGTCTTCTGAGGTTTGGCATTGTCTGCGACGATTTGAGGCAACATGGCCAGGAGTTCATTGAGGGTCTTCTGCTGTGATTTGAGCATGGCATCCTGCTCAGCAACCATCTTTGAGAGATCTTCAGAATTTTCCACAATGTGGACGAAGCTCTCGTGTTCAATGAAGGAACTTGATGATTAAGACTCCACAATAGCTGAGTGTTCGTCATCGGAATTGGTTCCTCTGGCTAGCCTCCGGTAGTTGACAGGGGGAATGGCTCCTATTCACGTCCGAGTGCGTTGGTAGATTCCTTCCAACTCGTTAGCGATTTCTCTGACGGTCGGTGAACGACTTATCTCAGAGTTATCAGGACTAGGACCTGAGGCTTTCCCTCTGCTGATCACATTGATAGTGACTCCAGGATACTCGGTCTCTGGAGACTTCTTCTTATGTGAACGTCATCGTTGGTTGGGCAAGGCAACATTCATCCATTGGTCAAACACCAATGTTTTGGCCATATATGAGCAGTAGTGACATCCCGAGAGGACCGCAGGAAACAGTCGTTCATACTGGAATGAACGAATGGCTTGTTGTATCTGTCTTTCTCTTGATATGAATACTCTCAAATTTATTTCAAACACTGGAGAAGAGTTACTCGCTGATCGCGAGGTTTGAATTGGACCCCCCAGTCTATGATTGGACGGGACTGGCAACCTTTTTGACCCAGCCAACATGAAAACAAAAGTGGGGCCCACAAAGGCGGGCCCCACAAGAAGAAAAATCAAATTCGGTGGCAGCCATTGTTGAGAATTTATAAAGGATGTGGGTCCCACAAATATTTTATTATTAGTGGCGGGTCCCACTGATAATATTTTATTTGTGCATAGTGTTTCCCAAACACTATAAATAGGGCCCTAAACTCTTAAGGAAATCTCATCCCAGAAACAACTCCTCTTATAGAAGAGTAAGAGAAAACAAAGAGAGAGTTTGTGAGAGTTCTTGGAGTGTATCTGATCAAGAGAGGGTGTTCTCTTGGATCAATTCTTTTGGGATATTAAAGAATTTGGCGTCGTCGTTGCACCGTGGAGTAGCTCCGAAGGAGTGAACCACGTATATCTGTGAGTACTCTGTGTTGAATTTTGTACCTTTATTTTGTGATCAAGTCTCCGTTCGAGGCTTTATTATTGGGGTGAATCCTAACAACTGGTATCAGAGCCTGACTTAGAGTATATATATCTGCTTATCGTATGCTCTGTGGTTGCCACTAAAAGTGGATCCTCCACATCAGAAAATAAGTTAGATTAATATTTACTCTTTTAAGGCATTGGATACTATTCATGTGTATGGCACTATTCACAGATACGGTACTATTCACGGATACGGTACTATTCACGGATACGGTACTATTCGCGAATACGGGAAAGACGTAATCTTTCGCCATAGGATCTACAGTTGAAGACAACAGGTTTCGAATTGAGAAGTTCGGCGGCCAAAATTTCAGGTATTGGAGGATGCAAATAGAAGACTATTTGTACCAGAAGGATCTCTTCCTACCCCTCCAAGGAGAGGCGGGGGAAACTGAGAAGATGGACGACGATAAGTGGAAGGTGCTCGATCGTAAAGCACTTGCCACCATCAGGCTCAACCTTCACCAGCATGTGACTTACAACGTCTCGCATGCGACCACCACCAAGGAGTTGATGGAGGCCTTGGAGGCGCTGTATGAGAAGCCGTCTGCTTCAAATAAGGTGTACCTGATGAAGAAGCTATTCAATCTCAAGATGCAGCAAGGAGCTCGCGTGGCGGACTTCTTGAACGAATTTCAGGCTGTGGTGCAACAGCTTGCTGCAGTAGATCTAAAGTTCGACAACGAGATCCAAGCTCTTCTGCTACTTTCTTGTCTACCAGATTCATGGGAGAATATGGTGATGGCGGTGAGCAACGCCAATGGCAATGACAAGATGAAGCTCGACATGGTGATTGGGGCAATTCTGGATGAAGAATCTCGTCGCAAAGTCTCAGGAGCTGAGGCCTCTAGCAGTGGGAGTGCTCTGCATGTCGAGGCACGAGGGCGTGCGCAGAAGAAGGGTGGAGGACGACGAGGCCAATCAAAATCCAGAGGAAAGTCTAAAGGGCCTAACCCAAATGGTTACGGTGAAGGGAAGTGCTTCAGATGCGGAAAGAAGGGCCACTTTGCACAGGACTGCAGAGTTACTGTTCCAGCATCAGCAGGGGATGATCGGGCTGACGGTGCAGCCAATCTTATGCACGAGACGGATTCAGATGCACTTCTCCTATCCCTAGAAGACAAAAGTGATGCGTGGGTCATCGACTCTGGCGCATCTTTTCATGCAACCTCACAACAAAAGCTGCTTTCATCGTTCGTGAAGAAGGACTTGGGTACAGTCTATCTTGGCGACGATCAACCTTGTAAGGTTTCCGGGAAGGGAAATTGTACCCTCAATATGGAGGGCGGGACCACCTTGACGCTGAATGATGTTCGGCATGTACCAGATCTCAGGCGAAATCTTATATCAGTCGGGCAACTGACTGACTCCGGTTACAGAGTATCCTTCGAGCAGAGAAGCTGGAAGGTGTCCAAGGGTGCCCTGGTAGTGGCACACGGCAAACGCGAGGGGTCTCTCTACATCGCCAACGGGAAGATCGACCACTTGCTTGCCGCAGGACAAGCATCATCATCATCATCCGTCGACTGCATGACTTGGCATCGACGACTTGGCCACATGAGCGAGAAGGGGATGCAGATTATGGCCGCGGGAGAGAGGCTTCCGGGTCTGAACAAGATCGATCTGACTTTCTGTGAGGACTGCATCCTAGGCAAACAAAAGAAGGTGAGCTTCAACAAGACCGGACCGGCTCTAAAACTACAGAAATTGGAGTTGGTGCACACCGACGTGTGGGGACCTGCGCAAGTCCCATCTATTGGTAACTCTCTTTACTTTGTCACTTTTATTGATGATGCTACGAGAAAATTGTGGGTGTTCTTCTTGAAGCACAAGTCAGATGTATTCATCATCTTCAAGAAGTGGCTTGCCTGTGTGGAGAATGAAACAGGCAATAAGCTGAAGTGCCTAAAGTCTGATAATGGAGTCGAGTATTGCAGCCAGGAGTTCGAGAACTTCTGCTCGTCCCGTGGGATTCGGAGACTGAAGACCGTCCCAGGCACACCTCAGCACAACGGAGTGGCGGAGCACATGAATCGTACTATCTTGGAGCGCGCCAGAAGTATGAGGATCCACTCCGGATTGCCCAAGAGCTTTTGGGCTGAAGCTGTCAATACTGCTGCATACTTGATCAACCGCGGGCCATCCGCGGCTCTCAATTATGGGATACCTGAAGAGGCTTGGACCGGAAAGAAGCTGAAGCTAGAGCACTTACGAGTATTTGGTTGTGACGCCTATGTCATGACCAATCCTGCAGACCGGTCAAAGCTTGATCCAAAGTCAAAGAAGCTCTCTTTCATCGGCTATGGAGGAGATGAGTATGGGTACCATTTCTGGGATCACGATGCGCGCAAGGTGGTGCGCAGTCGTGACGTCGTATTCCATAAGAATGCGGTATACAAGACCAAAGAGGTGAGTGGGAGTCATCTATCTCCCCCTCTTTTTCCAGATATTGCTGACAGTGAGGACGGTGGTGAGATACCAATCAGCATAGAAGACGGAGACCAAGAGAACATGCGGGATGCACAGCAGCAGGATCCAGCAGAGTTGCCGATCGCAATTCGCAAAGCTCCAAGAAATCCAAGGGTGCCAGAGAGGTACCTTTCCACCATGAATTACCTTCTCCTGACTGACAATGGTGAGCCAGAGAGCTATGAGGAGGTACAGCAGACCGGCAAAGCTCGCGGCGAGTGGGAGTCTGCCATGGAGGAAGAAATGAAGTCCTTGATGAAGAATGGGACTTGGGAGCTTGTAAAGCTTCCACGAGGGCGAAAGGCTCTTCACAATCGGTGGATTTATCGGGTCAAGGATGAAGCCGATGGACGGAGACGCTACAAGGCGAGGCTTGTAGTGAAGGGCTATGAACAGAAAGCAGGGATTGATTATTCTGACGTTTTCGCTCCCGTCGTCAAGTTGACCACGATCCGAACTATGCTGAGCATTGTAGCAGTTCAAGATCTCCACCTAGAACAGATGGATGTGAAGACGACATTCCTTCATGGAGATCTGGAGGAAGAAATCTATATGCATCAACCAGTGGGCTTCGAGGAACGAGGCAGGGAGGGCCTCGTGTGTCGCCTACGCAAGAGCTTGTATGGCCTGAAGCAAGCTCCGCGACAGTGGTACATGAAGTTCGAAAACTTTATGGAGGAGAACGGTTTTCTCAAATGTGACATAGACCACTGCTGCTTCATCAAGAGATATGACGAATCCTATGTAATACTCTTGATTTATGTTGATAACATGTTGATTGCAGGGCCCGACTCGGCCCGCATTGAGGAACTCAAGGGGCGTCTCTCCGAGTGCTTCGAGATGAAGGATCTGGGTCCAGCAAACCAGATTCTGGGGATGAGGATCATCAGAGACAGATCAGCACGGAGGCTGAGGTTGTCTCAGAAGGCCTACATTGAGAAGATTCTTGAAAATTTTGGCATGGAGAAAGCTAAACCGGTGGGCTCGCCATTTGCAAGTCATTTCAAGCTATCGAAGACCCAAGCACCAGAGACTGCTGAAGAGCACGAGTTCATGGCAAACATACCATATGCATCTGTCGTCGGGAGTTTGATGTATGCGATGGTGTGCACGAGGCCAGATATTGCACAAGGAGTAGGAGTTGTGAGCCGCTTTATGAGCAATCCAGGGAAACAACACTGGGGTGCGGTCAAGTGGCTTCTACGCTACTTGAGAAGCTCGTCCGACCATTGTCTTGAGTATGGCGGGACAGATTTGCAGCTAGAGGGCTTTTGTGATGCAGACTACGCAGGGGATATAGATTCAAGAAGGAGCACGAGCGGCTACATCTTCATCTTGGGTGGTGGAACGATAAGTTGGAGATCCAAGTTACATGATACTGTGGCTTTGTCGACAACCGAAGCTGAGTACGTGTCTGCAGCAGAGGCAGCAAAGGAGTTGCTATGGTTGAAGGCTTTTCTTCTCGAACTTGGAGTAAGCTTTGAGAAATACTTCATCCACTGCGACAGTACGCATTCCATGCTCGGACCAAATATGTTGACGTGAAGCACCATGCCATACGGAGACGGCAAAGCAAGGACGAGTTCAAGCTTGTGAAGATTGATACGAGGTACAATCCAGCCGACATGCTGACAAAGCCAGTTCCGCTCGAGAAGGTGAGGCTGTGTGCAGCCTCATATGGCCTCCGTTGAGAATGTTGAGGGCCGTGCAAGACGCCAAAGATACATGACATCCGGATGATGCAACCAAGAGTGGTGTGAAGATATGATCGACATTCAATCAAATCTTCAAGTGGGAGATTGTCAGGCGCCCAACCTTTTTGACCCAACCAACATGAAAACAAAAGTGAGGCCCACAAAGGCGGTCCCCACAAGAAGAAAAATCAAATTCGGTGGTAGCCATTGTTGAGAATTTATAAAGGATGTGGGTCCCACAAATATTTTATTATTAGTGGCGGGTCCCACTGATAATATTTTATTTGTGCATAGTATTTCCCAAACACTATAATTAGGGCCCTAAACTCTTAAGGAAATCTCATCCCAGAAACAACTCCTCTTATAGAAAGAGTAAGAGAAAACAAAGAGAGAGTTTGTGAGAGTTCTTGGAGTGTATCTGATCAAGAGAGGGTGTTCTCTTGGATCAATTCTTTTGGGATATAAAAGAATTTGGCGTCGTCGTTGCACCGTGGAGTAGCTCCGAAGGAGTGAACCATGTATATCTGTGAGTACTCTGTGTTGAATTTTGTGCCTTTATTTTGTGATCAAGTCTCCGTTCGAGGCTTTATTATTGGGGTGAATCCTAACATGGCTCCTGATGAACATGGATCTTCTTGAAATGCATTGAATCCATAGACTTCTTATATCCGCCCCTCAATCTAGTCACGCTACGCTGATGAAACGCAGTCTTGGGATCTGCGTTTTGGTTCTAGAACGCAATCTTGAGATCTACGTTTTGGTTCTAGAACGCAGTCTTGGGATCTGCGTTTTGGTTCTAGAACGCAATCTTGAGATCTACGTTTTGGTTCTAGAACACAGTCTTGAGATCTACGTTTTGGTTCTGGGACGCACTCCTGAGAGTTGCGTTCTGCCAGATCAATGCAGTTTTAAGATCTGCGTTTTGATGTTGGAACGCGCCTCTGAGGGTTACGTTTTATTTGGAAAATGCACCCCTGAGGGCTGCGTTTAGCTTGGCTTATGCGAGCTCGTGTTGAGGCTCACAAACGCGGAGATCGTGTTGATTAGAGGATCGACTTTTTTGGAGTTGTGCCGAAGCTAAGTCCTCTCCTTCAGAGAGGGGACTGTATGAACAGTGCAACCCCCAAGAGAGATAGACCTTCGATGAGTTGACCACAACTAGAGTTTTTGTCTCCTTAGAAACTTTGTGGATTTTACGCATAGCCTTGGGGCTAAGGGACCCAGAGGAGAGGGCCTCCTCAAATTTGTCTTGATCGAACTCGATGATCAGAGTTTCAATGGTCATTCCAATGAGCATGACGTCGGATTGCGCCACCACCTCTTCGTCAGATAAGCTAGTCCCCAGCAGAGTCGTCATCTTTTGTTTGATGGGAATTTTGTAGTAATAAGAAAAACTAAAAGAAATATATTTGATTTGTATTCTCTCAATCTCAATTACAATTTAGATTTCCAATTACAAAAGAGAGGAGAATTAATCTGAATTCTCCCCTTTGTTTAATTCTGGGTTCTTCACGGTGGCGATGGAGTGCCTCCTTCGAATGCTTGCGTCGAACTTTCTCTCCGTTGATGATCTGACGTCTTGATTCACTGGAACGATATCTTCTCCTCACGGCACAATGTTGTGGAGAACTTGCAAAGCAAGTTTTAGAACTCTGAACGAGTTTGAAACTCTACGAAAGAGTTGATTTAACCGAATACGGTTTGTAGGCTAAGGATAAAGAAAACTCCTGTTGCAGATCTTCAAAGCTCTAGCAATCCCCCCAAAGAGCTAGCCGAAGATCTCTTCTTCGCTGCCAAGTCCAAGGACTGAAGAATCAATCCGCCAGCCAAAAACCCGAGCCCGAACTCAGTTGATTTTTCTCCTATTTATAGAAGATTAAGGGGTGTAACCAACCCCTAAATATGGTCCAACGTGGCGAGAATTCCTCAAAACGTGGGGAAAACGGTTCTGAAATTGTTTGACTCATGTTTGAATGAGTCAAATGCCCAAGTTGTCGTTCAGGATCCTAACCCCGTGTTTTAGACTGGAGACGCGGAGTTGGGTACCCGCTGGATGTTAAAAAACGTGAGGGCCATCTACGTTTCAAGAACTAAAACACGAGGGTGAATTCCGCGTTTTAGAAGGAGCTAATGACTTATAGCTTCTTCTGTAGAGCGTTGCAAAGACCATTGTTCAGTAATCTTCGTCTTAACTCCTCGAAAATATGAGAGTCGTCAGATTATAACTCCCGATGTTGATTGTGAAGGCTATTGATTAGAGCTTTCATCAGTTGTTGCGAATGTCGTCAGATTGTAACCTTCATCGATCTACGTGAAAGTCTTCAAATTGTAACCTTCTGGAAGTCGTCAGATTGTAACTTTCATCATCGGTGTTTGATGGGGATTGGCTATCTGTTGTGATTTTTAGACAGCCTACATGTGATTAATTACAAATAAAAGAAAACTAAATTAAGAGGAGAGAAAAGAGATGAAGAAATTAGAGAAAAATAAAATTAAGAGAACAAATAAAAGAAAATAAAGAATAAAATAGAAAAAAACAAAATTTATGCAGAGAAATTTGACCAAAAAGGGGGAAATCACAATAAGTAAAAGATGGAGGAAATCAATTAGATAAATAAGGAATCTAGAATTGAATTATCTAGTTAAATTCATTTATAATTTATGAACTATTCTCTTTTTACCACATTTACTTTAAATTTATTAAGTATAGGCTATCAAACCTCTTAATGAAAAAATAACCTATCAACATTCATGAAAAGAACAACAACTAGATATTAATTTTAGAATTCATAAGCATAACATATCAAACTATTTAAGATAAGTATAAATTATCAAATTCTTCTTCTACAAACTAGTGCTCTAGTTGATTATCCTAAACATAATCATTTTTAGCACAAGAGAGTAAACCACAAATCATAAAAGAAATCAAAGTAGTTTTATATAATTCTAGAATTCCTACAAGATTTTAGTTACACATTTTAAAATATAAAAATAAAGAAATAAAATCTAAACTAGAGAGCATAAAATAAAAAAACTAACTATAAAAGTAAGAATAATAAGAAGAAAATAAAAATCTAAACTATGAGCATAAAAGTAAATTTAAACTAAAAAAATAAAAATGCAAGAAAGTTAATCTATACTACCAAATAAAAATGCAAGAAAATAACAAAAATAAAGAAAATAAAAGTAAATCAACTCTATAAGGCACCTAAATAAATCTAATCTACCAAAAAATAAAATCCTAAAATATGAATATGTAAAACAAGAAAATAAAAGAGAAAAAAAAACTTACAATGCAAGAGGATTCAAGCCCCTTCAAAGTAAATCTTCATATTCATCTTCATCTTCATCAATCAATAAAGAGAAGGAAAAAAATTTGAAGAGCTAAAAAATTTATTAATTGCTAACAAATTTTATAATTTTGAAAGGTCTTCTTGATTAAGTGTAATTCTCCTCTCCAAAATAAAGTTTTGTAAAAACTTTCACACTCAAGCCCTCACTCTCTACACCTTTTTATAGAGTATTGCAATCAATATTAGCCCTTAGATCATGCTTAAGCCCAAGTTACACAATTTCAGCCTTTGATTCGTAACTACTTACTAAGTATCGATACTACTATTAATACAAATATCAATAATCTGACATTCTAGATGGCTTCGTCTTATCGAGATAGGTAATTTTTATATATTATATGTTAGATTCTGCCTTCCGGATTGGGATATAATGATGTTTCCTTGCGGCTGACCATCCTAAATATGAATTTAATTTGATTTTTGTCATATTAGATCCTTATTTTTTTTAGCTTCTATAAGCTGTTTGGCTTGATCCTGTCTTCGATAAAAGGTTGAAAAAAAATTGAGTTCTTTTTTTAGTTCTTATTAATTCTTCATTTCCTGCAGACTAGGGGGAAAACATGTTATTAGTGATATATTTATTTAAATAAAATAAATAACGATGATAAAAAAATGTAATAAAATGTGATGATTATCGTATTTGTCATAGCAAAAACAAATTAAGCTGCACACTGCAGGGTCATTTTGTTGAGCAAGCATCTACTTACATAGGAGGAGGCGTTGGATGTCTTGTTATTAAAGTATTGCAGCTTGCGAAAGTTAAGACTTGGAATGATAGTTGGTTGATGTTGACTTGGTTATATTTAGGGGTGCTAAATCGTATCCGTATCTGAGAAAATATCTGTAATTATATCCGTTAGGATACGAATATGGTTACTCAAATCTATAACCGATAGGATATGGTTACGGATATGGTTTTATAGTGAAATATCTGTATCCGTATACGAAATATCCAAATACATATTAGTCATACTCTTACGATAGTTTCGATTCTTAGATTATGGATTTGTGGTTAATTTTGATGATCAAGATGTCTAATCTTAACTTTTCAATTATAATGGACATATTAACAAACTCTTTTGTATCACATGAACTATGTTTTTCTCAATACTATCTAGTTTTCTCATATCTGTTTTGTATCTGCATGCATATCCGCTTATATATCTGCATGTATATTCGTAACCGTATCTGATTTTAGCGGATATGATTATAAATTTTTCTTACCGAGGTATATCCGTATCCGTATCCGTATCCGAGATGGGTAAGTAGATATGGTTCTGATAAGCATCATATCCGAGCCGTATCCGGACCGAATGCACCCCTAGTTATATTGCATTCCAAATATACAAATATTGTTTTAATTATATTTCCTCATGACATTTGTCTTCTATGCTCTTTCAAGGTGTACCATTTTTTATAAATTCCTACTTCGCAACCAAGTTGTTGAAGAATGAAAACGAAGATGAAATGGTTGATTTTAGGAAAAGGTCTGGTGAAAAACACAAAATACTTATTGCTTTTTATTGCTTCACAAAAATTAAAATAATCTAAAGAATTGTTTTTGTAGCCTCGTCGACTAAGGAGAGTTCTCGCGAAAGCTAAGTCAAATATCTAGCCAAAGGTCGCATTCTATTTCTGATGGTTCCCTATAGTTGTCTGAAAGAAAGTATCGAGATGAGATACGTTAGATTCGAGAGGTAGATTTAGCTACTCTACATATTCTTTCTTCTATTATTTCAGTTCCTATATTGGCAGTTTAATTTTCTAGGATTAGATTTGATATTTGTACTAATAAATGATAATTACAACATTTATTGTAAACAAATCCGCGTTTGATTTAAGAGAGCAGAGGGTAAGGGGCTGCTTGGTTGCACACTTTTTGAGAAGACATCATAAATGTTAGCAACGCTTAAGAGTAATCAGTCTTATTTACATGCTGGGGAAGGTCATGCTTTTCTTGAAGAACTTGACGTTGAAATTTTCGGAATACAATATTAAAAAAATTGGTTTATTTACATTATTGCTAAAATAAGCAATGATGAGAAGTTGATATAATATTTCTTCAGCACTTCTAATTTAAATCAGGTAGTAGTAATTTTTGACTAGTTTATTTTATATATATTTATAAATCTGAAATTTTAGCATGTGTAAACTAAGCTACTAAAATATGTTAGTCATAATTTGAATTGTTGGACTTTGGGGAACAAATTCAATCCCCAAACTACAATGATTCTCTGAGGCAACTTGATAACTGATAAGGTGTTAACTTCGACTTAAGAACTCAGATGAACACTTTTATTCATTATGTGTGAAAAATTACTCATCTTTATTGGGTGATTTTCTTGATTATTGAGTGTAGGAATGATGATGATGCTAAAATTGGCTCCACAATTTGCAACTCGCCTTCTAAGAAAAGGGCTTTAGAGGCTTAGGGTGACGAAAGCGTAGAAGGCGAGACTGTACCTGCTCAACTCCCCACCCAAAAAAGGAAAGCAATCGTCAAATACCGATATTTAAAAGAGAATTCTGAGAGTGTTGAAAGAGTAATTAGCGAGTGAAATGGGAAAAGAACCAACAACAATTTGGACCCATTTGGATGTCAAAATTCTTGTTGGTTCTTTTTCTATTTTAGTGTATGACTATTGGTGTGATTGACTGAAATGTTTGCTATTCAACAGTACTAAATAGTTTTGTTAAGTTCTGTGGTAACTTCATCAGTCTATTTAATAAGCTTAATATTAATTTGTACTCTAAAGTGAAATTTGATTTTATCATTTTCCTGGCGTTTGAAAAGGCAATACAAAATCTCAATCAAATTGGGGTATGTTTTTAGCTTGAACTGAGTGATAGTAAACTACTTTCTTAACCATACTTGGTTTAAGTATTCATTTAAAAAAAATGTTCCAAATATTGGTTCTCTGTTTTGTCAACTTCTATAACTTTAAACATGTAAAATATTGGTTGTTCCGAATAATGCTTGTTGTTCCAAATAAGGATTCTTTAATTTGGATATTATTTCTAATAAAAAAATTACAAATGGTTAATCAAATAATTGATGTAGCTCAAACTCCAATAAGACATTTTCACCTTTAGAAGACTTATTAAACAATTCCTAATGCATTTAGGGGCTGTTTGTTTGGCCCAAAAAACGTTGAAAACTGGGAAATAAAACCTGACATGGGTGCCAGGTCGGATTTTGGTTTCCAAAGATTTCCATTTCTTATGTTTGGTTCGCCTTTGGTTTTTGAGAAATGATGTGGTGAAATGGGGGTCCACGTCACATTTATCGGAAATGTGTTTTCAGCCCAATTTGGGCTGAAAACGGGTGGAAATGTCCCATCGGTTATTAAAAAATGCAGCGGACACGAGTATCGAAGCGGCGGAGTTAAAGAGGGTTTCCACTTTTCCTTCCTTCTTCGTTAGCCTCACCGCCTTTGACTGCTCTTCTTCTTCCTCTCTGTTTCGCCATTGCAGAGCTCCATTTTCTTCGCAAGTTAATTTCCAAGAAAACCCTGGCTCTGAAGATGGGCGGCATTCGGAAGTACTCGCCGTAGATTTATTCCTGTTGGCTGGGAAGTTCTGCTAGAGCTGAACCGTGATTGTTGCCTGTTATTGGGGTGTCGCCGGCCGTAAACATCTCGAGGTTTGATTTCTTTTCCTCAGGTCGTTTTCCTTTGTAGCAAAAGCAGCAGTCGAATTTTTTTGTGCATGCATGTGACTTCTGATTTCGACTTTGATTGTGAAGATGAAAGCTGGTTTTTGTAGCTGTTTGTTGCTTGATCTTAACATTTGAGGCCACAAGGGCAGTGTTTCTCCGTATTTTTCATGGCAAGAATTTTTTCTAAAATTAAATTAACTTGTAATTTAGGGGTTTGCTTCTTCGAGAGTAGATCTTCATTTTCTGCCAATTGGGGGTCTAATTTCGTTATAGATCTTCAAGCTGTTGCATTACCGTAAATTGTTTGCTTCATCTTGCGGGGCCTAATCATGGCTATTTCTGTTATTATCCCTCTGTAAATAACATGTGCAAGCTATTTATCGTTTGCTTCATTTTTATAGCATGTAGATTAGCTTTGTTGAGCAAGCTATTTATCGTTTTCTTGGTGCCACAAAATTTTTGGGTTAAATCATATTAAACCTGTATAGATTGCGTTGGTTTCTACGATAGTAGATCCGCATTTTCTGTAATTTGCGGGTTTAATTTTGTAGTAGATCATGTTGTTGCATCATATTTAATCATATTTAATCATATTTAATCTCGAATTTAGCCATATTTAATCATATTTAATCTGTATTTTAGCCATATTTAATCATGTTGTTGCATATTCGAAAAAAGTGGGCTTCATAATGAAGGGCTAATTCTTGTCTGTTTCTGCTCTTATACCCTAGTAACTAACATGCGCGCATAGATTAGGTTTGTTAAGCGAGCTAATATTAAAGCAGGGCTAGAATGGGTATTATGAAGGTAATAGCACTACTAGAAGCATATCTTGTAGCTGTTTATTTAGTATTTTTTTGGGTTTTTATGTATAATTCTAATTTCTAAGCAATACTGTATAGATGGATGGTGATTATGTTGATGAAGAGAGCGTTATAAAAATGTGTGCTGGGGCTGCATTTTCTGTCATGGTTCTAGTAGTTACATTTTTGAGGAGAATGAGGTCTCGCCGCAGAACGTTACGATTTGGCCGGAGTACAGAAAGACTAAGGCATGATAAAACTAGGGCAGAGTTAATGCGTCGTATCTATCACGGTTATAGTGATAGTTGTCAAAACTTTGTTAGAATGCGGACGGATGCTTTTCTTAAACTAGCAAATACTATGAGGACAAATCATCTCCTAAAGGACTCAAGATTTATAACTGTGGAGGAGCAGCTTGCTATAACGTTGAATATTTTGGGTCATAAATCAAAAAATCGTATGATAAGAACGTAATTTATACGATCAGGGGAGACAGTTAGTAGATACTTCAACAGAGTATTGCAAGCAATTTCGTGCATACAAGGCCGATATATGAAACAAGCACCAAATGAGGTGCCTCAGGAGATCCAAAACAATCCATCTTTCTATCCTTTTTTCAAGGTATAACAACCACTCTACCTACTAGTACAAATGAATCTCTTAACTACTCAATCATTACATTAACATAGCAACTTGAATTCTATAGGATTGCATAGGTATGATAGATGGTACACATGTGGATGCTATGCTACCTGCCTCACTTGTTGCGCGTTTCAGAGGGCGTAAACGTGTCACACAAAATATTCTTGCGGCTTGCACACCCAACAAAATGTTTACCTATGTTCTAGCTGGGTGGGAGGGATCGGCTAACGATTATAGAATCCTTCAAGATGCTTTATCTAGACCACAACCTTATGGCTTACGGGTGTACACGGGTAACAATCGCAAAAACTCAAGGAATAAATGCTCAATAGACTAGTAGTTCGCACTAATACTTACTAAGTCATATCTCATTAAAATACTTTGCATTATGTAGGTAAATACTACCTTTGTGATGCGGGGTACACAACCCAGCCGGGATTTATATCCCCATATCGTGGCGTCCGTTATCATCTAAAGGAATTTTCGGGGAGAACACCTCAAAATAGGAGGGAGTTATTCAATCTTAGACATTCCTCTTTGAGGTCAAGGATTGAAGCTACATTTGGTATATTGAAGAATCGTTTCAAGATTATCACAGCAAAACCCCACTACCCCTTCAAGACCCAAGTCGATATTGTCTTGGCATGCACGGTTCTCCATAATTACATTGCAACAGTGGACCCAGACGATGACTTGTTGAATGAGGATATCGACACTTGTGAGGATGATACTGAATCCGTCATTAATGAAGATGACAACGTTATTGATTTCTTGCAGTCCCAAAGTGTTAGAGAACAAGGAGCCTCAAAGGATGAATGGAGATCTCGCAGAGATCAAATCGCGTTAGACATGTGGATTGACTATTGTAGTAAATACCGACATGGTGACACGACTGAGTCTGCGGTGTGATTTTATATGATTCATGTAGTTTATCTTAGTTTATTATGGTTGTGGTTATTGTAACTTATTTCGCACTCTGTGTTTGTTGCTACATTAACATGTGTTGGTTATATCCAATTGTGTGACTTCTTTATTAGTTAGGGCATCAATCTACATCTTGTTATTGTGCAGGATATCCTGTATTCCTCTCTTATGTCATGTACTTTAATACTATTTAGTTATCTTTTGTATTATTCTTTCATGTGTCCTGTATTCCTCTCTTATGTCATGTACTTTAATACTATTTAGTTATCTTTTGTATTATTCTTTCATGTGTCTCACATCATTTATACTTGCTCTATTCCTTAATACTATTTAGTTATCTTTTGTATTATTCTTTCATGTGTCTCACATCATTTATACTTGCTCTATTCCAAAGTAGTCACTTTAAAATACCATCTTCTTAATATTTTTTGGACTAATATATGAATTGTTGGACTATAGGATATGGCTGATAATGCAAACAAAGTTGTGCATGAGTTGGCCAACGTGAGGACAACCACTCACGCCCTAACGGCTAGGAGCCAACCACCCTCTCCCGTCCTTCCATCAAGCAGTGGGTTCAATCACCCATTCAACCCAATATTCCAGCCATCCTCCCCCTATGTGCAATCACCCTCTGGTTTTCCCAATATTCCGCATACCGATGGTAACTTTTTTCCTATGCCACACCCCATTTCATCCTACATGCACATTCTCAGTAACGCCCCATCTTTGCCACAACCATTTCAAGGCTCCAATTCCTCCGGTTACTTTCATTCTCCAACAAGTGTTACAGGGACTACTTCTGATTCAGGTAGTAAAAAACGGTTGGAAAGGGATGAAGTAGTTGCCACTTCAGCTAGTTCACCCAAAAAAATCAAGGTTGTGGCCCACAAGAAAAGACAAATACCACGTGCTGAAGCAACTTCATCTGGGTCCCCAACCAGATGGTGGACCCCTGCTCACGATGATGTGCTCATACCTTTCTTGGCCAATTTGGCAAGGTCTGGCCTTAAACCAGACAAAAACTTTAAGCAACATGCCTTTGCAATGGCGGCCGCTGAAGTAAACAAGCACTTTGGTACATCATTTGCTACCAAAAGTGTTGTTAACCATATGAAAACAATTCGTTCTTGGTTTCAAGACATGCAGGCTGCGCGTAATATCAGTGGCGCAGGTTGGGATGAGGCAACACAAACAATCATGCTGGATCCCGAGAGCTTTGATACATGGAATGAGGTAAAATGAAGCCTACATATCTTCAAAATGTTGATTCACTTTATCAAATAAATAAATATGCTTCTTTATACTGAATTGGATATTGATGACATGCAGGATAAAAATAAGAGTAGGCTTAAAGATTACATAAATAAGTCGCTGAAGCATTATGAGAACCTAGCTGTCATCTGTGGGGATGATCAAGCAAGGGGAAACTTTGCCAAGGCCTCGATGGAGAAATTTGGGGGCCACGATGTGATCAACCTTGGAGATGATGAATATCAAAATGTTAGCATGTCTGTGCCTCAGAAGTTCCCTCCCATAATTAACTTTTAGATGAAGATAATCAATCTCAAACCAACAATGATAACGCCTCCAGAAAGGACTACCATAAAAAAATCCCATCGGTGAAAGGTCGCACGAGAAAGACAGATGTTAGTCGTGACATCATGCAACAGATGGTGGAAGAAGTTAAGCACTTTTCCTCATCTCTCAATCTTGTTAATCAGCACTGGACTGAGAAATTGTCTGCAGCCATCTTTAGGCACAAAGAAACTTACCCTATAGAAGTCCTGGAGCTAGTTTATGATACCACATTTGAAAATGAAACCAAAGCCAGACATTTTATAGGTAAGAGTGACTTTGGCCAAAGGGCTTTGTTGGACAATTTCATGGAGATGCAAGGAGGGGGAAGTAAATGAGTGTGGGTGAAGGTAGGATTTTACAACACACTTGTGCTTTTATACTTGTGCTGTAGTTTGTGATTCATCCTTGCTAATTTGTTATATATATTGCAGGACCAGTGGGGAGCTAGCAATTACCATATACAATTTGCTCAGTCAAAAAACATGAGTCTATTATTTGGTTAAACTCCTAGATCTGGTATGTTTGTAATATATTTGAGAGCACGTGACTCATCCTCTACATAGACCTTCAGTCAGCTCTTGAGCTGATCTGTTACATTACCACACTTTATGTTTTCCCTACGCCTATTGAAGCTGATTATTTCTGCACATATAGCTTCACCCACATTTGTGCAATGATGAGTGAGGCTGGTTTCAGATATTCTTACCTAGCATTTATTGCAGACAACCGTTTAGCAAGGCAGCCCTATCTTAACTATCTGATATTCCTATTCAGCTATGAAAACACTAGTATTATCGGGCATGCAGCCAACATTGTCATGCAATCGTTTGCTGATGATGGATATGTGATGAAGTAGGGTCCTATCTGAGCACAAAACCTGATTCAATCCTTTACCACTCACTGTTGTTTATTTGTGATGGTTGGACACCCCCTATCAGCTCACTTGTTGTGCAATATTGTGCATGCCTTATTATATATGATATCTTAGGGTGCTGTTTTGACTCTTGCATGATCTAAACACTTGTTCATACCTCTATTATTGTTTGGTTACACTTCACTTTCATAAAGCAGATTTCAGAACCCATCAAGCCTCACTCTGTTGTGTTTGTTGTGCATGCTAGACTACATGTGTTGTTGAATCATGCTGTTTGGACTGTTATTTTTTTTTTTGAACCACTTATAAACTACTTGTTCTTTGTTGCCTTGTGCTATTTTGACTGCTAGATGTGCTACTGCCTTGTGCTGTTTTGATCTGGTTAAGCTGGTTTTGCTCAGTCCCTATTTGCTCAGTCCCTACAGAGTGATTTTTGTTATCTTTCAGTGGGTCAATGAAGCTTTGTTGATATCTGGTTAAGCTGGTTTTGCTCAGTCCCTACAGAGTGATTTTTGTTATCTTTCAGTGGGTCAATGAAGCTTTGTTGTGATCTGGTTAAGCTGGTTTTGCTCAGTCCCTATTTGCTCAGTCCCTACAGAGTGATTTTTGTTATCTTTCAGTTGGTCAATGAAGCTTTGTTGTGATCTGGTTAAGCTGGTTTGCTCAGTCCCTATTTGCTCAGTCCCTACAGAGTGTTTTTGTTATCTTTCAGTTGGTCAATGAAGCTTTGTTGTGATCTGATTTTTCTGTTTTGCTCAGTCCCTATTTATGCAGTGATGAATGTCATGTTTTCTGATATTCTAATCCACTAAAAATTGCATGCAATGATATGGCGAGGCAGTCCAATTTGTGGAATGCAGCCTACACTGTCTTGCTACACTTGGTGATGAATATGTGATGAAGTTGACGTAGCCCTGAGCACAATTGCTCAACAAACCAGCTTTTTTTTTCCACTATCCTGTCAAAAATGGAGAGGCTCTATGAATTGTTGGAGCTTTCTAGCTTTCTAGCCCTGAGCACAATTGCTTAGTATATATGATATCTTTCTCACTGCTATTTTGACTCTTGCATGATCTAAACACTTGTTTTTACACCCAATATTGTTTGCTTACACAGCCCATTTCATAAAGCAGCTTTCAGAACATGATCCGAACTCACTCTGTTGAAATTGTTCTAAGTTCTAGGCTACATGTGTTGTTGAATCATGCTGTTTGGACTGTTATTTTTTTTATAAACCACTTATAAACAACTTGTTCTTTGTTGCCTTGTGCTGTTTTGACTGCTAGATGTGCTACTGCCTTGTGCTGTTTTGATCTGGTTTTTTCTGTTTTGCTCAGTCCCTATTTGCTCAGTCCCTACAGAGTTAATTTTGTTATTTTTCAGTTGGTCAATGAAGCTTTGTTGTGATATAGTTTTTCTGTTTTGCTCAGTCCCTATTTGCTCAGTCCCTACGGAGTGATTTTTGTTATCTTTCAGTTGGTCAATGAAGCTTTGTTGTGATCTGTTTTTTCTGTTTTGCTCAGTCCCTATTTGTGCAGTGATGAATGTCATGTTTTCTGATATTCTAATCCAGGAAAAATTGCATGCAATGATATGGCGAGGCAGTCCAATTTGTGGAATGCAGCCAACACTGTCTTGTAATCTTGGTGATGAATATGTGATGAAGTTGACGTAGACCTGAGCACAATTGCTTAACAAACCTGGTGATGCTTCTCTGATGATATATATATATGCAGAAGTTGAGTTTTACATGACTGTTAAGTATTGGAATAGCCTTTTTTTACAAGGAGTACAGAAAAGTTGAATTGCATTATATCTTATAACCCAAATGTTTACACAAAACATTTTCATTATATTTTCAAGATGCAGATTACAATGTTTACATGTTTACACAAAACATTTTCATTATATTTTCAAGATGCAGATTACAATGTTTACAAGAACAAGGAAAATATTGAATAGCCCCAAAACAGATGCAGATTACAATGTTTACAAGAACAAGGAAAATATTGAATAGCCCCAAAACCACAATACATTTTTTTAAATATTCAACTTGTTCAATTGCATGCTTCAATTCTCTTCACAAAAGCTTTGTTTCCAGCTCTTTTAGTTCAGACACTGCCTGAAGAGAAGGTTCTTCATTTCTGGTTTCCATATTTTTGATTTCTTTCTTCTCATCTTCGGCCCACCTAAAGAACTTGCATGATCTATTTGGGTATTTGGCACAACCCCAAAAAAATTTTCCCTTGTTCGCACCCACTTTGCACTGCTTCAATGGTGTTGGTATATTGCACAAGCATTTTATCTCAGGAGATTTGTGCATACCTTTTTGGGGAGCAGCCATGGCTAAGCACTGTCAATGAAGAAGGCTCTTGGGTAATTTAATTTTGATGAAGCCCCCAAAATGAAGAGGCTCTATGAATATTTTGGAGCTTTCTAGCTTTGCTGCAACTGTAAGACTCACCCCAAGTGCACACAATATATAGATGGGTTTTTAACTTGACCGTTGCCAGATCTTTACTTGTGTGCGGACTTCAAAATATGACCATTGGCCATTGTTCCGTTGGGATTTTTGCTGTGAAGTGTGAACTATTTTGTGGGCGGTAAGCTCACCATGGTTTTCACATTCAACTCTTCTTTTGTTGGGGTATTTGTGCATACCAAACATTTGAAATGGAAATTTAAATAGGGATGTGGTTTCTTGTTTTTAAAGTAATGAAACAAACATGTGGAAACAAAGAAATACATTTCAAGGGGTTGATTTCACTGTGAAACAAACAAAATAAATGAAAACTGGGAAACATACTGAAAATGTATTGAAATCATTTCATTTCTTGATTTCTGTTTTCCCTTTTTTTTCAGAAATGTACCAAACAGGCCCTTAGTGTTTATGAGACTGACAAAGGACTCTCAGGTTCAATAACTAGACTTATTATTTTTCTTGGTAGACACCATCAATTAATTAACAACATTTTATAATGTCGCAAGTTTTCCATTTAAACCATCAATAGAAATAACACTATACGTCGTTAAAACAGAACTGTGTCACAAGTTTTTCATTTATAATTTTTAACAAAAACTATTGTCAGATTTTCAAGTTATTTTGAAACCAGCTCCTCCAATTAGGAGTAGAAGTAGCATTTAGAGGGATTGACTTGAAACAAATTATCAGAATTTTGGGATCAATAGTAATTTCAATGAGTTCTGGGACTAATTTTAATATAACTTGGGAATTGGAGGACTTTGGCAATTTCAATTTTATAGCTGCAAAAAAATTATTATAAAACTCTAAATCATCTAATGTTCTAAATTTCTTTTTGCAAATGTTTCTAAAGCAACGATGTTATGAGGGTTGAAGACCTCTGAGCTTTCTACATAGCGTGTACCCTATAAATTTCACTATGTACGTTCTACAAAGTCATATCTCTTAAGTAATAATAAATAAATAAATAACTTCCCTTGATGTTTATGTTTACTTTTTTAGTTGATAAAAACAGGTTTTTCCCCCTTCCTTGTTTTGCAATTTGTCACTTTTATGAATGAACTTTGATATTTATGTACCATTCTTCATGTTTTGGATAAGGTAAAAATGTAGATATATGGAAAATACTGCTAGAGAGATAGTACTAATAGCAATTCTATTTTTAATAACTTTGAATATTGTATATAATACTGTTATTTCCATTGTGCTATAATGGCAGAAAGCTTGGGTCCATCTTTATTTGCCTGCAAAGAATTATCTCATTTACCATCCAATAACTGATGTAGACAATGTTGTGGTAGGTAGAAATAAACCATTTAGCATACGTAGTTTTCTAATGTTTTAGATATTTTTATTTTTAAATAAGAATGAAATTGTTAGTCTGCAAATTATAAGGATCATAATTATCATATGTAGTTGTTTAACTAAGGATCATACATCATTGTTTCTTCTCGGTAAGATCACTCACTTGACAAAGCATACCTAAAAGCTGGAAAATTGTGAAATAGTTTTTTGAATAAAATGAAATAAGTTTTTACTCTTATAAGAGACTTTTTATTTATTATTTGTTAAAATTTTCAAACTTTTAATAAATTTTAATGTACATCTGTGCATCGCACGAGTCTCAAACTAATTTTTTTAACTATACTTTAGACGTTTGGAGTTGCATCACGAGCATACTAGGTTGAATCTTGGGCTAACTTCTAAAATTATTTCTTTACTATCAACCCTATCAGTTACACCAAAAGTAAATTGGGAAAATCTCCTCATATAAGTTAACCGTAGCCATGGTTGTAAACCCTTTAATTTTAGAATATACAAGCGAAATAGTCTTGCACATTGCCCGATGGCGTTTGTATGAAGAAGCCAAAAAATAATGGTTAAGCATTTTGCTTAAAAAATCTTTTTAAATTTGTGGATGAACATATTTTTAGGAGTTGTTATTATGGTGTTCATGTTGCGCGCTGTGCGGAAGCGTGCTCGACAGCCAAATGAGTCCACGAGCCATGGGAGAAGATTAACTAACCAAACTCGAGCACAATCCAAGTAAATACGACAAACCAATCGTAAACACAGAGATATACGTGGTTCAGCAATTTGTCTACGTCCACGGGGAGAGGATAGGGAGATTTCACTATTTCGAGGAGAGTACAAAATGGTTACAATCACTCAAACACTCGAACAAACCCCAACCAATAATCTCTCAACTCGCTCACAAGTTCTCCCTCTCAAAGTACTCTGAATACTCTCTATTCTCTGATAAACAAAACCCTAAAATCGTGTTTTAATATATATCAAAACATGAACTAAATCAGAACAGGAAATAAAGCCCAGGCCTAAACCCGACTGGCAGTCGACCACGCCAAAGCTTGCAGTCGACCGGACAGAATGACAGAAACAAAAAAAATCCATTACAAGGTCCGCGGTCGATAGGACCTAACCTTGCGGTCGACCGACCAGAACTCCGAAAACTACCATGTACTCGTACACGTTTGCGGTCGATCGCGCCAAAGCTCGCGGTCGACCGGCAAGCACCCAAATGCATGTCTGCTTTAAATTTCCTAAACTTTACCAATATTTTCATCGTTTCTACAATTCTCCACATTGATAAAGTTTTCTCAAAACTGAGCAGACACCAATACTAAACAAACGTCCACTTGTTGCGTCCGGTACGAAGTGGAATAAATCCACGACAACGGACTCAATTCACAATAAGTCGAAAACCCAAAACGGCTGCATCAAAATGACTGCCTACGTACCCCCTCTCCCAAGGGATCAAGTCGTCCGTAGTTCATCTAAAATAACCGTCAATGGCCTTAACAATCATGAATGTGCAATAATTTTTGATAATGATCAAACTTGTTGCTCGGAACCATCTTTGTGAGCATATCTGTCGGATTATCCTTCGTGTGGACCTTCACAATTTCCACATCGCCATCTTCAAGAACATCCTGAACGAAGTGATAACGAACATCAATATGCTTCGTCCTCGCATGAAAAACCTGATTCTTCGCCAAATAGATAGCACTCATGCTATCACAATAAAGAGTGACGGTCCGCTGCGATATAACAAGTTCCTCCAAAAGTCTCCGAAGACAAATAGCCTCCTTCACAGTCTCTGTAATCGTCATACACTCTGCCTCCATCGTCGACAAACCCACCATAGATTGTAAGATGCATCTCCAACACACCGGCGTATGGATCAAAGTGAATACATACCCTGTTGTAGACCGGCACTTATCCAAATCTCCAGCATAATCCAAATTAACATAGTCAATGCACAACTGCTCACCTCTAGTGTCCTGCTCAAAATATAAACCAACATTAAGAGTACCTCGAATGTACCTCAAAATCCATCTCACAGCGTCCCAATGACTCACTCCTGGATCGTGCATATATCTCGAAAACCATGCTCACCGCCATTAAAAGCTGTTCCTTCAACTCATCTATAGCGGATCTGGAAATAGAAGAAACCAACATGTCATCAACATAAAGTAACAAATAAATATACGCACCTCCTTTTAACTTGCGATAAAACACACAAGGATCAAACTAGCTCTGAGTGTACGAATGACTGATCATAAAACTATTAAATCGCTTATACTACTATCGAGGAGATTGCTTCAAACTGTATAGCGATTTCTTTAACCTACAAACAAATTTATCCTTCCCTGCAACTCGGAATCCCAATGGCTGAGTCATATATATTTCTTCATCAAGATCATCATGAAAAAATATCGTCTTCACATCCAATTGATCTAACTCCAAACCATAATGTGTTACCAAAGCTAGCAAAATCTAAATCAAAGAGTGCTTCACCACCAGAGAAAAAACCTCATTGTAATCAATACCTTCCTCATGTGCATAGCCCTTCACAACTAATGTAGCTTTGAACCTCATTGGAGTGTCTTCAATGCCCTCCTTCTTCGTGTATACTCACTTACAACCAATTGCATTCTCCCCCTTTGGAAGCTCAACAAGCTCCCATGTATCATTTTTGTAAAGAGACTTCATCTCATCCTGCATAGCTACCTGCCACGAATCAGCCCTCTCTGAATGTAGTAGGCACCAACTCATTGATACTCTCCACCGGAAGTGCATACGTAACTACTGTGTCGGTATACTGTGCTGGCATCCGTATGTCTCTCCTCTATCTCCCAACTACAATAAAATCCTGAACCTGAGCCGTCTGTCCCTGATCCTGCACGTCTGAACCCGTATCCTCCTCGTCATTGCCGTGCTCGTCTGGTGTCACCTCAATTGGCACTCTAATGGATACTGTACCATCTGGACAATGTTGAGCTACATCGATCTCCACCACCTGCGATATCTACTCCGTCGGGTTGCTCTCCACCTGATGAGAGCTGGGAAGCTTCAAGATAGAAGCCTCATCGAACGTGACGTCTCTACTCAGCATAATCTTCCTATCAACTGGATTCCATAGTTTGTATCCCTTAACACCACGCTTGAATCCTACAAATATGACCTTCTTAGCTCAAGGTTCTAATTTATCTGTTCTAACATGATAAAATGCAAGACACTCAAATACCTTGAGCTGGTCATAGTCGTGTGCTGGCTCTCCCGACCACATCTCCATAGGGGTCTTCCCTTAATCGCAGATGAAGGCAGTCTGTTAATGAGCTGGCTCGCATATGATAGTGCCTCGGCCCAAACGATGTTCTCCAAATCACTCTGTGACAATAAGCATCGGACCTTCTCCAGTAAAGACCGATTCAATCTCTTTATCATCCTATTTTGCTACGGTGTATGACTAACTATGAAGTGCCTCTCTATGCCATCGTCTTGACATAGCTGCTGAAAGGGGTCTGATGTATACTCGCCGCCGTTGTCGGATTACAACATCTTGATCTTTCTCCCAGTCTGCAGTTCTAATCTTCTCTTACACTCCACAAATAAATCTAGGACTTCACTCTTCTTCGTCATGGTGTACACACAACAACGCCCAGAATAGTCATCAACGAACGTGACGAACCAATATCGACCACCAAGTGATGCCGTCTTGGTGGGACCCCAAACATCTGTGTGCACGTAATCCAGGATGCCCCTCGTCCTATGGATGGCTATCCCGAACTTTACCTTTATATTTTTGCCAAGAACACAGTGCTCACAGAACTCAATCTTCCCACTCTTAACTTCCTTCAATAGTCCCTTCTTGCACAAAGTCTGTAGTGACTTTTCTTCTGTGTGCCCTAACCTATAGTGCCAAAGTCTACTCATGTCCGCCTTTGAAATAGCTGAAGCTACCTGGCCAACTTCGGTGCTCCTCTTTAGATAATACAAGTTTTAACTGCGGACTTCCTTCATCACCATCAATGATCCCTTAGTAATCTTTGCTACAGCATCCTCAAAGGTCACCTTGAATCCTTTTGCCTCCAAAGCTTCAATAGAAATAATATTCTTCTTAAACAAAGGAACAAATCTCACTTCTTTCAATTCACGGACTATTCTAGCGTGCATCCGAATCCTCACAGTACCTATCCCACAAATACCACATGATTGATCATTTCACATGACAACAACACCCCCATTAATGTTGGATCCTTTTGTTTTGATGATGATTAACAAACAATTTATAACTAATGTTGTTTGTCTAATATTTGTATTTTGTATTTATTCTAGGCAAATAATAAGTTAGAGGATGGATGGAATCGAGCATTCACGATCATATCAATGGAGGTTGGTGGAATAATGGAGTGAAGCCTTGCAATTCAAGTTGAAGATCCAAGTTCAAGCTTCATCCATGTTACCAAGATCGAGCATCATGAAGATCATTGCTTGGTATATTTAGTAAAAGTTTATATTATGTGTGTTTAGTACTTTAAGCTCAATATCATATACACACATATTTTATTGGTTTCTATGTATATATACATATAGTTATATATATACACATTTTAGCTTTTGGTTTTCATGTTTATATGAAATTATATTTTCCATATTTATTGTTTTGTTTTGGTTTAGCTTTGTAGATATGAAACAATAGTTATATATACTTTCATGTTTCATATTCTATTGTTTGTTGGAAAAACAAATGTGTTTTGTATTATATATATATTTTTGTAAAAATAATGTATTATTGTTTATAGACTTAACATTCACTGTATACATCTTTTATCAAGTCTATAAAATTGTTTTACAAATTTTCAAAACTTGTTTATGTCAAAATATCAAAATTCAAGTATCTCATGTTTTCATGTTTTGGACATGTTTGAAAAATGATAAGATTTCTCAAATGGGAGGTGATTTTTGAAAACTAGTTTTTGTAACATATGTATTATCATGTCTATAATCATTTTCAAAAGTTTCATAAATTTTGGAATTTGTTTGCTATTTTTTAAAGGCACTTTAAAAATCAGATTTACTGTTTTAATCAGGCTGATACAATGTTATCAGTCGACTAATGAATGTGTATAGTTGACTGAATAAATCGCCTGGAATAACAAAAAGTTTTTGTTTTATTTTAGTCGACTGACCAGTCGATTGATGATGTCATCAGTCGACTGATGATGTCATCAGTCGACTGATAAGGTCGTCAGTCGACTGATGAGCTGGTAAATACCTCTAACGGTCAGCTCATCAGTCGACTGATGAAAGCCGTCAGTCGACTGATTCTATAACGGCTAGTTTTTTCTAGCATGTTCCAGTTTTGGGTTTTTGGTCTTTTTGCATTGTTTTCTCTTGGCTTTAGGGTTCCTATAAATACCCCCATATATCCTTAGTTTTAGGTAGTTAAGAGAATTGTTTAAACAAGTTTAAAGGGTGTTTTGTGTTTGTTTAAAAGTGTGTTTACAAGTTTGGTTTTGTGAAAAAATTTTCACAAGGGCTTGAGGAGATCATCAATTGTGTTTGGGCATTCAACTCATCTCCCTCTCTCTCTTGTTATATATAGAGACGTTTTTCTAAACTCATATCTAGCTATTTATATGTTTGATTTTCATTTCCATAAGCTAGAATTTATTTGAGTTTATCTTTGATTTAAATCTCTTTGTTCACACACAACCATTGAGCTTATTGTATTTACATTCATAGTATTATTTGTGGTTGTGGGTTTGTGACATTGAGAGTGAGCTTATATTGTGTTCTCACCTTGTTTAGAGAACGATCATTTGATTTTGTGAGCTTAATTGTGAGAACACTTTGTAATACACTTGTACACCGAGAGAAATGTGTGGTGGGAGACGGGGTCGTCCCAAAAGGAGTGGGGTTGATGGTAATGCCTAGAGGTAGGTTGTAATTCCTAATACTTGAGGGAGACACGAGCTAGAGACCAACACTTAGAGGGTATATAGTGTGATTATAAGAGTGTGGATTGTAAAGTTTTCGGTGAGCTAGAAAATCGAGTGTGATGTGTAAACATTATTCGGGTGAGCGTAGAAAACCCGGTTGTGATAGTGGAGATCTCCTCGAGGTGAGGAACAGAGACGTAGGTTGTGGGGACCGAACTCCGTAATCATATTGTTTGTTTGTGATTATATTAGCTCACTTATTTTTGTGTTCATATCTTATATCGCCTTTGTCTATTGCTTATTGTTTATATTCCCACTATCTTCTTATTTTTGTGTTCATATCTTATATCGCCTTTGTCTATTGCTTATTGTTTATATTCCCACTATCTTGTTCGTGTTCATATTGCCCTTTGTTTATATTCCCACTATCTTGTTCGTGTTCATATTGCCCTTGGTTTATTATCCTTGCACATATATTGTTTATATCTCTTGTGCTAGGATATATTTGTTAGTAAAGTTTTTTAAATTGGCATAAATCAGATTAGATTAGCATAAACCCTATTCACCCCCTCTAGGGTTCTTTCCTAGTGATATTATGGTACTTTCAATTAAGTCTCTCAAATAATAAAAACCAATCTCGTCTAGGAGTCACATGATAAGTAGCGCCAGAATCAAGCATCCAATCTGATACATCCACATGGTTCACCTCCGAAGTAATCAATAGAGAAAAGCTTGAATCATCGGAATCATCGCCTTTTACAACATTCACCTCATTGGCCTTCGGGCCATTCTTCTTGCTATTCTCCTTCTCTTTGAGCTTCGGACAGTCTCTCTTCTAATGTCCATGTTACAGAACGCACATTGGTTCTTTGCTAACTGGTGATGGCCTCTAGACTTTGACCTGTTCCTATTACCACCTCTCGGATATGGGCTTCTACCTCTCGTCAACAATGCCTCTTCTAAAGTACTAGCGTGGGAAGTCTCCTTGTCCTTTCTCCTCAAATCATAGTTCATCAAAGTATTAGTAACTTAGCTATATGTGATAGAAGATCTCCCGTTCAACAAAGTAAGCGCGAAGGTATCATACTCCTCATCCAGTAAGGAGCCCAAAAAAATAATAGCCTTATACTCATCCGTAATTTTGTCATCCACATTGGCCAAGTCCGACAATAACTTAGTATAGTTATTCATATGAACTGCTAGTGAGATGCCCCTGGACATCTAAAATCTAAAAAATCTTCGCAGTAAGTGCAAACGGTTCTTAATACTCTTCGTTAGGTACTTATTATTGAGAATCTCCTACATCTTCATTACAGACGTCACTCCAATCACATCATACTTCAGCTCCTGTTCCAAACAGGACCTGATCACCCCACAAGCGTTCCTATTCATCTTTTCACATACCGCCCCTTTATATTTTGGTGGCCTCTCATGGACCATGATGGTCTTCTCTAAATTCTGAGCATTGAGCGCATCATGTACGCCATTCATCCGCAAATCAAAATTAATCTTACCGTCATATTTAACCACACTAATTTTAGTGTTCTAAAAACCAACTTGAACTATACCCGCCATCTTTCTGCTTTCACCAACTTCTTCTCTAATACTCCCAAACTCTAAATTGTAGAGAAAAAAAATTTAAACTTGATAGAATTTAGAAATTACCCAACTGAACCCTAGAACGGATTCCAAATAGATCTCCTAACCACATAAGGAAAACAAAGTCTTCAATAGCAACCCCAAACACTATCTCCACCGAAGCCTAGAACTCCAAGAATCAAGCTTTCACGATGAATCTTTCTCCACCGAATGCCAAAATTCTAGATCTTAAATCTGAGCTCTGATACCAATTATTGCGCGCCATGCGGAAGCATGCTCGACAGCCAAATGAGTCCGCGAGCCACGGGAGAAGATTAACTAACCAAACTCGAGCACAATCCAAACAAATACGACAAACCAATCGCAAACACTGAGATATACGTGGTTCAGTAATTTACCTAGGTCGGGGAGAGGATAGGGAGATGTCACTATTTCGAGGAGAGCACAAAAGGGTTACAATCACTCAAACACTCGAACAAACCCTAACAAATAATCTCTCAACTCGCTCCCAAGTTCTCACTCTCAAAGTGCTTAGATTCTCTATTCTCTGGTAAACAAAACCCTAAAATCATGTTTCAATATATATCAAAATATGAACCAAATCAGCATAGGAAATAAAGCCCAGGCCCAAATCTGACTGGCAGTTGACCGCGCTAAAGTTCACGGTCAACTAGATAAAATGACAGAAACTAAAAAAAATCTACTACAAGGCCCGCGGTTGACCAGACCTAACCTCGCGGTCGACCGGACCTAACCTCGTGGTCGACCGACCAGAACTCCAGAAACTACCATGTACCCGTACACGTTTGTGGTCGACCGCGCTAAAGCTCGTGGTCGATCGGCAAGCACACAAATATTTGTCTGCTTTAAATTTCCTAAACATTACGCCTCCATCGACCTAGCTTAAAAAAACATATAGACTCGACTTAGCCAAATCAAAAGCGAGTCAACTCCCAAAACACGCCCCAAGCCGAGTCAAAAGGCGTCATCAGTTGGCCAAACCTGGAGTCGAATTCTGTGTTAAATTCAAACCCATGGGTGGAGTTCACCAACTAATTAACTCCGGCCACATCAACTCAAGAGGACCAAGTCATCCACTTTCAAAGAAGACTCGCCCATGTCCATAGCGACCCTTGCTCACGACTTCAGCGACATCCGCCCACATCTTAAGCATACTTCACCAAGTCCATGAAGCCCGCCAGATAGTAGTTTTAAGAGCTATTTATGAGGAATAACCGCTCCCCATTATCTCATACTTTATTGGCAACTTAATCCATAATTAAGGGGCCATTAACTCTCTCTTTTAGCCTACAAAAAGAGGGAAGATTATTTATTTAAAAAGAATCTGAGAATTGGGAAAAATCAAAGAAGGTCTATCTATCTAAGAGATCAAACCGAATCCCAGAGAGATCAACTCACATGTAGAGAGAGATTCTTATTATCGCATTGGCGATTCAATCAGGTAAAACTATCAAGAGAATACTGAGGTATCTTCCAAACCACTAAGCTTGCATCCACAACAAAAGACTCTAAGTCTTAATCGGTGCGTCAATGGAGTACAAGATCGATGCTCCGTCGGCACATAGAAAAGAACCCCCAAGAAGAATACCTTTTTTATTATTTTATTCTTTCTATTATAGTCTGAGATAATTACAATATTAAAAGAACCCAAAACAGGAAACAATTATAATTAACGGATACATGTGATACTTAGTAGAAACCGATTATAATTAACAGGTACAGAGTATAGCTAACATGTATTTGTGATTTTTAACATGAACCACTTATAATTAATATGTACATGTGATACTTAACCATGTTATAGTTAATAGGTACAAAGTATAGTTATAATGTACTTGTGATACTTAACAAGAACTGAAAATGATTGTTCAATAAAATTAACGTCTTGCTCAAAAAATCCTCGCTGAACTCCTCGCTTCTCCAAATAACAACAAAAATAATACCATCTGTTGGTGGCGGCGGCGGAGGCTCACAGCGGGACCAAGGATGACTAAGAGTTGACAACTTTTTGGTGGTGATGTGAGCGACAGAGGAGGTAAGGACGATGATCGGCATGACAATGGAAGAGAATTATGGCTATGATTTGATGTCATGAGGGGGCTATGGAAAAAGATTTATTAACAGGTAGAATTATTTGGTTCGTTTTCGACCGCCAAGTTTCTATTCCACCGGGCATCAGGCTTCGGCTTTATTTCCCAAAAGCCCACCCGGCCTGCTCTGTCTCCTCCAAAGCCCAAACCCGAAGCTTTGCCTCTGCTCCGTCCTCATTCCCCACTTACGAAAAAGCCCGCTTCTTCTTTTCTAGGGTTTTGAAAAGTAGGGTTTTTACTTTCTCCCCTCCATTTTCTTTCTTCAACCCCTCGCTAGGGTTCCTCAAATTCCAAACGAAGAAGAAGAATAAGCCCACAATGGTTTCTCCTCACGAGCTCCTCGCCACTATCGAGTCGGCCTTGCTGGGCCCCACTCCGCCGACTCCGACACAGCGGATCGAGCTCATGCACGCTCTTCGATCCTCTTTCTCCTCTCTGCGCGGAGAATCGTCCCCTCTTCTTTCCCAGTACCCCTCCTCGCCGTGCTCCCCTCCCTAAGCTGCATTTGAATATATATATATATATATATATATAGACAGAACTGAATTTGTTTGTGTTGTTCAGGGACCGAAGGCGTCAGATCGAGCTCAGGTTCAGTCGAAGGAGGTTCGACTCCCGGATTCTCCGCCGATCTCGCTGGATGACATGGACGTCCAAATTGTAAGTCATTGCGCTTTTTTTATATTGATTACTGGCTTATTTCTCCTGTTTGGGTACTCCATGTAGCCATTTGTTAGGTAATTGCAGTATTCTCGTTTGTATTGATGGACATAGAAGCCTACAGGAAATAAAGTTACTTATTTGGGGAAAATTGCACTTGAGGGGAAAAAAAAACAAGTGGTGGGGTTTGAGTCAATGCAACTAGAAAGTTTTGGTTTTGGACGAGACTTTGGTCTTATATGCCTCACAAACTTCGGAAGTTAAAATCTTTTATTTATATTTAGTATATAACTGAAAGCAGAGCTCTTGACAACATTTATGCATATGAAATGCACCTAAAGTGTCATTTCTAAAGTTTAATATTATCACACACGCATGGCATGCGTGCAAACACACAACCACCACCACAAAATCATTATCACATAACAACATGCCTTTGCATTCTTATCACTTAGCGGTGGATGGTATTTGTATGTGTCATTAGTGTTATTATGAGGAAACAAGCACCAATGAGGGTCCTGATCTCGTTGTTATCTGGTGTTCAAGCAAGATTTTTTCTTGGTCGCTGCTATCTATTATCTTTGCTAATTATGTGGATGCCTTAGCTATTCAGAGCAGTAGAGCATTCATTATCGTCTAGATTTTCTTGCTCTCACTTTTCTTCAGTCTTGTTATTTGTTTTCACTATTTTTTCTGGTCTGGCTGTCAAATTCACAGGCTATTAAGTTAAGTGATGAACTCAACCTTAATGAAATTGAGTGCATCAGGCTCCTCGTTTCTGCCAATAGAGAGGTATGTCCTTTTCCCTCTTGTTTATGTATTCAAATAAAAAACTCATGAGATTTCATCCTCTGATAGTATGCTTTTTTGCATTATGTATGACCTTCCAATCTTATGTTTCTCTAGTGGGTTCTATTTGGACGAGAACCAATAGAGATTTTTCGTCTCGCAGCAGGCCTTTGGTACACAGAGAGGCGGGATCTTATAACCTCATTGTACACCCTTATGCGGGTAATGAATGTAGTTTGATTGCATCTTACTGTACCGCTATGAATGAATACTGTATTTTTCTCCCTTATGTCTTTACACTTGTCTTTTTTCCCCACTTAAAGGATTTGTAATATTCTCTTCTCTTAAGCACGCAGGCTGTTGTGCTCGACCAGGGTCTGGAGGCTGATCTTGTGGTAGACATCCAAAAGTTTCTCAATGATCTTTTTGAATGTGGTTTGAGGCAACGGTTAATAATACTGATAAAGGTGTGAAAGCCAGTTAGATATCTGCTTTTCAATTGTGTTAATGTACTGCAACCGTTGACTTTAGAAGATCATATTTTCTATTACAATCTCATAAATTTTAGATATACTTATTTATGGTTTAAAACTGAACCATACAGAAAGTCTGTGTTCATAAATGATTAAGTTACATATTTAACCTTATTCAACTAAGCATACCTTTCTAGTTCATATAGTTTAATCAATGCCTAAAGGTGTATTTTCTGGTTGTTTATCTTTCATCTTTAGGAACTCAGTCGGGAAGAACCGAGTGGTTTTGGTGGTCCAAATGCTGAACGCTATGTTCTTGATTTTAGAGGTGCTATTGTCTTGAGGCAAGCTGTTGTTTCTCGAGAACGATTAAGCCTTAGTCATTGCCTTGTTCTATCTGTGCTCATTACACGGATCAGTAAGTTATATATATTTTATGTTGTCATGCAAAAATAAGTTTTACTTCAATATTTTTGATTGCATTAGTTTGTCTCTTTAAGCATGCTCTGGTATATGTAGGGAGAGTGATATTTCTAGTTGCTTATGAGATGAAGTTTTAGTGCTTATATAGTTATATACGTACCCATGATTGGTGTGGTCGACGAACATACACGTGCTTCTGCATGAGAGTATAAAGGTTGCCCAAGAGATTATGTCTGTGAAAGAAACACAAGGGATATGGTATATATTCTTCCAGTTGATGAAAAATAAGTAACACAAACCAGAAATATATTAAGCTTTTTAGTGAGACTTAACCTAGCCTGTAGTCTTTTCCTATCACTTATTAACTGCAATGATGTTTTATGGCTGATGATAATTATGGACTATGGAGCGTTTCAAAGGTGAAGCTAGGGTTGTGTAAATGTTGATCATGACTTCCATGAATTACATTAGGATAGATATCATATAAAACATATAGGCTGTGTGGGAAGATTTTATGTCAAAAGCAGCACTTAAAGATGTGTTGGATAAACATGACCATGGTTGTCTAGATGATTGGTAATTAAGGATTAATGTTTTCTAGGCTAGATAGTTACTGAATTGGCGGGAAAAGTTACCAGCAGAGAACCTAATACTAATGGCAAATGTTAGACGCCATAAAAGAGAGGTTGGGGAAAAAGACAGAAAGTAAAAGTGGTAAAGAAGGAATAACCTCATACCTTGCCTTTTAATGGTATTTTTATTATTAATTCTCTTTTACAAAGAGAGGGATAAATTAGCTACATTATCACTTTTGCCAGTTAAGCAATCTTTTGCTGGCAATTTTCTGTTGGCTAATCATTTCAAATGCTAAAGGGGGTTATTAGGTCTAAAAATCTATTAAATTTTTTATTTAAGGCTCTCAGTTTTAGTTGTTTGGTTATTTTGTCTCTCTAGATTTGAGTATCTGTTTTGACATTTATAGTACTGAAACTACGAAATATAATGAGCTGTAGTCTGAATGCAAAAGAATATATATTGACAGAATGGTCTTATCTTCTTCTTCAGTGCTTTCACTGCCAGCTTGCACAATGTACTATTCTTGTTGTCCTTGCACATTATGTTGTGTGCTTGGTCTTCAATGTGCTATCACTTCTTGAAGCCCAAAAATTCAGTTCACTTTTAATCTCAGGTTTTCCTCGTGTTTGTATATCAATGTGGTAGTTTTATGGTTGTCTGTATTGCTTTTGAGTTTTCTTTTGCCATTTTAAGATTTTGAAATAAATAAAAAACTTCTTGTTATTGAGTAAAAACATAATAACATATCAACATAATTTTCACATGTACTATCCTTTTTTCCTTTCTTCTTGCCCTGCTGTTTGATGGGGCAGGGATAGTAGCAGTTGTTACTGTTAGTTCTATGCTAATTTATGCTAATTTTGTCGCATATTTGTTTGTCCGTGTCGTGTGACAACCTCTTGAACTCCAATTGTTTTTTTTCCAGTTAAATGAGCTGAGTCAGGCTAGGTTTATCTTGGAATTTAAATCCAACCAAAACTTAAGCCAAATGGAAATTGCTAAACCCTATAAAAACTTCATTGGCTTTGACTACTGCAAAATCTTGATTTCACTATCATCCCTCTCTTAGAATGTGAGGAAGAAAGAGTAAACAGTAGAAGTGGTGTTGGTAAGTGATCCAATTTTTACTTCTTCATGCCATCCTTCCATCGGCTTCTGTCCTTTACCATTTTCCTTTATTGATCAATAGGGTCAAAATGGTGGTAGTTTTATATTCAACAACTTTTTCATGGTTTTATTATTTATCTATTTTACTGAATTTTCGTAGCATCAACTGAGTCAATATGTCACATAGTTTCAGATTGGCCCATACAAAATTTGTAAGATCACTTATGCATGTACAGTTCTATTCGTTCCAACTTTCAAGCATACCAGGTATGATTATTTTTGGATTTGGTGGCTTTTATACCAGTCACAAGCACGCCGAGGCAATTGCCTCGAGGCTAGAATGCGTCTGGGGCATTGCTGCAACATCCTGCATGAGGTGTGGGGCACATCGTGTATGCAAGACATGAGCCTTGATTCATTTAGATTGGCCTCACTGCACGTCACTGTTCTAGCATCCAACACTGTCATTATTATGTTCTGTTTTGCCATTATTTTCGCAATTGTTTTGTTCGCTCCCTCTTTTTCGTTTTTTCCTTTGTTCACTTCTTTCCTCCTTTCTCTATTTTTTCATCTTTTCACTTACAAAAACAACAATAGTAAACATATTTTTCTCTACTTTTTTCGTTTTTCCTTTGTTCACTTCTTTCCTCCTTTCTCCACTTTTTCATCTTTTCACTTACAAAAACAACAATACATATGCAAGCCATTTATTTTGATACAGGGTCAAGAACAATTACTTAGAATGTAATTGTTTGTATTTTGGTTTCTCCTCCTTTTATTGTCATTATTTTACTTTTGTATTAACTTTTTCATTTTTTTCTTATTTTTCTCTTACTTGATACGATCTTACGATTTTTCTTTCCCATAATTGCTTCACTGTTATGGCATTGTTTTATCTTTTCCTCCTTTTTTCTTTCATGATCCTATACTCTTATCTGCTTCCTTCTTGTTACTTTGTCTTACTGCTATTTTCCATCTTTCTGCCTATGTAGCACGGACACGGATCCGACACGGCCATCCGACACGCCGACACGAGGCAAATCCTAAAAAATACATAGGATATGTGTGTTCGACACGTGTGTCCGACACGGACACGACACGACACGTCTTCATGTTATGCGTGTCCGTGCTTCATAGCTTTCTGCATTGTTTTTTGGAACCTTGTTTAAGAAGTCGTTTTATATAATTAGAATTTCTGAGCAACTATCCCAGAAAAATGTCAGACATTAATATAGTGTTTCCTTAAATTCAATATTAATAATTCTCATGTAGTGAATGAGCTAGTGCAAGTAATTTGATTGATCTTAGTTTTAAATCATATTGATGTTATTAAGAAAATAAGTGCATTTACGCTCTGGTAAATTAAGGCCTTTGCATGTTGCTTTGCACTATGCGCATTGGTATAATGTGTGACATTCCCAGGGTGAATTCCATGTGGAACTACTTTTTTTTTGGGATTATAATAATTACATTTGAATTAGTTCTACAATGATATGAATTTTCGATTTCTAAAGGATAGAGTTCTAGCTTGTTGTTGTAGGTTGTAGATGACACTACGATTAGGATTTGTATATAACATTATCGCTTTGCATTGAAGAAAATAGAGGAAAGGTGCTTTTAATAGAATTTGCCAGAGGTAGCTAGGTGCATAATCTACCAATAGCAAATAGATGGAGACATTTTTAAATAGGCAAACACTTAGTTGAAGAGTCTACAAGATAGTGGTGAACCATGTTCCCTATGTACTTCTATTAGGAAGCCGTACCTGTACCCGGCATGTACCAGTATCTGTACACAAACCTCTTTGACACTTCTTGAATATATGAATATGTTTATTCGGGCAGATAATACATGTTTTAATTTGAAACACTCCTCATATAGTTCTTGGATGTATATTCTACATTTTACGTCTATTTCTTGTATATTTATTATTTATCATATGTAAATGACAAGACAAGATTTATCTTATGTAAATTATTAATTTTAAAACATATAAATATACATAACATGCAACCTAAGAAAGGCAAGAGTGACTGCAAAACTACATGTCTACATCCATAGTCAATGTTTAAAGTGTTGATTGGCATGTTCGACATGTCAGCTGAAATATTATTTGATGCACGGCTTACAACAATTAGAAAGCTTTACATGTCATTTATCATTTTCGGGAAATTATCCCTGATATACCATGAATTTTTTCCCTGATATATCAAGTGATATTCTGGGATCTCCCGATATATTAGGTTACATTTTGGCACAAAAAATTGCTTGAAGTTGTGCATAATTAGATTTATTTTAAAGATCAAGTTTGGGTCCTAACCCCAAACTTGAATCCACTTTATATAAATCTCAAAATAGGATAAGTAGAGATCAATTTAAGCTCCAATTTATCGTCTCACTTTACTTGAGTCAAGAGTTTCTTCATTGTTGACTGCATGCCACCTGCAGTAAGTTTCTCTTTCTCAATCTCTTTCTGCCTCTCTCTCAACTCTTCTTAGCTGTATCCTCTCCAGGCTCTCTATACCCCTAAACAATCTTATTTGCCCTATTTGACATATTTAATGTTAAGATATTAGTTAGGACTTAGGGCATCTATGGTATGTATATACATACTGTCCAATTTCCCACTGCAATATTTACTTAAATCTAAATATCTGCTATCCAGTATTAATTTTTTTCATCTGACATGACACCAATATCAGACATTTGGAACATAGATCACTGTTTTTAGGTGTATAATAAGTTTTTACACTGTCTAAAATTTTCATTCAGAAACTATAGTACCTACTTTTGAGTAAATAAGGTAGTATTATTTTTCATTTATTGCTTTGCGCTTGACTGAGGAAGTTAAAGCAATAGGCTGCTGTCCTTTTCCTCATGTTTCCAGGCATAATGGCCTGGGCAAGTACTTTTCTTGCATCTAACATTTCTATAGTTTGTCTTTCTATGTGTGGTATTTACATGATATATTGATGCTCTAAAAGTATCATCGGTTAATTTGCTACAGTTTCCAATAACTCAAATTAGTTTAATGACTCAATTTCCTTGTCGTTATTTTGCTTAATAAAAATTAAAATTATCCAATATTCTTTGTTGCATTAAATTTTTATAGGATGGTTTTGTTGGAAATTATTGTAAATTAGGAACTAGGAATGGTCAATCCTTATCTGAAATAGATGTCATAAAACCTGTTATCTTGTTTTTACCCCCTAAAGTGTTTCAATTTCTTTTAAACATATAATAGAAGAGATAATTCTAGTGAGGAATGGAATAACACTTACTTTTTTCTTTCCTCTTACAGATCCGAAAGATGTGAAAGATGTTTTTATAACCTTAAAAGATTGTGCAGGTGGAATCAATGATAGTGACTCCACCATACAACTTCAGGTATGGGTTTTAGTATATATTTATTGATCTGACTACTAGTTTCTGTCTCTATATTGTTTTTAAAAACACTTTCTTGCATACCTCCATCCTAAAATAAATTAGAACCTTAAACTTTTTACCTTCGCAAGATTAGTTCCAGGAAAATAATTAGAGAACAGAAAACGCTTTTCCTTTACCAATTTCTGATTCATGCTTTCTATATGATAGTAGATTAAAAAAAGCTTAATAGATTGCGTAGGGTTCATATATTAGAAGTTTTAATAATAAATTGGGATATAAAAGATAAAAGTTGCGAGGTTAAGTATTTTATTGAAGCAAATCCAATTTCTCACTAAAGCACATGACTCCTTAAATTTCAAGATCTACAATTGTTGTTATAGGATCTATTTGTAGGCTGAATAATCCTAATATCTTCCAGATGTATTGTCATTTGAGCAAATAAGCCTTATTTAATCGAAGACTTAAAGCTCACTTCCTATCTGCAAGGCCCCGATTACATTTCACCTCGAAAATTTCTCTTCTTAACATTCCACTGAGATTTTTCTTTTCTTTTTATATTGGTTAACAGATGTTTTCTATTTCTTTTATTACTGTTATTTTTGTGTTTTTGTCTTGTTTTCCTACTGCAGATCACATTCAGCCTTATGTTTACCCTGGTGATAGCTTTCATATCTGATGCTCTGAGCATAGCTTCAGACAAAGCATCAACATCGTTGCATGATTCTTCCTTCAGTCTTGAATTTCATGGACTAGTGAGCCAACTGAAACAATTCATCTTCCTAATTGTTCTTACTATATTCTGATTCTAATTTGTTCAAATGTTTATGTTTGATACAGCTAATGATTGTTGGGAACATCCCAAACATTGAGGGCTTCGTTGATGTTATAAGACTAGCATGGGCTGTGCACATGATTATATCTCAAGATCAGGGTGCAGGAGATATTTCTTCTGGTGGTTCTTCCAAGGATTTGTCAAATATTTATTCTTGCTTGCAGCTTGTGTGCACAAACAATGTCTTCCAATTCTTACTCACCAGAGTACTTCGGACAGCTGCCTACCAGGTAACAGTTATAAGTTAGCTGCACCATTCAGTTGATGTTTTAGTAACTTTGTGGATAATGAAATGCATTGTCTACATATGCTCAATGTTTAAATATCGGATATCAGGGAAATATCGGACGACCAAAATTCATTTTGGATTGTGGATATTGGGGGATATGTGGTAAATATTGGAGTGCTATATCGGATAATGTTCATTTGTAGTATAATGTCCTAAAATGTAATCTAACATACTTAATAAAATATAAGCGTACAAAATGTAAATAATATATGTTTATGATCACTTATCAACCTTTTAAAACTAGTAAAAGTCCAAAATTGACATTGCAACACTTTGGCTGACTTTTTTGAGGTTCTAAGGTCACTTCTTATATTGTGAAATTATGATAAGTCACTAAAAAATTGCTACAAGTGGTATATTATTTTGCGACAAGCTATATAAAAGGATATATCGGCCAATATGTCAGCTGATGTATCGGCCATGTTGGGTTTATATTGCCAAAGAATTGCGAGTAAATGATATTTAGACCATATCATTTTGCGACAAGCCTTGTAAATGGATACATCGGACGATACATCGGGTCATGTCGGGGATATTTAAACCAATGCATATGCTTCAAGTACATGTTTTTCTTTACCTTATCTCTTTGATGTTCTTGCTCCTGGATATCATGCCTCTTCTTCCGACCTTGGAGGTACTGTTTTATTTGCTCATTTGATTTGTTAGGGTTTTAGCACATATGTATGTATCTTTTTTAAGTTCATGACTTAATATTCTTGTTATTTTAACTTTAAAAATTCATTATCTTGAAAATAAATATCCTTGATAGGTTTCTGCACTGGGGATGTTTTAGAAACTCCGTCATGATGTCCTTGACAATAATCACATCTTGTAGCAGTCAAACCCAAATTGGTCTTCTAAATTTTTTTGGTTGAAATAGAGAATATTGTTACCACCATACTTGCAGCAGTTATCTCGTAAAATGGGCCAAAGTGGAAAGGACTAAAAACCGTGAATCCAAAAAATGGACTTTGTTTTTTCTTTAAACATAATCATAGATATCCATCGTACATTCTTACTGCTGCAACCTGTTATTTACTACCTTGATATTCCTTTCGTAACTGCTCATTGACTTACAAGTAACCATCCACCTTTCTTTTGGCTTCGTGTTGACAGAGTCAAGTTTAAATTTAAAGCCTCAAACACATAAGATTGTAGTAGGAACTTTACAATAGACCAATGGAACATGGTTGTCATCCATGCATGTGACTATTTACTGAAGGCAAAAAAGTGTTACATCTTTGTCATAATTCATCTCAGCTGTTAGTGACTTGGCTATTTATCCAATTGATCACTCTTGTGCATGTCAATATAAGTTATGAAGTAGGTGGATGTTTCTCTATAATTAAGTTGAAATACTTTTGATCGTTATGTTGGCATGTTGCTTTACCTTTGCAAATAGTGATTATTAATTTATTATTTGAGATTTATAATTCATTTCTAAGGTGCTCCTGTCTCTTGCATCTTAAGGTTGTACTTAGCTATTGTTATTGGCTTCTTCAGGTTGATTGTTGTGTGTACTTGCTGTTGTAATTTTGCAATTTTTTTAACTTTTGGGAATAAGTGATTAAGTTCGGACATTTATGGGTTGATAGTGGTGGAGCACAATAAATTATTTACCAATGCTTCTGAATATCCTGCCTTCTGCTAATGGTCATCTTACATGTTATTTTTGCAGAATGATGATGAGGATTTGGTTTATATGTATAACGGATACATGCACAAGTTGATGATGTTCTTTCTTTCTCACCCGGTTACACGGGACAAGGTTTGTACTTTGTATCTTTATCTTCTTGTTCTTCATCCTTCTTTTAAAGGAGTTCTTGAATATGGTCATTGTTTGAAAGGCTATCTATCCGTCCAAGCAACTTGTTAGTGAGACTTTTACTCCTGTCTGGGGGAATCCTTGAAGTAGCATTAGGTAGTGCTCTAAATGTCGGATGTTGGGGCATATTGGACAAAAATTTCCGTACTGGACGATAGATACCATGGGAATAACGAATATATTTAGTAACTATCGTGGTGTCATATCAATAATGTGAATACATAGTAATATATTATAGATGGTTATGCTTGATGCATAAGAAAAAGCGGAGCTGCAAAACAAATCATGAAAATTTTAAAGAAGCTAATAATATTTCTAAGTGGATAATGCTAGGACTAGACCCATTTAACATATACTCCATTTTAAGCCTTTTGGATATCTTCTCAGCCAAAGCTTCACATAACATCCATGATGAAAATAAGGATGAAATGGTGAGAGAAAAAGAAGCAATCAAAGAGGAAAAAAGGGGTCTTTTGGCGAAACAGTCAATGTTGAGGGCACAGGCGGATTGTCGTAGTGCAATCCATTTCAAGATAAATAGTCGGGACTTAAAGAGCCACAAACTCTTGCAAAAAAATTAGTCTTATTTGAGCCCCTAATTCTTCTTTTCAGGTATTTATAAAAGTGAGTATTGGTTTGGGTTTAAGTAACCTCAGTGAGTCATAAATCCAAATGTGATCTTTTAAACACATTCAAGCCAAAATTAATATTGCAACATTTTGGCCTATATTTTGAGGTTTAAATATCGGCCAATATATCATGAATATCTCATCATTGCTGAAAAGTTGCCAAAAGGAATATATGATTATGAAACTATATTGTTTGCAGCAAGCCTTATAAGACAACATATTACTTGACATTTTCGGCCATGTCGGCTGATATTTCATAGTCACATCTGGTTACCACACCTTTATATGTTATTTATACAATTCTTGAATTGATGACTTAGCTCTTTTGCATAGATTTTCCCTTTTCGTTAAGGGATCCTTCCATGCTTTTCAAGGTATGAAATATCTTAGCAGGCTGAAGGCATTCTTCTAGCAGAGTATAAACACTTTCATCTGAACAAGGAACTGCATGCTGAGATGTCAGGATTAAAAGAATCCTGACAATAAAAAAAGGATATTTGTAATTTACATAGATTCCCAGGGAATAAAGCTTTAAAATGTCATAGGGTCTTTCTTAAAATAGTGGCAGGGGTTTTTATTTTATTTAGTTATTATAGTAATCGTCATTATTTTCTTCTTGAGTTGTGGGTAGGGTGGGAGTAGCAACAATATATTCCTAAATATTATTATCTAGTCTTTTCCATTAACATCTGCCAAAGTACATCACAGAACATCAACTTGCAAGTTCTTTCCGTAGGTTTGTCGTTTGTGAACAATGGGTATAGTAGTTCTTACTTAGTGCTCCAGTTTAATAATGTCGGGAAGAGAAAATTAATATCTTGATCAACACTGGCTCAAGAGTTAAGAGGCACAACCTTCTTAGAATTTGTTGCTGTTTATAGTTTTGAGCAGTATTTTATGTGGTAGTTCCGTGCGGAGAATGACCTATTAATTCTATATGGAAGAATGGTCTATAAATTCTAATCTAGACTGCTCGCTTGTAAATTATTTCATTTAATTTTTTTTATTATCGTCATTTATACATCTCCTTTTCACAACTTCTTGACATAATAAACGTGCAATGCCCTAGCTAAACATGTAGTGGTTCTTATTAGTGTAACTTATCTGAGCCTTTTGGTTATTTTTATTATTTCTTTATTTTTATTCCTTGCACATTTTTCAACAGGTGAAAGAAATGAAGGAGAAGGCTATGACTGCCCTTAGTCCATATATCATGGCAGGAGCGGATGACTTTAGAGATGATCCTTCATTTTATTTGCAACAACATGCCCACATGAGTCGTCAGCCATTCATATCGATTTTGGAGTTGGTTGGTGATGTTTATCAGGTACAATCTTTTTCTTTCATGATTATCTTTTGAAGCTTGTGTCTAGTTTGTTCTAGGTTAAGGACACAAAATTTTTATGCGTCTTTCACATTTTCCTTGCTGAACTCTGCTTTGAAATATGTATATGTATGTGTAGAGATAAGGACGGGGGCGGCGGTGGGGAAGATAAGAAATGAGTATATTCTAAGGTAGGTAGATGTTGCTTCTCGTGAGGATATAATGACTAATGAGAGAGAATCCAGTGAGATAGTTTGGTCATGTATAACAGTTTCCACTAAATGCACCAGTTAGGAGAATTGATAAAATTATATTAAATGAGCACCACGAGGATTCAGCTGAAGAGAGCTTATTTAAGAGAGCTTATTTTGAAGCAGTTAAGGACCATGGTAAGTTAACTTACTGAAGTAAATGTCCTTGACCGGACTTGAATGGAAGATTAGGAGCCATATAGCCGATCCCAAAAATTTGAGATGTAGACTTTTTTTTATTGTTGTTTACATGCCTAAGAAACCAAAAATGTGTAAGTTTTTTCCCTCCCTTTTTTCCCTTTTCTTTTCAGCATCAGGTAGCATGCAAAATGGATGTTAAAAAATTACATGTACTTAGATCTATTGGTACAAGTTCACATCCAAAATTGATCATGGTCTAAGCACTTAAAACACTTTCTCTCAATCTGTAGGTAGGTTTGAGACTCCATGAATGCAGAATAGACAACTTCTTAATTTCTTTTGTCCATTTGTGGCTAATTCCTGGTGCATGCATGAAAACTGCAAAATCATTTGAATTTTAGTTTTTGAGCTCTCAGTAATATTGCTGAAAGTAGAGGTGGGCTTTTAGGGTGCCCTACCATTAGATTTTAATTGAAGGTATTTGTATTCCAGAACTTGCCAGGTTAATAACCATGTCCCAATAGAGGGTTAAGGTGAGTTAGTTCTAATGCATATGCCATCTTAACGTCTCTAAATGATTAAAAATTAGATCGTCTTTGCAAAATGGAATGTTAAGAGTAGTTGATCTATCTCCAATGAAAGTGCAATTACTCCATCTCTGACACACTGTCATATTGTCATCAAAAGGAGAGTAGAATAAGCATGTTTAGGCTAGGGTTTACTGCAGGTATGAGGGTACATGCGGTGTGTTATATTAAACTGGGTCAGTATTGCTGGTAACAAACCAGGTTGAGAGTCAGAAAGGTGACAAAGCACCAAATTCACAGTCAAGTTACTTTTGTCTTCCTGCTTAGCGCAGGGGAAGATGAGGTTCTACTCCTCTACAGGCAGTGTTTTTTTCAAATGTCAGACAAGTGGCTAGTTGATGCAGTATATTGCTTCTGGATTCTCGTTTTTCTGGATGATCATGACGTCACAGAAAGAAACAAATATGGCTTGCATGTATGTTGACCCCTTTTGCTGCATATGATTATGCTCAAAGTTCCGGTCCCTCTTATTGTCCCCATTTTATTTTACCTTTTAACTCATCGTGGATGCATCTTTTTATCCTTTCATTTCTCTGTTTATTCATCTCGAAATTCTAATTCAAGTACACCCAGTTTCTGGACAAGAGACATGCTTTTTTCCTTCTTATATGCAACATTTTGATTTCTGATAGATGACTGGTTGTTAACCATCCTGTCCCATCGTATTTTGACCTGAGTGCCATTTGCCACATATAATAAATGAAAGGTTCTCGTAAGTTCCTCTGTGGACCATACATCGACAATGTGCCTTTGCCCTTAAAATTCTTTTATTGTTCCAGAACTATTATTGTGAAGGAAGTCCTCAACTAGTTGAACTCTGGAGCGGCATAACAGATGATCTAGTCATCAGATCACAGTTCCTCTTCTATCTCTGAGGCAAGGCAGATCTGCATTGGTGATGTGAGTCTATACTTAGTTACATGTTGGCTAAGAAGACACCACGCTCTTATTCTCTTGGATTTTCCAATCTAATCCTGCAACATCATCCTGATCTTAAGTGGCTGTTTGCATGCTGGGCCACCTTAAGCTGCAATATTTTTATGATCAATCTCATGTAGTATTTCTAGAGTATGTCCAACAAGCAGATGTAGGCGACTTTCCTGATCAGTGTAGCAAAAGAACAACATTGTATAAATACTAGCTATCATCTCTGACCAGTGTGGGGTTATATAGATAATTCTCTGATCATTTGAGGTCAGTGAGTTTTTTTTGTCTTTCTTTCATTCTATCTTTTGTTTGGTATATCTGTTAACGAAACAATGATCAGAAGGCCTCTACAGTTTCATAATGTCACATCTGTTCATTGCATGTATCCTCATTTGGAACTGCCAAATAAGTGAAATAGTTGTTCTATATTAGTTTTCATGGACTTGTTATTCACAATTCTTGAGCGGTAAGCGTGAGAAACTTTTGCTCTTAATGTTTTTTATGCGCTTGTTGTTTGCAGCTAAATTCGTTTTCTAAATTAAGGTTTTATTTACTTGTTTTTTGATGGTTTACTCTCACGTCTGAGAATCATAGTTGACTAGATTGTTTGTTTTGATTTTTGTTTCCATTATCTTGTTTTAATGTTTGGACTAAATACAGGAAAGCCCTTTATCTATATATTGCTTTGTAAAAATAAAACCATTATCATTTGTTAATTTCAACAAACAAAAAAAAAAAAACCCTGATCTATTATCATTAGAAGTGTTCTGTTAGATTAATTTATCACATTGTAAGCATGTAAGAGGGTAAACTTTCTATTAGTATGAGAGCCTTTGATAAGTCTTTTGTACTCCATCTTCTTTCTTTCTCTTCCATAACATAGTAATGACAAACCCAATAACCCATCTTTCCCCACAATCCATCTTCTGCCTCTTCTTCCTATGAGATCTTAAATATTGGGATAGTGACTTTAGTTTGAAACAGCCAGAGCTAAACTACAAATTAAAATAAATAGTGCCACATGTCAAATTTCTTCAAAATACAAGGAAACCAACAAATTACATGGAAAACTTATTGGATCTAAGCAGTGGATGTTGGAAATCAGTAAATTTAGAAGAAGGGACTAAAACATCTTTCCCCACAATCCATCTTCTGCCTCTTCTTCCTATGAGATCTTAAATATTGGGATAGTGACTTTAGTTTGAAACAGCCAGAGCTAAACCTGCCTCTTCTTCCTATGAGATCTTAAATATTGGGATAGTGACTTTAGTTTGAAACAGCCAGAGCTAAACTACAAATTAAAATAAATAGTGCCACATGTCAAATTTCTTCAAAATACAAGGAAACCAACAAATTACATGGAAAACTTATTGGATCTAAGCAGTGGATGTTGGAAATCAGTAAATTTAGAAGAAGGGACTAAAACATCTTTCCTCACAATCCATCTTCTGCCTCTTCTTCCTATGAGATCTTAAATATTGGGATAGTGACTTTAGTTTGAAACAGCCAGAGCTAAACCACAAATTAAAATAAATAGTGCCACATGTCAAATTTCTTCAAAATACAAGGAAACCAACAAATAACATGGAAAACTTATTGGATCTAAGCAGTGGATGTTGGAAATCAGTAAATTTAGAAGAAGGGATTAAGATATCTTTCAACCATTAAATTTTTGTACAGGTATGTGTCTTCTGAAAATAGAAAAAAATATTATAACAATAAATATCAAACAATATTATATATAAATTTCTGCATAGATTAGGGTTTTTAATTGAATTTAGTAACTGATAGTGGTCTTGTTCAAAATGGGGTATCGATAAAGGGGTTTCTTGTAATTTTCCTTTTTTTTATATACACATATATTTCATGCTAATGAATTGAGGTGCAACAATGCTTGCTCAGAAAGAACCAGAGCTTCTGTATGGAAATGAAGAATTGTGGGCGTTTATTAACTTTGCTGGGGAGGATCATACTAATATGCACACTCTTGTTGCTTTCCTGAGAATGCTGAAGGCTCTGGTATGCGTGAATTATTTGTGTGTTTGTATGCAGTTCTGGAATGTTCAAGTTCATTTCAATAGTCTTGGGAATTTTCAGGCTTCTAATGAGGAGGGCGCTTCAAAAGTTTTCGAGTTACTTCAGGGTAAAATGTTTCGGTCCGTCCGGTGGAGTACCTTATTTGACTGCATATCCATTTACGAGGAGAAGTTCAAACAATCCCTTCAGAGTTCTGGAAGCATGTTGCCAGAATTTGAGGAAGCTGATGCTCAAGTACTTGTTGCATATTTGGATGTTCTTCAGAAGGTTTGCATATAGTTTATATTCCAGTTTGAGAATCTAATTATTATTTTGTTGTTAGTATATATTGTAAGAATAGATTGTACTTCAGTTTCTCTCGTCATTCTTTTTGGTTTTCATATTCTTGGTGTCCCCATGTTCAGTAATCCTTGTATTGTAAGATTTATTGGTCAATTTTAGCCTTTTTTTATTAATAAAAGACATCTTGTGAAAAACAGTTACAAGGTTAATGCAATCGTTTAACTAGTTAAGCAAGATTCTGTCTAAATCAAAAATAGAGACTGCATTCTCTCTTCTTCTGTTATCTCCTTTTGGAAGAAACTGTCTCAAAGTTGTGAAAGAGAGAAGGATTTTTTTAAAATAATCATGACGTGTGTTTTAAACAGGAAGTCATTCAATATTCACTTGAATTCTAAACTACATAGCTATAGTGTCTCTTTGACGTTTTCTTCCATGCAGACCTGTTGGACCATTCCTCCACTTGAGAATCTTCATGTGATTAATTCTTGATGATTGACTTTTGATTAGCTTAAAAAAAATGCATGGAGCAAATTATATCTTGGGATTAACACTATCGGAGCTGGAGTCAGGTTATTTGCTCTGGTACTACCAAGAGGGGAAAACATGTTTTCAGTTAATACTTAATAGTACAACGTAAGGTCCTGTATCTAAGTTGCATGGACACTGGCATGGGTACGGGTGTGGATACGGGTGCAAGACTCAACCTAACACTTTTATTTTTATGGTTAACCAGAACAAAACATATTTCCTTTACCCTTCGTAACACTATATGCTGGTCATGCATCGCAAAGGTTTCTATGCCACATCTTCTCCATTTGTTGCATAATAGTATGACTCACAGTTTTGTGTTTCTCTTACTATGAGTCCATGATAAATAATCTGGAAAGTAATATGCAGGTCGTGGAAAATGGAAATCCAGTTGAAAGGAAGAAATGGTTTCCAGATATTGAACCCTTGTTTAAGCTGCTTAGCTATGAGAATGTACCTCCATATCTGAAGGTTTGAGGCCATAACGAAACTTCCCGACAATCAAATTGAGTAATGATTTACAGTACTTACAATGTTCATGTGCAGGGGGCATTTAGGAGTGCTATTACTGCTTTTGTTCAAGTGTCTCCAGATCTGAAAGAGACTATCTGGACTTATCTTGAGCAATACGATCTTCCTGTAGTTGTGGGTCCGTCTTCCGGGCATAGCGGGCAACATGTACCATCACAGGTATGTTTAACTATTATTCTGTTGATTTTTATGTTATCTATGATTTTTTTTTGTTTGGAAGATGTATCTTTGTTACTTGGATCATGCCAAACTCTGCTCTTTTGTTGTATGTGTACCTGCGTACCTTCCTTCCTCCATTTAATATTATGTACTATATGCTTGATTTTAGTGGCTGTGGTGTGATCCACCTATTGTCTTTCATGCATTTCCTATTTATAAATTACAAATTGACTTTCATCAAGCATTTTTTAGTTCTTTGTTGAACTTACTCCTAATGGTCTATACTTTAAATTATCTATTTCTGATGGTTGTTTTCACTTTAATTTTTACTTTTCATGGGATTATACTTAAGCATAAGGTACATGATTGCTTGTTGTGAATGACTAAATGTTTGTGTCTACATTCCAAAAGGACTATTAAAGCACTCTTATTTATCAAAGGCGGGTCTAATTATTCAAGAGCTGAACGGGATTGCTTGCTCCTATTTACATCAGTTAGTAGAAATGATTTCTAGATTGTTTGCCCATCTTAAATGACCAGAATAAATGAATATATGATATATGGGCGCGGAAAGGAAAAGGGTATCAATTCAAAACAATATTATTTTCAGTTTTGGAAGGGGTTAGTTTAGAGATAGATAATATAGATCTGAACCTTATCCTTTCTCTGTTGGTGTCATCTAAGTTACTGCGACTTCTCGTCTGGGCTCCCATATCTGTGTCAGACACATGTACGAATCCGAGACTTCATGGACTCTCCTTGAATATGTGTACATTTATTTAGATGTATACTTGATTATATAATACATGTTTTAGTTTAGAACACTTGTCATACACTTCTTGGACATATATCTTATGCTTCACGTCTACTACCTGCAGCACACGGGACACAGGTCAGATTCTTTTCAGTCATACCCAGTTTACAAGTTTGATTTAAAGGGCCGTTTAGGTATCTAGTTCAAAAATGAGTGATTTTTCAATTCATAATTTATTTTAATAAATGAGACATGACAATATTATCTGGATTTTAGTTTTAATAACACACGAATGAAACATCAAAATTGATCTCATGTAATTATTAATTATTAATTTTTTTTGCCAATTTCTATCAATTTTGTGTGTCCCATAGCTGCACCCCCATCTGTACTCGTTTAAACATAAACTGCCATCATTACCGATGGTTATCAGGTTAGCTTTGAAGTCAATGAGTTTAGAAACAGAGAATATGGACGAGAACCTTATCCTTTCTCAGTTGGGTGTCTTCGGTTTAGACAATTATTAGGTTAGGTTTGGTTAATCATTCTAGACCGCTATTTACTTTCCCCTGACTTTCTCCCCCACTCTCTCCTCTCTTTCTTTATCCATCCCCATGGGCTTACCATTTATTGTTTTGTTCCATAACTAAATAGTTGCATGCATAATACTTCCTCATTGTTTAATCAGTCATTTGTAGTTTTTTTGCTCATTATATTTTATATTCTCCTATTTTTGAATATTTATTGTTAAACATTGTCTATATGTAATTATCCGTATTTGTAATTCAAATCCATGTAAACTGCACACTTTGTTTAATTAGCTCATATTACGATATGCACGATGTGCTCCCTGATCGAACATGTAATGAAACCTTGTTTTAGATCATTGGTCATGAAAATAAAGGCATTTGAATAATAAGTGCTAGCTGTGGACCTGCAATTCATATATTCTTTTGCAATCTATATTCCTAACGGATTTATTAGTGTCTTTGTCAATTGCTGCCATTCCCTAGTTACATTTGAGCTATATCTGTGTTCTAATAAGAGAAAATACTTTCTGTTGGAAATAAATAATATTTCTATTGTACAACTAGTTCATGGTCTTTTAAATTATTTTTCTCAAATAGGATCATCTCTTGAATCTTTTCAGCCTTGAAACATTAATAATAGCCTGGAAAGTATTGGAAGGAATTGACATTCGATTTATTATGAATATCGTAGATGGTATGAATGAAAGTATTGAAAGGAATTGACATTGGATAACTATTATGTCGTGGTTATTGATGACACTTATAGTTTCAAGTCCTTGCCGCATTCATATACTTATAATACTTCGATTAAGCGATGCAACTTATTTCACAGGTTTATGATATGCGGTTTGAACTGAATGAAGTTGAAGCAAGGACCGAAAAGTATCCATCAACAATATCTTTTCTTAACTTGTTGAATGCACTAATTGCAGAAGAAAGAGATGTCACTGATAGAGGCAGAAGGTACTGGCTCATTAATATTGTCTCATATAGATTTATGATATTACGCCACTGAAACATTGTTACCTGGCTATGAGAAAATTTATGGTTATGGATCTCAATTTTGTATCTGTACCAGGTTTGTGGGAATCTTTAGATTTGTCTATGATCATGTCTTTGGACCTTTCCCTCAGAGAGCATATGCTGATCCGAGTGAGAAGTGGCAGTTGGTTATTGCTTGTCTTCAGCACTTCCACATGTGGGTAGTGCGTATACCTAAGAGTCCATTTTGTCAGAAATTTCCATTTTATTACTATGTATTTTTTAGATATAAACAATTGATGAAAGGCCTATACTTGAGACATTGTAAAAAATTTTGGTTTTCTATTATAAGTACATTGCTGCTGAGTTTTTTTGCTAACAATATAGTCTCTAGCACTCATAAAATTTATGATGTTATAGATGATTCTTGGTTTCTCTTTTGTTTCACGCTGTATTTTTAGGGTTCTGAGTATGTACAACTTGAAGGATGGAGATATTGGTGATGCTATTGATATCTCTCAGTCGTCTGCAGTGGCACATGCTTCTCCACTAGAAACACAACTACCCACGGTTGAACTGTTAAAAGTATGTATCGCTTGTCCTGCTATATAATTTTTTCTACCATTTTTATGGATTTGCTTTATTAAAGATGCCTTACTTAGCGATTTTAAATGGAAGCTTATTGTTGCTTCCGTTCATGAACAAATTTCAAGTTCCTAAATTATTATTGTTGACATTGATTTTTTTATTCTTTGTTTAGTATGAAGTTATCTGATTGTACTTGTGGATTCTCTTGGAATACCGCTCCATTTGTAGGAGTCATCTTTTTGTTATTTCCCCTCTTTATCTCCGTCCTTTTCTGTCTCTAATTGAGTCACCTGAGTTACTGCATCAAGACATGCATGTAGCAAGGAAGCAGACGCTGAAAGCTATAACTTTAAACATCTAGCATATTTAGTGGATTTGCTGTCTGTTAATATTCTTTTGATGTCTTATTGCTATTTTTATGTTTTGAGCTTGGCTAGTCTCCAAGTTCTTTTACCATATTTCAAATTCTTTGAAAGGTACCTACCGTACCTTGCTAGAAACTACTAAGGCATGATTTCATGATTCAAATAAAGGAGATCTAATTCTTGCAATTGTTGAAAGCAATTAGAATAGGAATGCCTAATATGCACCCATATTAGTATCTAGTGATACCTGGAGAATTTGAGGACATTGTTCAATCTGGAGAATGCATTACCTGTCACTTCATTGCAATACTATTCAACTACATAATTTAAGTAATTTGCAAATACTATTGATGGGATAAGACTTTCCTGTAGATCTCCTTTATGAGATGGAACTTTCCTTTTATATGACATAGTTTTACTTGATGCTTCTTTTTTTTTTAATTGCGTCCATCATCCATTATATTTAATGTTAGTATTCTTGTGATGCTACCTGTTAAAATCCTCCTTGTTATTGCAGGACTTCATGAGTGGTAAAGTAGTCTTCCGCAATATTATGAGTATCATCTTGTTGGGAGTGGACACAGTCATCAATGATCGGACTAGCCAAACATTTGGTCAACTTTTGGAGAAAGCTGTGCACCTCTCATTAGAAATCATAGTTCTAGTTTTGGAGAAGGATTTGCTTCTTGCTGATGTCTGGCGTCCATTATACCAGGTTTGGTGTAACCTGGCGTTTTTCTGTATGTTGCTTAAAGTGATTAGCGACTGTTCTCACTGTTTAATTATTGCAGCCCTTGGATATTATATTATCTCAAGATCATAATCAAATAGTTGCTTTGCTGGAGTATGTACGATATGATTTTCTCCCTCAAATCCAGCTGTGCTCGATAAAGATCATGAACATTCTAAGGTATTGTTATTGTATACTTTATAGTCTTTCTGATTCATGCCGGTGCCTTTTGTTGTAAATTTTTATTGGTGTTAAAAGTGTCAATATTAATAAGAGTTCTCCCTCTTTTAAGCGTGAATGAAGTTATTTCTTACAGAATTTACCAGTATTGAGCATCTTATTTATTGTTAATTGATCTAAAGATCCATTCCAAAAACAATTATCTTGACAGTTCTAGAATGGTTGGACTCGTACCGTTGCTGTTGAAGCTGAATGCAGCAAAAGTCCTAGTTGAGGATTATGCTACTTTGCTCGAGTCCCGTTTTGATGAATGCCATGTCATAGTGAACTCAAAAAATGATGCCGGCGTTCTCATATTGCAGGTTTTTTTAGATACCCTATCTTTTTCATTCTCTTCCATGCATTTGTAAAATTTTAGTGTTCTGATAATCGGTCTTTTTTCTGTATTTATCAGCTTCTTCTTGATAATGTTAATCGCCCACCACCAAATGTCACACATTTACTTCTCAAATTTGATGTAGATAATCCTATTGAGCAGACAGTGCTCCAGCCAAAATTCCATTTCAGGTTCTGAGGGCATTTTACTCTTTTTATACTTGATATTATGGATGAAATACTGATATCAAACATTCTTTGCAGTTGCTTGAAGGTTATTCTTGATAATTTGGAAAAGCTTTCAATGCCTGAAGTAAATGCTCTACTGTATGAGTTTGCTTTCCAGGTTAAGTGAAATTTTTTGTGTGATGCCCAAATCTATTCTGTTTTGTACAAAGTTTTTGTTATATTATTGTAATATTTCCCTGCCATTTGCAGCTCGTTTATGAACTGTGCTTGGATCCGTTGACTACTGGTCCTACAATGGATCTGCTAAGTGCTAAAAAATATCAATTCTTTGCAAAGGTTATTTTACTTTTCTTTTCATGTGATTTTGGCCTACTAGTTTTTCATATGTTCTCCATTTTCATTTTCTTATATTCTGTGTTCTTTAGCATCTGGAAGGTTTTGTCATTTCTCCACTACCTAAGAGGAGTACCAATCAGGCTCTTCGAATCAGCACACTCCATCAGGTAATTTCTTAATGTGAATATTTACTCTAATCATTTTATTATATCCAATATTGGTAATCTGCTTTTAAATCACCAAACCAGTTTTGTTCTTTCTAGAGATTAGAGTGGCTAGTTTTGTGTTAATGTTCCACTTATGTTACGAATGAAGCATTTACTCTAATGTGAATATTTACTCTAATCATTTTATTATTTCCAATATTGGCAATCTGCTTTTAAATCACCAAACCAGTTTTGTTCTTTCTAGAGATTAGAGTGGCGAATGAAGCATGTTAACTGCATTCAAGGTATACAAACAAAATCACTCCCTTGCCAATGAAGGATGGATTGTGCCTGGTTGCTGTGCTTGGCTGTTAGCTAAACTGTTTTGCATGTAGTGAACCCCATGAATAGTAAGGATTTGAGCTAATTTCACCTAAAACCAGGTTAGCCCTGAAAAGCTTGTTTACTTGGCCACTTGGACACATGGCCCACTGAATCACACATCTAACGTTTTATGATGTTTAAACTCGTGTCCGCTACATATCCTGAAACAGGTATTTTTTTAAATAAATTAATGCTGTAGTTTGTGACGTAGTGGAAGTCTTAAGTAAGTTTGTGATTTAAGAAATGAAGGGCGTGCATAATATGAGATGTATGGTTGACCTCAGAGAACAGTGTTAAAATAATGATCATCTTTTTGTTTAATTTTACGTCATCACTTTAGTGTCCTTGAAAAATTGGGGCAATGTTTTATATCGGTGATTTGTAGTTAGAATCAACTTTTTCCCCCCTCTTTATAGGGACGTCCTGTTTCATTCATCTTTGCTCGGATGGTCAGGTCATCTCAAATATTTTTTATGTCAGCATTTGAATTATTACTTAGAGTGAATGTGGTACTTATGAAAAGATGCATGTTCATTTATTTAACTTTCTGAAAGTTATAGTGCATATTTACTTGTAATGTACTCTTCATTGTACCCCCCCCCCCCCCCCCAGCCAAACAACAACAACAACAAAATCACCTTGCCCATAACGAAAAAAAAAAAAAAACTCTCCTTTGTGTGAACTGTAGGGATGTGGTTTTTCACATATGTTATTGTACCTCTCCGTCTCTTTATCTGGGAAACTTTGGCAGTTATGTTTTTTATTTCCTGCAGTAAAGAGACTAGATTTAATCTTTGTATAACTTAAATTTCAAACCTTTATTTGCCTATCATTGATGTAATATTTGCATGAAGTATGTTTCTCTTATATATTACTGCCAGGTAACTCTTGAGAAAGATTAATGCTTTATTATTTAAAACAAGTCTAAAATACTAAACACTTGATCCATGGTCGAAGAAATGCATTTAACAAATGCATATTTGATATGTTCTATATATACATTTCTCGCTTTAAAATGAGGGATCATATTCTTAGAATGGTATGTCAAGTGGCCAAGTGCTGATGTCAGACAACTGAAATTGATCTAAATGAGGAGAAAGTTTTCTAGTATCAGGATACATTTGAAATTATGTTGTGAATGATTCGGTGCCTATGCGTTAGAGAGTCTTGCAAGTGTCTTTGAAAGGTTGATAATTTATTCACCTTGTCTTAACTCAAGTTTTTTTGAGGAGGATACCTTCCCTTCGTAAGGGATCAAGAAGGAACAGAGGATAGAGAGGAGTATGTTATGTTTGCCGATATTTCACGAGGAGGTTTTGAGTTCTCAAAACTAACTGAGGGTGGATAACAAGATTAGTTATTGAAATTATACTATGTAATTTGGATATTTAATAGTTTGTAATTCTGAAGTTGATTTTTGACACTTGGCATCCTACTTGTTCAGAATCTTTACCTTGAGATGTTTCGAATTTGACGTCTCAAGAATTAGAGACTTCAGCTATTAGTATGACATACTAATAAATTATTTTTTGTTTCTTCATCTACTTGGGGCCAGTTTGGTCTTGCTTTTTTAAGGATACTTTTGCTTATCTTTCCAAGAAGCAGTTAATAATGGTGTTTGGTAATTTTTTTTGCATGCTTATTGAAATTGCTTCTACTCTTTAAGGGGGTGTGTTTAGAAGCAACTTGGATGCTTTTAAAAGTGGCTTTTGCTTTCTGTAGTTTGGGTAATATATATACCCTTTAGGTTTTGACAATAGTTTTCACTATCAATAAACATGAAACTAAAGTTACGTGCATTTTAGTTTCACTTATAATGATCTTGAAGCACAGTTTTACCAAACATCTTATCTGTTTTTGGAAGCAACTTTTGATATATGATTACCAAATAGTTATTTTTAGCAGCTTATATAGGTTGCTTCTGTAAGCTGCTTATAAGCAACTTATTGTGAGCTTCAACAATACGAAACTGACCTTTATCTTTTGGCTAATTTAGTTTAGTACTTTGTACTTGATAGCTAGCAGTAATGTTGAGAAAACAAATTGATGTTAACTACTGAATTACTTATCTTAATCTCAATACTTACTTTTCTGGCTTGTTACTCATCTTTTTATGTTTATTGTTGATTATTTAATATGTAATGCCTCAGATCTTATTGTAAGATGTTTAGATTTCTGCTAGCTCTGTACAATATTTAGTTGTTCTGTTCACATGTACCTGTAATGTTTAGGTTCATGAATAAGTAGTTCTTGGTTTCTTTCTACATTTTTTGTTATTTTATTTAATTTTGTTCAATATTCTTTTTTTATGAATTTCTTGTAATTTTATTGATTAAATATAATGCCAGGCAATCACCCAGGGCCCTAGCTGCTAAACTGACCCCCTCTGTTTGCTTGTCTTTTGTGAACTATTTGGTAGTTGAAGGATATATTTTGATTTCTCATGTTTGAATATTTTTCAGTTACAAAATGATATTATAAAATCTTTAGAAATTATAATGCAAAACTGCACTAAATATGTATTAGTTATCTCGTTTAGTAATGATATATGTTCACATTGCAACATTAAAATGGCTCTCTGTTTTTTCGAAGGGTTAATTGCAAAAAGACCCCCTGTAATGTCACCCAATTGCAAATGGTTTTTTGTTTTCTTTTTTCTTTTTGGGGCAGGGGTTTCTCTTGTGCGCGGGCGGGCGGGTGGGCTTGGCCCTCCCAATCATTTTTGTCCATGGCCCCTTAATGCTTAAATCTTTGCTTTTCTAAAATTAGTCCCACAATCAATGAAATTGTTGTAAGGTCCTCTCAAATTCTTAAGTTTTTAAAAATTAGCCCCATAAATAGTTGAAAGCCATTAAGGTACCCAATTGGCCAATTCTCATGAGTAGTTGTTTCAAATTAATGATGATAATTGGGGGACCTAATGGGAATTTCAATGATTTAAGGGACTAATTTTAAATAGTTTTTAATCATTGGAAAGCCTAATAGCAATTTCAGTGATTTGACCAATTTCAAAATATTAAAGATTGAAGGGGGTTATTTTGGAAAAATTCTTTTATGAAATAAATAAGAAACAACTTATGCATGTATCTTTGATTACTGCCCCCCACCCCCCAATCCAATAAAAAAAACATTTCTGGCTCGGCCACTTCTTACTATTTAGCAGGCATCATTAGTTCCAGCTTAATGGTCTTTTTATGGACAGAGCTTTTCATCGTTATCATCAAAACTGAAACATGTCATGAATCAATTTCTTATCATCTATATGTAAATTAAATTCGATATAAGGATACTCAATTTGGCTGAAATTTTCACTTCAAAAATAAAAATAAAATAAGTGTTCACCTTTCTTCTGTATAATAGGCTCCTAAATATATTCTGAATAATCTGATGGAGAAGTCTGTTATACCCTGCCTGTTGTAGTTTCTGTTAGATGTTTTGTTTTGGGTCTCTTCATAGAGACATCTTTTGGTGATTTGGTCTAATACCCTCCAACTCGGAGTCTCGGGCCAAATCACAATCAGATATCTTTTGTAAAAACTCTCTTTTTTGGTTTATATATACATGATAGGGCAGTATGCCTTATTTTCATTCAAAAAAAAAAAAATCTGATGGAGAAGTCTTGTAACCAATGTTCCGAACAATAGTAATAGCCATTCAGATTAAATTCTTGTTCCTTATCATTGAGTATATTAGTGATCTCTTTGTATCTCTTATTCTCTTTCCTTTTCATTACAGCCATTACATGTTGGTTTCACAGCCCCAACATAACATATCTGGCTCCGCCATTGCCAATGAGTGAACTTTTTTGAATCTTAAAATCGTTAAAAAAGTTTGAGGAGGCAAGTAGACCCCCTATAGTTCTGTTGGTGATGATGGACCCTCAATTGCTAAGTTTTGACTTTTAAAAGAGTGAAAAAAGTTCACTTAGGGGATGTATTCGTACCTGGGCCAAATACTACAGGGTGTCTATTCACCATAAATAGAATTACAAGGGGTCTATTTGCAATTTGGTGATACTAAGCGGGTATATTCTCAATTAACCCTTCTTAATATGTTAGTATTTACAAGGGAGAAGGTAAGTATTGGGTATGCAGTGCTACCTGATGTATTTATGTAACAATCTCTATATTTATTTGCTTTCAGAGAGCATGGTTATTGAAACTACTAGCACTGGAATTACATTTAGCTGATGTAGCCTCATCAGGTCATAGAGAAACATGCCTGGCTATTCTCTCTGGGATTTTTGACCAGTGCAATGTTGAGAATGGCAGTGGACCAAGTGCATCCGAAACCTTTGAGATAGATGCAGGTCATGCTGGAAATAGAACCATGAATAATAGTAAGGTACTATTTTCAATTGTTTCTTAGACTAGCTATATGTTCATAGACTTGATAACTGATCACTCTTAAATTAGTGTTGTCATCCATTCTATTTGAATTTTTGTACATGTTATTCATATGTTTCTTGACCTTTATCTTTAGTTCTGTCATTCTCTGCCTTAAGGCTTGTACGTATATGATGGGTAATTGCTCCTGTTAGTAATATGGATGCGTATTCAAGAATATTGGTTAAGTGTATAATAATTCACCATGCGAAGGCTGATATTTATTTTGCAAAAAATGTGAATAGTTGTTAACCCTTTTGTTGCTCTAGTAAAAGCTGTTAGGCATCAGCTACAAGAAGGATTGTATAATGGGTCAACAAAGAGTAGAGATAGGCTTAAATGAGCATGGCTGATGCAGTTAAAAAAATAGTTGACAAATTTTTTATTTAATTGAGATGTTAGTTCATATGAAAGTGGAAGCAAAAAAGCAAAAAAGAAAAAGGGAAAAAAGCAAGGTAAAGAAAAGGTCTTTGTAGCCAACACCTAAGCTTTGGACTAGAAGCTTTATCGTAGTTTTTTCATTGAATGGGTAGAGAATTTCAAAGTTTTATCATGTCAATAGTTGTGTCTTCATGAAATGCATGCCAAAGCTCACCATTTTGGTTTACTTGAAAGTGTGGGATGGTTAAGTTTTTTTTCTTTATTTAAATAAATATTTTCCGTCTGTCAGATAGTAGATGGAGTATGTATTATAAGAGGATGAAAATTCTGCCAGAAGAAAGGGAAAGGCAGTGAGGGAGGGAGCACAGATATTTTCTGAATAATTTGGTATTATTTTTTAAGAACAGAAAATAATCTGAATATTTTTTGGAAATGTTATAGTCGATGAATAGTAGAAATGTTATACGAATGGAGAGACAAAGTTAATATTGGAATAGCACAGGTAACTTTCTTTGGTGCATGGCTCCACTTTTAATTGAATAAGGAGTGCAAATGGTGAAGTTTTTTATTTTTAATATTTTCTGTCAAATACTAGACAGAGTATATAGCGAAGGGGGAGGGATTTGGTATAGCACAGATATTTTCTGAATAATTGGTAATTTTCGCAAATCTTATAATTGGTGAACACTAGAAATGTTATACGAATGGAGAAACAAAGTTAATATTGGAATTGCACAGAAAACTTTTCTTGGTGCATGCCTGCACTTTTCATTGAATAAGGCATGTCAACGGTGAAGGTTTTTTATTTTTAAAATAAATATTTTCTGCTTGTCAAATATTAGACAGGTATATATGTTAAAAGGATGAAATGTCTAACAGGAAAAAGGGATGACTATGCAACTTCCCAATATAGATTGTTAACCATGTAAAAGAGCAAACTTCTATGTAAGAAAGAGGACATGCAGATCTCATATGTATTTGTTTTTTCCCTAGCCAAAGATGGCTTAACCCCATCATTGTTTGAGCATGTCAAAATCTTTTTTACTTATTTCAATTCGTCTTTTGTCCGCTCTTATTTTCTATCCTTGATATGCAAATAGATCTTATGGTGTTTCTCTATTTATGTTCCTTTTTACATTTAATATAACCATTTTTTTCCTTGTTCAACCATTCACCTCTGACTGCTCTTATATGCTTGATATCTTTCTTCACAACGATATTTGTCTCGTTGCTTAGTGACGTCACCTTTCTTGTAAACATAAGCATTTATTGTAATTATATCTAAGCAGTGTTGGTGACCTAGTCTGATCTAATTCTGCTTGGTGACTCATATCCTTTTCCCATCAATTCTGTATGAAATCAAAATTAACAAATTTGTTCAGCATTATTCCGTGTGGCCATTAATTTCCGCTGCAGTCTCACTCATTTTCTACTGACTTGACATTCCATAAACTTTCATTTAATGCTTGTTATTTTAAGATGCTCGTTCCTAAAGTGATTTTCAATAATTCTGTCTTCTCTACTTGCTCTATTTTCATTTCCTTGTAGCATGGGCATCATTTTTTTGCAAATCAATTTAGTTTTCCAGTTTTTTTTGTGTTGTATTTAAATTTAAATTCCTTTGTAACCCTTTAAAGGTTAGTTATAGACTTATAGTTCTATATTTTATACCTCAATTAATTAATGATTTTGTTGATGCGTATATTCTTCCATTATCCTTTGTAGTACAATGTATTTAGAAGATTATTTGAAGGTGATTCCTTATGGACTAACTTGCTGTCTGCAGGTCTTACAGCTGCTGGAAATCCTCCAGTTTAGATCGCCTGATATTGCGAAGTACCCTCAGTACATTTCCAATTTGAAATATGATACACTGGTATTTTGAAAATTAAAAAAAAACATCTTCGTACTTTCCCTTTTAGTGGTTCCTTCATGATTTAATGACATGTTTTAGGTGGAGGAGATTCTTAGAAATCCTGCAGCCTCTGAAATGGGTGGTGTATACTATTACTCAGAACGAGGGGATCGGCTAATTGATCTTGATTCATTCCATGATAAACTATTGGAGGTTTCCCTTTTATCTTTTTCATTTGAACATCTTATTATTAGCATGTTACATATAGGAAAGTTCTTCATCTGATCCTCAAGACTGAAAATCCATGCTTTGATCTGACTTTTCTTTTTTCTGTTCCTCCCCTTTGGCATTATCAGATGTTTAAATTTTATAGTCAAGTAAGCTCCCAGTTTAATGAAGTTGAGAATAATGAAGTACGAGAATCTATACGGCAGTTGTTGAGGTGGTGCTGGAGATACAACAAGAACCTTGAAGAACAAGCAGCTCAGCTTCATATGTTGGCTGGGTGGTCCCATGTTGTAGAGGTCATTTTCGTTCTCAGACTACTACTTGTTGAATGTATTGCATCCCATACTGTTATTGTGCATTGGTCGTTTCTTTGATTCAATTGAAATCTGTTTGACTTTCAGGTCTCAATATCTAGAAGAATGTCATTTCTTGTAGATCATTCTCGAGTATTATTCGAGTGAGTAAGAGCACTGTTTAATGATGATAATATTCTTGACCTTCTTGAAGGATGATAAATATAATATTCTCAAGTATTTTACTGGCAGAGTTCTTGATGCTTCACTGAGTGCATCTGCTTCTCCAGATTGTTCCTTGAAGATGGCACTGATATTAAGCAATGTGAGAAATTTTGGTTTTTATATTCTGACTTCTTGTGCATTTTATTTGTCTCCCCTTATTTAATTTTACCCTTTGTCTCCTCTATATTCACTTTCAAAGGTTGCACTCACCTGTATGGCTAAGTTGCGGGATGAAAGGTTCTTATATCCTGGAGGTGTAGACTCTGAGAGTCTAACATGCCTTGATATCATATCAGTAAAACAACTCTCAAATGGAGCTTGTCAATCTATCCTATTTAAACTTACAATGGCTATTCTCAGAAATGAATCATCAGAAACCTTGAGACGGCGGTAATGTATTTTAAGATTTGTTGAGGTCTTCTCAGACACGAGCTTGATGGTTATTTTTTCTCTCTTTAATTTTCTTGTTCCCGTTCCATTTTTATATTGCAGCCAATATGCATTACTTCTTAGTTACTTTCAGTACTGCCGGAGTATCCTTGACCCAGATATACCAGCATCAGTTTTACGTTTCCTGATTCATGAAGAACAGGATGTAGATGATGGCCTAAATCTTCAGAAGGTTCCTGACATATTATATATTCTATATCAACAACTCTATTTAACATTTGAAGTTAAATACATATGCGCTCATGTATGTCTTATATTTTCTAAAGATTGACAGGGAACAAGCTGAACTAGAGCGAGCCAACTTTTCCATATTGCGGAAAGAGGCTCAAGCAATCATTGATGCAGTAGGTGCTTTTTGTCAGTTTCATTTGTTTTAGTGTTTGATGTAACCTTCGCACTTACCATACTGGTTATGCTATGAATTATGTCTAGTCAATCAATCCTGGAACTTTTTGTCACCATTTTAAATAGAAATCTAATATTTGGAGGATACAGTTACCAATACATTATTGATTAATGCTCGTCTTTTGTGCTCGTGTCCTTGATGTTGGCATAATACGCAACTTACTATCATCATGACACCTAGGCACGTTGTTATCGACATTTCTTAGCATTCTAGGATTACCATCAACTTGTTGCTTTCCTTGAGTGGTAGATAAATTTTGCACCCAAAGATGACATGATTGTGTACATTAATAACTCCATGTGATACTAATGGCATGGGCTAATAATCATTTTACAGTCAGTTTTATTGTCAGTGTGTTTGCCTTATATATCCCAATATTGTCAATATTATTTGCGTATCTACTTGCTTCCAACTTTGGTTCAGTTTTCATTCAGATGAATGTTGCATGGTTTTTGTTAAATCTATCCATACGCCAGCTAGTCAGATGGTTGTGTACGTTCACAAGTCAGAGATCAAGTGCCCTTGTATAATCACAGGGAGGAAAACTGGAAAAGGCTGTTAAGCCTGCTATGCACATCAAAGTTTCATAAAAAATTTATGGTGTTGGCAATGTTCTTAATGGTTGTGATTTGTGTACACTCTGTTCAGGCCATCTAGTTTTGTGTATTGACGTGAGCCTGAGAGATTGAAGTTGAAGACAAATAGAATTTTCCTTAGGGGGTGTTAGTCAATTGGGATATTTTCATGCAAAATAAAATAATTGTTGAAGTGAAATAATTTTTCGCTAGTGGGATATTTTAGTGGGATAAATAGGAACAATTTTGTGAAGTGAGATATTTTGATAAAATAACGTGGGATAAATTTTTATAATCATGAAATATATATTTATGCATTTTGAAGATATAAATACTATTTATGTATTTTAAACTTACTATTATTGATTGATAATTGCTTACAAGAATGTTCTTTACTATTAAATAACTTTTGGTTAGACTATAAGATATTGATAATTATTATTATTTTGGTTAGACTATAAGATATTGATAATTATTATTATAATGATGGTCTAATGATGGTGATAACCATAATATGAAAGAAGTAAAGAAAAAAAAGAAATATAAAAAATAAAAAATAACAAAATAAATATAAGTTCTAGTTTTTTACCACCTAGTTCCAAGCTAAAACTTGGAATAATTTGAGAGACTAGAATTCTCATTTTTGTATAGAAAAATAAAAAAATGGGATAATTTTGTACCATTATCCCAATTCTAGTTTTGTTAGAGGTCTACTTGATTAACACTATAAAATTTTGTTCTAGTTTTAGTTTTATGTGACTAACACCTTAAAAATTTATCCCACAGATTATCCCAGTTTCAATTTTAAGTTCTAGGTGACTAACCCACCCTTAATCTAGACAATAATGCTTATATTGTCAAAATTAGTGCAAGTATGATTGATACCGATCAGTAATTTCCCGGGGTATGATAACAGTAGTCTATGAGCAGTGGTGTAATTCATTGAATATCAGGAACAATCCCAAGCAATTACTTAATCTGCTCTTAAATTCTAATCTACACGGCACATGAATTGCTGTCACTCATTTTGTGAAAAAGTTATAGGATAAAGAAAAGTCAACATTCAATCTTCACGTTCTAAAATCAAGTTGGCATAAAAAATTACATTTTACTTCAACTAAACGGTCTGCCAGCTGACGACTTTTACTAGATTGATCGTGTGTCGGTGAACTCGTTATCGATAGTCAAGCTCTTAGTTTCCTTTAATTCTCCTCTCTCTCTTTTTTTTCAAAAATTTCCATTACTTCCCTCAGCGAAACCAATCATCAGTGTGCTAAGTGCACATCACATGGGAGATCTTGTAAAATGGCTGAGGTGGTGAAGCTGCTAAGTGCACATCACGTGGGAGATCTTGTAAAATGCCTGAGGTGGTGAAGCAAAGAAGCTTTGTAAGTAAAGCAGGAGCATATGAAGTTTGTATGGTTAAACCAACACGATTTTATGCAAATACACTTTGTGCTTTGCAACTTACACCTTCATTCTCTCATTTATGCATGTTGTATATTTCTCTTGCTTTGTGATTTAAGGTTTCCCCTTATCTTATCTACCTACAGCCAACACTTCAGAATATCAACAGAAATAACTTACACCTTCATTCCTCTTATCTACCTCTCATTTATGCATGTCGTACGTTTCTCTCACTTTGTGACTTAAGGTTTCCTCTTATCTACCTACAACCAACACTTTGGAATATCAACTGAAATAACTTTCTGCTCGTTGCAAATCCAATCGTCTAGCTGAATTTTGGATACCAGTGTACATATGATATATAAAATTCTTACTTGGTGAGTAATAAGCTGGTTATTGGGGAAATGTATCTTTATGTTGCTTAGAAAATTGCAAGGCCACTCTTAATTTTAGAACTCGTTTATTTCATATGTTTTGTTATTCCTGCCTGGTAATTTTCTAGCATGAACACGATTAGAAATAAATATTTTAAAGAGCCTCCGCCTAGCCTGCCTAGGCGTACGCCTAGGACTAAGCCGTACCTTGGCCGTCTACCTAGCGCTAACGCGGTACCTAGGTTGCCCACCTAGGTTTTGGGAGTGCCTAGAGGAGAATGATCTGCCTACATAGGCTACACCCTTTAGGCATTGATCATGATTTCCTCTATTTCAACTTCCACGTCCTCCAACCTCCTCCAAACTCTAGCTATGAGCACCTCCTCTATCTCTCCCGACCTTTAGTAAAACCTTCTCCACCACCACTTAAGAAATCTATCTAGGTGTCAGTCCAACGCCTAAACGTTCTATAACACTGGCATTTAATATCAATAATTGTAATTGAAAATTAAAAAAATAGGAAAACGCCTAGTTTATGCCTGGGCTCCCATCTAGCCGCCTAGGTTCTAGGCGTTGGGTCCAACGCCTAGCTCACCTAGCGGTTTCTGTAACCTTGTTAGAAATTCTTTGATCCTTCTATTTTCACTATAATTGCTTGTGGAAGTAGTTAGAGTTAGCATTTCATAAGTTAGAATCTTAGTCACCTGTCAGCGGTAATCCAGTATAGTGTGCAGGGTTTGTCTGGGACTAGCATATACACTGATAATAAGTTCTAATTAAATTCTGTTCTGCCATTTGCGATTTTATGCATTTCTGAAAAATCAATGTATTTTATTAAGGACCTTCCCAATTTATTACCTTTTTCTACTTGTGTATTATTTTCATAATTGGTGAGCTTTATTTCACTGGCCTGCATGTTGCTGCCACATTGGTCCAACTACCTATTGAGGATCATTTTTTGTTTTATCTTCTACCCCTTATGCATACATATGTTTATCCTCAGGTGACAAAAGATGCTACTCAAGGCAGTGAAGCTGGAAAGGCCATATCACTTTATGTTTTGGATGCGTTTATTAGTATTGATCAAGAGAAGTTCTTCTTGAACCAACTGCAAAGTAGAGGAATTCTGAGATCTTGCCTAACAGATATTAGTAATGTTCCATATAAGGTCAGCATTCTGCTACTGGATATATTGAATTCCAGTAGTTTTGTATTGGTTCCCTTCCTACTCTATTTCAGTCTTGTGCACGAAACTCTAATGCATATGATTTCAGTATTGAATTACTTCTTTTGTTTTTATGATTTATCAATTGCTCAGATCGTCTTTTTTCCACTTTATGAATTTATTGTATCCTTATATAGTTATATTTACGTATAAAATCATGCAGTATTTATTGTATCTTTCATACTATGTAAACTCTAGTCTGTCATAAGTTGATGCTTCAACGCATCTGGGATCTTGTTCAACATGCCATTATGAACTTCAGTTCTTAAGGCAATCCCTTTTTCCATTTTCATCCCTCAACACTCATGAGCAAAATGTTTTAAGGTGGTACGCAATCACACATGTATATGTAAATAAACACGGACACACACACACACAAACACGTGTATGTACATGCACACATGTATGTATATGTATATGTGCATATATGTATGAGCCTGTGTGCGCACACACATAAATTTATGCGTGTATCCCATATGCATGTGCGTGTGTGCGTGCGTGCGTTTATGTATATGTGTATGCATATCAAGGTTGCTGATAGCGGATAGCGGTGCGTCGTGGCGAGGTACCACTAAGGGTATTTGGGACTATTGCTGCAAAATAGCGGCAAATAGCGCACAGTCAAATAGCGATCAAATATAAATATATTTAAATATTCTAAATAATAAGAAAAATCATATAAAAATCTAAAAATTCTACAAATACATACTTGATGCCTAAACATGAAATAGATGTGTAATAATTACATAATATTAACAAAGTACTATAATTATAAAGATTAAAGAATAAAAAAACGTACCTGTTTATTAAAAAGACCGTTGTTTGTCCCATTTCTTCAACTTTCAAGTCTCTAATATAAAAATGCTCAACAATAAAAAAGTATTGATTAGTAACATCATCATTATATTGACTACTAGAAAATTAACATAAAAAATAAATTATTCAAGTATAGATAAATGACTAAATGAGCAAAGCAAGATAATATCATGATGGATAATAACAGTCTATAGATACTAAGCAAGCAATAAATATCAAACTCTAAACACATGACATGTCCAAACTCATAACATTCTAGAGATGGAGATGTTGCCGGAGGGAAGCTTTGCCTGTGTCGCCGGAGGAAGTGAGAGAGAAAGTTGAGTTGAGTCGTCGTGGAAGTTGCCGGAGGACCGTGAGAGAGAGATGGGTTAACCGAAGAGAGGACAATCGCATGAGCCTGGAAGTCGTCGTTGGAAGTCGTCGTCGGAGGGCCGTGAGAGAGATATGGGTTGACCGGAGAGAGGCACAGTCACTGGCACTTGGAAGGCATCGTTGGAAGTTGTCATTGGTGCGGGAGTCGTCATCGATCGGAGGCGGCGTTGACGGCACTGGAAGTCGTCGTTGTTGGTGGTGAATGTGAGAGAAGCAGTCGGGAGTCCGGAGAGGCAGCTAGGGCACACTTTTCGGGAAATTGAGGGGAGAGGGTTAAAGTGTAATGGGTGCGGGTCGGGTTCGGGTCGAGTTCTCATTTACGCCTTGATGCGGGTTTAGCGCTTTTAAGTGCTAAAACACGCTATTCGAACAAATAGCGGGTTTTTCCCGCTTAAACACGCCGCAAACCCCTTAAGTGTCACGGTGAAGCCCCACAACGCTATTCGCGGCACTATAGCGGCTCTATTAGCCGCTTTTTACAACAGTGATGCATACAAAATTTATATATATACATTTTATATTTAACATATATGCACAGACACACGTATATGCATGTACGCGTCTCTGTTTATGTATATATTTATGCATAAATACGTGCATATGTATACATTTTGGGTCTCTCTGTGTGTGTATCCAACATACTTCTACAAGTTGGGCACCCTTTTCATGGATCTGAACCTAAACTCATGCCATTTAAACATCTGGCTTAAGTGTGTAACTTGTGTTATATTTAACCTGAGTTGCTTTGGTACCATGTTGAAAATTTCTTCCACTAAACGAAACTCCTAATACCAAAACTCTAGAGTTGTGGGAGGATTGAGGATTGTAATTTTGTATTCGAACATGCCCCAGCAAGTTGGGTGCTTGTTTTGTTGGCCAAAAACTTGAACTGACACAAATATATCTTGTTTAAAATCCATTTTGAATGCGTTATAGTAGGATTTGAACCTATTTTGCTCATAAAATGGTCCCTGCCACTGCATCACCAAAACTCTCATGTTGCTTTTAGTGTTGAGAGTTATAATTTAATACTCTTAACACCCATAATGTAATAATTCATTGCATAACTAAGTAAGCATTGGACTTGAGTTATTAGACAAGATTATTTATTATAATAGTTATTAATTAACTTACTTACTACAAGCTAAGTTGCCTAACATTGAGTTATTCTATTTCTCCAATCTGTTGATAGTAATATAATCTACTGAGTTCTTGTAATGTCTCAATTCATAAACTAGGACAGTTAGATAAGTTATCGATTAGGTAATTATCAATTAAGAGTTTAATACATTAACTTGGTAGAAACAATTATTAACTAGCTTATCAGGTCACTCAGGATTTGCTACATTGAGTACTGTTGACTATGACTCTGATTATTTAATGCCATTGTTTGTAAATATCAATTTACTTTCTGTTAGCCTGATGGCATCTAAATACATTCAGGATGTACCACAATTTTAGGTTATATCAAAGGTGTTTTGATCACTTTTATAAATAATAATAAAAAAACTTGTTGCATTCTGTAAAACCAGTTTTTATCTTAACTGAGGTTTTCCCTTCATAGTTATACATGATTTATTGGTTCTATTCTGTCTTATGCATTTTCCTGATCTTTTCAAATTTCCCGTCTCTCTTTTCAAACCGTGATTATGGGTTCCTTTTTGATATTTTATCTTAGGATGGTCGGTGTTCATTAGAATCTTTGCAACGTTTCTGCACCCTTGAAGCACAACTCTTGTTGCTTTTGAGAATTAGCCACCACTACAATAAGCACGGAGCTCAGATTCTACTATCTATGGGCGCTTTGGAACATATTGGCTCATGCAGAGCTGTTGGTTTGCATACCAAGGTTGTGCTTTATTTTTATTTTTATTTTTTTCATTTCTTATGTCATATATACCTGACTTGTATAAATTGCATTCTCTTAGGGAATCGCTAGACGAGGTGGCTCTAGTATTGCCGGAGGTCATGCTGGAGATGTTGATAAGCAGACTTTGCTTGTAACTCCAATATTGAGATTGGTCTCAAGCCTAACATCACTGGTTGAAACATCAGATTTCTTAGAGGTTCTCCTGCAGTCCATACGCATTTTCTATTATTCTTCTTATTTCTACTTATGTGTATCTGACAATATTCAGAAACACAGAATACTTATTGCATCTTTTAGTCATGTTTCATTGCATTGTAAAGTCAATATATCTTTTTTTCATCATACGAAACCAAGTAACTAACAACATGTAACCCAGTTCTCTTTAATTTTTAGTTTCATGAAATTTTGCTATTCAATGTACTATTTTTTCCTAGGTTCTTAATTTTTGATACTTAACCATTTCTTTAATCACTTTGTTCTTGTTAGTTATGACCATTTAAGGGTTAAGTTTTTTTTATTTTAGGACCAAACTAATATTAGTAGGGTTTTTTATGTCATTTAATAATGGGCAACTATCGCTGAGGATGGTTAAGGCTTTCATGATGTCAAGATAGTCTAGAACAGAAGGAAATATGATAGTGACCTGGCAGTGCTTGGATGCGACTGGTTTCTTGTTGAGATAATTTTATTATCTTAGTGCCCCCTAGAATGGAACTAGTGAGCCCTGAAATGTTGTCAACCATTGGTTTTGTGGGTGTGGGTGTGGGTGTGGGTGTGGGTGTGTGAGTGTAAATATCAATGATGCACATATACAGATGTTATAGACAATAATATTATGTTTTAAGGAATTTGTAAGGTCTAAAGAACTGTAAAAGTATCACTGAGTCTCTTAACATGACAAGGTTAGATTTAAGGATATTGTTGAAAGTGAGAGTAAGGTTAGATTTAAGGATTTAAATCTGTTGAGCCATGTGCCCCTTGAAAAATGGAGCACTCAAGTATGGAGCGGTAAATTTAGAATATGGGGTAAATGGATGTAATTTCTTCAATAAAATCTTTTGTAAATGTGCCATTTGTTCTGGTGTCATTCTTTTCAGAAAGGTAGTGAATGGGATATTAAAAAGAAATGGAAATAAAGTTGAGGGAAAGCGTGAGTTATCATGGTTGACTGGCCCTTGGGGCTGAATATATTATTTTCCAAGTTTTCTATGATTCAGATTGCTTCAGATTGCTATCTTTTCATAATCTTACAAATTAAAATAATAACAAAAGATGACTGAAATACTACTAAAAGACGGTCTTGATTCTTGTCTATGATATCAAAAGAGGTGCATCAACCATACACTTTATGACAGTTCAATTAAGGAACTGATTAGGCCTGAACTAATATTGGTTTCAATTCATAACAATCATGAAAGGCTATACTTGGTATTTCCCTTTGTACCTCCTATAATTGTCGCTATACTAGACTTTTTTTTCTGTACAGTCATTCTTAAAAGGTTTTATATTCTTTTATCTTTCACAGGTGAAAAACAAAATTGTACGTGAGATAATAGATTTTGTCAAGTGTCACCAGTCAACTTTTTATCAAATTCTGAAGGATGTCTCAGGAGCTAATGAATTAGCCTTAGAAAGAATCAATCTTGTTGTTTCTATACTCAGCAAGGTATGCCTTGTAAACTTTTCCTAATGTTAGAAGTTCCACTTTTGTACAGCTATTGGCTGGACATGGCATTAGCTCTCAATATGTATTATATACAGGTCTGGCCATATGAAGAAAGCGATGAATATGGTTTTGTTCAAGAACTTTTTAGCATGATGGAATATTTTTTCCAACTTGATTTTGGTTCCAACAATGTTATGCAATCATCTGATTCCGTCGAGGTATGCATTTTCCTTCCAGACAATTTAATTTATATACATGCGTACCTAGATACGTCTGTGTATCCATATGTATGTTATATCCATGAATAAGTATCTTAATAATGTGCACTTTTTTTTTTATTTTTTTTAACTTTTAACTTTTGTAAATTGACAGAAACAAAGGAAGTTACAGTTGTTCATGTTCCAGTTATCTTTTAGCCTGAGCTCTTACCTGTATTTTCTGGTGACTAAGAAGCTTTTGAGGTTGCAGGTTAGTTAAAGTGGTTTCACATTGTAAAAGGATAACCTATATTGTCATCATCGTATTTATATTTGTCATTTGTGTATAGTGTGCACATTTGTTCATGCACATTTATGCATATATGTAACCAGCTAGAGGAGTTGCATACATTTTGATTTTCCCTTTGTATGCAAGAGTGTGTCCACAATTTACCTTTTGTTTTCTATCTATTTGTTTATTGCATTTCCAAGAAATGTGCACTGCTGGTAATGAATTCAGTTTTCAACCTTCATTTCACCATTTCCCATTTGCCAGTTTTCAATTTATCTTGGGATATTTTTTTTCGAGCTATAGACATTTGTGATTATGTTCCTCCTTTTTTTTAATGCCTAGTAGTAGGATATCAGTATATAAGTGCAGTTGCTATTTTTTCCCCCACTAGAGATGTCATATCAAGCTTCCTGATTTGCCCTAGTGTTCTTGTACATGGTACAAGGCACGAGTTCCATTTTCTTGAAATGGTAATAATTAATCGTAATACTTAATATTATGTCTTTTAAGTTTAAACTAACCTCCTGATTTCAGATTGTTTGCAATATGCTTATTACAAACCTGGCTATTAATTTTTTAATTTTCCTCTTTGTCGAAATATGCTCATTGTTTGATTGGATTTCATTATATTTCGTGTGATCTGGTTTTCTTTCTTTGCTCTGCCAACTTCTTTGTTGACAGGTGTTGGATGGTACTGGCGATAGTAGTGACTCTATTGGACAGCAGCAACCTACATTACTTTCACTTGTACACCTTCTTTATTCAATTACTGTTGCTTTGGAGAGAACTGGTGAAGAAAAATTCTTACTGCTCAACAAGGTACTGTCTGTTGTATATATAGTTGCTCCTATCAGTGTTATCGAGGCGCGAGGCGCAATGCGGGACGCAAAGGCCCCTTATGCGCACCATGCGCAAGGCACACAACGATGCGCGCGCCTCACTGAATTGATGCGCATAACTCAAACTAACATTTTCCAACATAAGATAAAAAAGCATATAAGCAACATGTTTATAAATTGTAACATAAAAAAACTAAGAAATATAATTTCACATACTAAATCACGAAAGAGTCTTAATTAGCATGCATAACATAGAGAAGTTCATAAGTTTTCACAAATCACAATGCAAGATAATCTCCAACATAAGCAGAAGCCTATGAAACAAAACAAGCAAGTAACAAATAAGAAATATGTATTTTTATTTAAAATTGATATATGTATTTTTAAGTAACAATTAAATGATTAACAAATATGACTGTTCATAATTTTCTAGTTAGCATTCTTAATTGCTATTTGCTAGTTAGCATGAAAAGATGGAGAATGAATATAACAATTACATATTTACATGTTCATAATTTCTAGTTAGCATGCTAATTAGAAAAGGAAGTTATTGTTAGCAAACAAGTATATTAAATTACTAATTACTATTTTTTTTATAGGTTAAACATGAAATGAAAAGATGGAGAATGGATTAACAACTAGCAAGAAAGAGTCTATTACATGATGTAAATATGTAATATGTAAATTATTTAAAAAAAATAGAAGAAAGAGTCTATTACATGATGCAAGTGTCAAGCGCACATGAGGCGCGCGCCTCGTGTGCGTGCAGCGCCCCGCCTCTGGTGCGGGGCGTAATTGCCCCAACCTGCAGCGCCCCGCGCCCGAGGCGCGCGCCTCGATAACACGGGCTCCTATTTGGTCTCTTTTTTTATGAACTTTTATAATCTTATGTGAATTATCTCCTTCATAACTCATGGTTTATCTGGACTAGTAAGCCAAGCTGTTAATCAATTTGAAGTAATTAAAATTTTTTATGTTACACAATTTGGACACATCTTATTTAGTTTGATGTCTTATTGTCTATAAGAAAATATTTACTATTGCTGTTGGTAGTGGATGAATGAATGTGAAGGATGCATGCATGGTTACCAAAATGAAGTTTCCCTTCACTTGCTCTGGCATTAAGAAAACAACAGAAATTTGATTAGTAGAATGGTTTCATGTACCATCTCAAGAAGAATGGGTTCTTAGACTACAAAATAATTTAGAAAAGGCTTATTTGATATGTTCTCATATATTACATGTAACTGCTTGTTTTCTCTTTTATTTCAGATCCAAGATATCAATGAACTATCTAGACAGGAGGTTGATGAAATTATCACTGCTTGCACCAGACAAGACTGCATATCTTCACATGATAATATTCGGAAGCGGTAACATTGTTTTTGTACCATTTTCTTTATTATCAAAATTTTAAATATTTACTTCTTATAAATTTTTAACTATCTGATTGCCCTTTCCTATAACCTTTAAATTACTGTTAAGTAGAATTATGTTCTTAGCTAAATTTTCTCTCAATAAAGGTTGTAGTCTGATCTTGAACCCTGGACCTATAGCCAACCCACGGTTGTTCTAGTTAGGCAGGGAAAAATTCAGTGTTAGTGGAGATGCTCCAGTGCACTGCTCCATCATGGCATTTATACTTGATCTTAAATTTTCAATTTTCTTAATTAACTCTTTGCAAATCATATATAACATGATTAACATCTATTGAAGAAGCTACTTTGCTCGGAAACTACCTTTATATTTTGTATTTAGGTATTTCTGCAAGTCTGTCAAGGCTGTGCTTTTCAGTTATTTCTATACAATTTTTTTTCATTTGTGCTGCTGTAGGCTTCATTCTTATTTTTCAGTTTGCATTTTTGAACTGGTAGTAAGATTGATATTTACGTCACTGAATGGTATCTTGGGTTGTTTTATTACAGGAGATACATTGCAATGGTAGAAATGTGTCGCATTGTTGGGAGTCGGGATCAACTAATTACTCTGTTGCTTCGGCTTGCAGAACGTTGTTTTAACATTCTTCTAATCCATTTACAGGATGAGTATGTCTACTGCTCTTTTAGTATTTTCATATGATGACATAATTATAAGTGAAATTAGAAATTGTTTTGTACTCTATATTATGGAAATGGGAGAAGTGATGTGTTCCCTCTGTTGGTCTTTGATTTCTATTAGACTCGCAAGAAATCAAACGTAGGATACATGATACCGTATCTTTTTGCTGGCATGATATTTGGGTTCAACAAGAAGTGCTTTGTTGATCGTTATGGCCTATGGCCAATCATAGAGGGCGTTTTAGTTCACACGTATTTATGCCGAGCTGAGAAAGTCATTATGTATTGGAAATATAGCAAAATCATAGTGATTCACATTCAAGGATGGGGGGTGCTTTCACTTCTATCCTAATTATTTCTATGTTGTATATTATTTTAGCTAATATTGTGGTCATGTCAAATTGCAGGAATACTGACTCGAATGACCTTTCTTTATTGTGTGGAAAGCTACATCCAACATTAGAAAGACTAGAGCAGTTGAGGGAGGTATGATATGTGTATATGAACCAAACTGTGTGATGAATAATTGATACCTAGTTTCTCATGTCTGTATCTTGTAAGCATGCAACCACCAGTTACTATTCATTAGAATTCTGACATTTTATTTCCTTTTTCATATGCTGGCTAAACTGCCATTTGTTTCTTACCAAGAAGCCTGATTCCATACGACCAGATGAGCCAATTACATGATCATGTTTTCTCAAAATTTGAGGCATCGTAATTTTTTTCCACTTGATTAAGCATACTGAATGTGTCAATATTTAAATCAAACGTAAGCCGCCATGATTGGTATATCGAATGAATACTTCAACAGATATCAAATGACAATTGTGCTTTGTATTGAGTTTTATTGTTTCCCACTGTGAAGCTATAGTTACTAGGCCTATTTGCTTTTTGTTTTTCCCCCAGTTATTCATCCTAATTTTCTTTATGATGCCATGTATGAATATATTGGTCAGATTTGTTTTTTATAGGGGCGGAACTGTATTAGGTTGTATATTAATGAAAGACAAATGTGGTAAATGTATGAGCAACACCAGTTATTGCTGATAAAAAACAGTTGATTCGTAAGTGTGTGGAGCTAATGGAATGGGTTAGATATGTGGTTTCACATAAATCAACAACAACAATAGCAAACCCTTTTTCTACTAGTGCTGACAATGTGGTTTCACATTGTTAGCAGATGGGTTATTTGAATGATAAGTTAATTTACGAGTGACATAAAATGCAGAGGTACATAAATCACTTGCATTTTGTGTTATGTATCTGACATTCACGTCCATGTTTGGACCATGTAGCCGTGACTAACCGATGTTGTATTTCCGTTTTGTGTTACTTCTGCTTCTTACTGCAGGAGAAAATTGGACAAGCTCTGAAATTGTTCCAGAGATCTGTAAGCACTCTCAAGGAAATTTCTGTTAGGAATCTGGCCCCCTAGAAAAGGTACTACACCTTCCCGGAGATGTCTCATCAGACTCTGGGCGAGTTCCTGTAGGAACCTAGGTCCTAGAGGAGGAACCATTTGAGCTTGGGCCTGAAGTCAAATGTAATTTTTGAAGTTTTCTCCTTGAGCTCGACTATTTTGTTCGTGATATGCCCCCTCTTGAAATGCAGAACATATTAAGATATATGCCACTCATCAGTTAAATGGAGATGCTGTGAAGCTGATACCGAGATGATATGCAGTCCTTGTACTTCCCTTTTACTTGTAAGGTTGAAGCTGATGTGTGACGCTACTAACTACTTCGCTTGCTTTTTCTGGGGGCAAAGTAATGGCAATTAGGAAGAAATATTATATACCAATTTATGATTCTATTTTTGACTTTCAATTGTAAATAGATGTAGCGAAGAAGGCAGTGGAAAAACCTTGTATTCATGTAATGTAAAAGCCTGTGATTCAAGGTTATGACTTCGAACTGAAAGAAAGCAAAGCCCGCATAATAGGATAATGACTTCAAATCGAAAGAAGTTAAAGCCTACTAAGATTATGACTTCAAATTGTAAAAAAGCTAATGCTTGTACACTTGCAGATACAGACTTCCCATAACAATTTTTTTCGAGCAGTGGCAGAATTTACATTTTGCTGTCATACTTGCTGCTTTGGTTCTGTTTTTTCTAGGCCTCTTCTATTTGTTTGGATTAAGTTAGAAGCTAATTGTCGAAGGAAGAGTGCCATATGCACTTGCTTTAGTGTATTAGTGGTAAGTTGCATGTTATTTTGCTTCAGACAGGCAGTTGATGGTGCCATTTAGCAGTATTCATCTGTTGTCATATTCGTTTGTTTCTGAAGAAATAATAGAGTGCAAATTTATGCAGAGCAGAAAAAAAGGGAAGAGTTGCTGCTTTGATATTATAATGCTTTTCTTTAACACGCACCCATCAAAAGCTCGATATCTTGAAGTGGCTTGTCAAATCCTACAAATAGCATGCTGTCTAATTCTATCTTTCTCAACAATTGATAATTGTCTAATTGTGAGCCGGCAATTTCTGTTTTATTCTGAATGCTCATGATCATAACATTATGTTGATTGTGACAAAGAATTGAAATCCTGTGAAGTTGTACGGGGGTATCTGTCAAAGAGCTCGTATCGAGCTCTTTGTAAAAATGCGCTTGCAACTTCACGGGATTTTAAATCCCGTGATCCCGTGAAGTTTGGATGTATTTCTTCTGAAGCTTCATTAATGTGATTAGTTATGTGCTAAACTTCACGGGATTTAAATCTCAAAGGTGTCGCTTTTTAAAAATAAGTTATTGATAGGGTTTATGTTGAAAATTTGTCTCGTTTTTATCTGGCATTGTAGAATTAAGTTCCCAAAGTCACGTCTCATTTAAACAGTAGATATGTTATTTTCAGCGTCCGTCTCATCTTGTACCCTTATTACACTCGACCAGAAAGATCATTAACACACCGATTAAAATCCAACCTTTCTTTTTTCAACGGCGGAGGCAGTCAAGAGTTGGATGGATAAATCCCATGGTGTTTCCGTAAGCATTGATACAGTATGCTTTGGTGTCTGCCTCCTTAGTTGCCATTGTGAGGTTCACGGTATCGAATTGTATGGAAGTGCAAGGGATGGCTTGGCTGCAGTTCATGCTTACTGCAAATGGGGTTTGTGAAGTTCCTTGGAAGTTTGCGTAACTCACATTGCTCACTTGCACTGCTGCTGGCTGCATCATGAGCAAGAAAATTGAGTTAGCAAAAGACCCGAAAACACGCACGACAAATTATGGGGTTGATCGCATATATATCCCCTGTATTATAGGGGCTTAGCTGCTTATTATTCTTCCGACTTTTTTCAGTAACACTTAACGTCCGCTGATGCCAACGATTGGCTATCTCCTGTCGTATGTATCTACTCCTGACCCGAAAATTGAGTGCATTATTTTGGTTTTTTTTTTTAAAAGAGAAAACTAGAGCATGTAAAACTTGGAGGATATATATTATAGCCACAATTATTCTCAAAGGAAGAAAAGATCGTAACGTAAAAGAAGTTTTGGATACCTCATCCTTGCATTTGCCCCGAACATCACAATAATATTGATCAATGACGATAGGGTTTTGTACGTTGTTGAAAATACAGTACTCGAATTTAATCCCTTTTGCATATCCTTTTGCTCCCTGTGAAAAAAACAAACTAATAACTCAGAGAAGAACCGGGTTATAAATGCTGTATAAATACATTCTCAAGGAGGAGGAAATTTCTCTACATATGTCGGCAGCGTAATTTAAATTCCGACTTTTTCCAAGTCACAAGCAATCCACCTATTTTCTTAAGGTTCCTAAACATAACTTTTTTTTCAAAGTTGTGGTGAGAGTTGATGGTTATATTTTATATTCAACGTGCCTCTACAAGTTTAGCGCTCTTTCAATGGGCCAAAATCCAGACTTATGCACCGGTGTTAATTTTTAGAAAATCCGCACTAAATTTATAGTCTGTGGGGTTTTAACCTAGGTTGCGCGCTCTGATATCATTTTAAATGATCCATCAATTAAAAAAAAACTTAAGTTTGAATGAGGATTGAGGGTTATATTTTCATATTCTTAATATTCTTTAGTTTGAGTTTATAGCTTAATCTGTTGCTAACTACATGCTTGATACCTGCCATGTCTTGATTCTTGCTCCGTTGGTTGTGTTCTGAAAATATACGTATCGCACGTGAACTTCTTCAACCGATGCCTCAGTCCCTCCTCTCCCCAAACTTCCAACACTACAAAATCATTAAGAATAACAACCAAATCACACCCTTCTACGGGGAAAAAAAAAACACAGTACTATAAAAAGCAACGTAATATATATTTCAACAAATTAAGTAGCAATAACTTATAGGAAATATAATACCTTATGCCATGACCCGGACCACAATTTATGTTCTCGATGCCAATATCATACACGTGGTCTCCAACAGAGATGCAATCATCACCTGTAATCACAAAACTGAAATAGATTAAAACTTGTAGAGGATCTTAACGTAGAAAATCATAAAGGGAGGAGTAGGGGTAGGGCTGGGCGTATTCGGTTCGGTTCGGTTTTAAGCCCAATCCGCATCCAATCCGAATTTTTCGAATTCTCAAAACTCTCATCCAGATCCAGATTTTTTCCCCCTCATCCGAATATTCGGCCCAACCGAAATTCGGTTCGGTTCGGTTCGGTTTCGGTTTTGAACCGAATTAACTCCATTTCACAAAAATCTGGGTAAGTTTTAGTTATATCCAAAACTGAAAAGAAGCAATCAAAACTGAAAAGAAACAATCAAAACTGTACTAAGCCACTTAATCAAATTGTATGATGTGAATATAACTAGCTTAATACACTAGGAGGACCATGTAATTATGTAGCTTTTTTTAGAGAAAGAACAATGTTTGGCAGTCACACACACCTTTTGATGATTTTCGTTAATTTTTAGCTGCCTTTTTCTCATCAAGAATTATCTTATATCCTTGACAGCCTATACTATAGGTTAATTTGATATCCAGCACCAGCAAGCTGTATTCATGTTATCACTGAAATTTGACCAAAACACTAAATTTATCCTTCAACCTCAACATCTTGTATTGATTTACGGAAATCTCACTTAACTATATCAGCGTACTCAAATATATGTTAGTATAAACTCCACCCCACAATTCTTAAATGCTAAACATTCAGCCATAAATTTTCTTCACACCCAAGGCTCGCAGCTACTTTTTGTTTAAGAATTCGGTTCGGTTTTTTTTGGGCGGTTCAGGGGTTCAAACCGGATCCAGACCGGTTTAATTCGGTTCGGGCGGTTTAGAGACGGCCCGACCCGGCCCGGCCCGGCCATAACGGTCACAAAGGTGACCGTTGCCCAGCCCGGCCCGGGCCAAATCTGGCCTAACGGCCAGATTTGGTCTTTTGACCGTTTTGCCCCTTAAAACGGTCAAAAAACGGCTATTTTTCGAGGGTTTTTTGGTCATTTACCTAGGGGGCTGCTTCTATAAATAGAGGGGGGGTTTCAATTCATTTTCTCACAACAAAACTCATCTATTTCTCTCTCTACTACTCTCTTATACAATCTTATACTATCTCATACTAATATACTATCCTATAATCTTTTGTATTTTCTAATACTTCCAACAAATGGCTTCTGGGTCTGATTATGAAGAGCAACATGCAACTCCTACCGATCCAGAGATGAGTCCTCCTACAACAATTCCTCATCCTACCGGTGTTAATCCTGAATCTGGTGGCGACGAATCTACGGCACCGAGAGCACCAAAAAGGCCGAGGTCTGATGTATGAAATTTTTTTGAGAAGATAGACGTCACCAAGGATGAACACGGTAGGATCATCTCTCAGAATGCGAAATGTGCGTTGTGCGGCCAGATATTCAAAGCTCATCATAAGAGCGGCACCAACCATCTCAAACGGCATATTGAAAAACACAACAAAGGCCAAAATCTACAAGGTGATATCCGGCAGTCTATGCTTTCCCAATCATCCTCTTCAGGTACCCTCGGCAGTTGGAATTATGACGCTGCCCGAGCCCGGAAATGCGTAATCAGGTTTATTGTTCTTAAAAACCTTCCTTTTAAATTAGTAGAAGATGATGAATTTGAAGATTTATTTAGAGATGGTTTTTATCCTGCATTTACAAAATTTTCTCGTCAAACCTGTCAACGTGATATTTTAAAATATTATGTTGAGGAACAGGGAAAAATAATTTCTTATTTTAAAAATTTAAACTGCAAATTTTCTTTAACTTCTGATATTTGGTCATCTAGAGTGCAAACTGGTTATTTATGTATAACAGCACACTGGATTGATGAAAGTTGGAAAATGTTTAAAAGAGTTGTTTCTTTTATTGCAATTGAAGAGTCACACACTGGTATTAATGTTGCAAATTTAATTGTTGAAGAACTTATGAAACTAGAAATTGATCAAAGAATATTTACTCTTTCACTAGATAATGCAAGTAATAATAATGTAGCTGTTGATTTTCTGAAAATAACTTTGTCATTGCCATGTCATGGTGAGCTTTTTCATGTTAGATGTATCTGTCATATTTTAAATTTAATTGTTCAAAGTGCATTTTCTGAAATTAAACCCATGATAGAAAAAGTTAGAACAGTTGCTAATATGCATAATGCTTCTGAAATAAGAATTAAAAGATGGAAACAATGTTGTAAAAGAAAAAATTATAAGCCTAGACTAATTCCAAAAGATGTTGACCATATGTGGAATTCCACCTATGCAATGTTATCTGTAGCAATAGAATATAAAGAAAATTATAAATGATTTTATAAATTTTTATGCTTCTAGTTCTAGCTCTGGTAGTGCTTATGGAATAACCGAAGAGGAATGGACAGTTATATGTAAATTAAATAAAATGTTACAAGTTTTTTATGATGCTACTATGTTATTATCTGGTTGTTATTATCCAACTATTACTTTAGCTGCTTTACAAATTTTAAATATTCAAAAATTTTTTGCAAAATATCGTATGGATGATACTTTTGGAAATATAATTTTTCAAATGGAGAGTAAATTTAATAAGTATTTTAGGCCTATTCCTCATATTTTTGGTATTGGTGTTCTTATTGATCCATGCTTGAAGGAAATTGGCCTTCGAAGTTTGTTACAATCATTGTATGGTGGACAGATTATAGACTTAGATGATGGATCCACCCTTACTGCTACTACTCATTATTTAGCTATTAGAAATTATTTTCAAACCTTATATGATGAGTATGCAGCTAGATATGGTGTAGCTACACAACAGTCTTCAGCTTCGGCACCTTCAGCTTCGACTTCGAGCACAGGTCGATATAAAAGTGTAAGTTTTGATAGGTATGCAATGGTAGCTGAACTAACTGGTGGATCTGGAACTTCATCAGGATTAGAGGTTTCTGAAATAGATGAATATTTATCTGCTTCCTTAGTTAAATGTCAAGGAAATGCTTTAGATATTTTGCAATGGTGGAAAGTATATGGATCAGTTTCATATCCTATACTTTCCACCATGGTTCGTGACTTACTATCAGTGCAGGTTTCGACTGTAGCCTCGGAATCCGCTTTCAGCACAGCAGGACGTTTGATCGACGACCACAGGACATGCTTAGATCCGTATACTGTACAAGCGGTGATGTGCTTATAGGATTGGTGGAGATACGAGAAGCGAACACAAAGCATCAAACGGATTGCTATGATTGAAGATAAATTTGAAGAGTTGGGACTAGCAGATAGATATAACGATTAGATAATATTCATAAAATTGTAATTTTTATTTCTTAGCTTTAAATTTGAATTAAATTATTTCGAAAAAAGTTTCAAATGATAGTGATATGGGTGAGTAATTTACTCTTTCACTAGATAATGCAAGTAATAATAATGTAGCTGTTGATTTTCTGAAAATAACTTTGTCATTGCCATGTCATGGTGAGCTTTTTCATGTTAGATGTATCTGTCATATTTTAAATTTAATTGTTCAAAGTGCATTTTCTGAAATTAAACCCATGATAGAAAAAGTTAGAACAGTTACTAATATGCATAATGCTTCTGAAATGAGAATTAAAAGATGGAAACAATGTTGTAAAAGAAAAAATTATAAGCCTAGACTAATTCCAAAAGATGTTGACCATAGGTGGAATTCCACCTATGCAATGTTATCTGTAGCAATAGAATATAAAGAAATTATAAATGATTTTATAAATTTTTATGCTTCTAGTTCTAGCTCTGGTAGTGCTTATGGAATAACTGAAGATGAATGGACAGTTATATGTAAATTAAATGAGATGTTACAAGTTTTTTATGATGCTACTATGTTATTATCTGGTTGTTATTATCCAACTATTACTTTAGCTGCTTTACAAATTTTAAATATTCAAAAAAATTTTACAAAATATCGTATGGATGATATTTTTGGAAGTATAATTTTTGAAATGGAGAGTAAATTTAATAAGTATTTTAGGCCTATTCCTCATATTTTTGGTATTGGTGTTCTTATTGATCCATGCTTGAAGGAAATTGGCCTTCGAAGTTTGTTACAATCATTGTATGGTGGACAGATTATAGACTTAGATGATGGATCCACCCTTACTGCTACTACTCATTATTTAGCTATTAGAAATTATTTTCAAACCTTATATGATGAGTATGCAGCTAGATATGGTGTAGCTACACAACAGTCTTCAGCTTCGGCACCTTCAGCTTCGAGCACAGGTCGAGGTAAAAGTGTAAGTTTTGATAGGTATGCAATGGTAGCTGAACTAACTGGTGGATCTGGAACTTCATCAGGATTAGATGTTTCTGAAATAGATGAATATTTTTCTGCTTCTTTAGTTAGATGTCAAGGAAATGCTTTAGATATTTTGCAATGGTGGAAAGTATATGGATCAGTTTCATATCCTATACTTTCCACCATGGTTCGTGACTTACTATCAGTGCAGGTTTCGACTGTAGCCTCGGAATCCGCTTTCAGCACAGCAGGACGTTTGATCGACGACCACAGGACATGCTTAGATCCGTATACTGTACAAGCGGTGATGTGCTTACAGGATTGGTGGAGATACGAGAAGCGAACACAAGGCATCGAACGGATTGCTATGATTGAAGATAAATTTGAAGAGTTGGGACTAGCAGATAGATATAATGATTAGATAATATTCATAAAATTGTAATTTTTATTTCTTAGCTTTAAATTTGAATTAAATTATTTCGAAAAAAGTTGCAAATGATAGTGATATGGGTGAGTAGGTGCCAACCTAGTTGGGATGTACTCATCTATTGTGATGCGACGAATTTCGAAATAAATTTATACTTGTAAAGGATTTACCGATTATTAATAAAGAAGTTATTTTTATCATTTTTTGTACTTGTAATTTATGTCATTTCATTTCAAGTTATTAATTACATTTATGATATTTTTTATAATAATTTATGATTTATGGTTTTGTTAAAATAATTTATGATTTATGGTTTTGTTAAAATTTTAAAAAAATAAAAAAAAACAAAAAAAAAATTCTTAAAAAAAATCAAACCGGGCCGGCCCGGTGTCCGGCCCGCTCAGGCCCGGACCCGGGCCCGGGCCCGGACCCGGGCCCGGGCCCGGCCCGGACCACCCGGGCCCGGGTCCGGGCTTGGGTTTTGCCCGGCCCGGGCCCGGTTTCCCGGGCGGGGCCGGCCCGGATGGACAGCCCTAGGGAGGAGGACAAAGATCTCGAGAAGTGTCTTAGGTACATATTTAAAAAGAAGAAAGAAGGGTTTTTCATGAAAACCATCTAATTTTTATCTAAATTGGTAATTACCATCTTTTCTTTTTCTTTTTATTCGAAATTACCTTTGGTAGCATATATTTTTGCAATATCACACCTACTCGATTTTTTAGCTTAAAAAAACCTGTACTTTTAAAAATCTTTCATATTTGCTATGAATGCCCTCAAATTATTAGGAATCATGTGACGAGCCTACTTCTCTAATATTGTTTTGATGATTTAACAAACAATTTGTAACAATATTTTCTAGTGCTTGTGTTATCTACCCAGGTTGAATGATTCAAAAGCTATATTATAAATGGAGCAAATACAAGTCAAGTCAAGATCCAAAATCAAGCTTCATGTGCAAATCAACTTGGTACACTAGTTTAGGATTTTTTATATTGTGTGTAAATGCTTTAAGCTCAATATCACACACACAATTCTTGTTTTTGAGTAATTTTGACAAAATATCGAGTTATTAGTTTATAGAGTTAAATTTCTCTTTATACATCTTTTATTAAGTCTATAACATCATCTTGAAAAATGTCAAAACATTGTTTAACTCATAAGTAAAAAATCAAGAATTTTATATACACATGTATTTACAAGTTTTGTAAAACGTAGGGATTTCACAAACAGGGAATAATATTTGAAAAATTCTTTTTGTAACATGTTTATTTTCATGTTTATAAATATTTTCCCAAGTTTTACATTTTTTTTGAAATTTATTTGATATTTTTAAATAATGTTTAAAGTTGATCTTTACTGTTCATATCACGTCCTGTGCACGTTTTAAGTCGACTTGCTACAGTACCAAGTCGACTTATAAAGTGTTGCGCAATTGGTGTTTTTTATCTGCTGAGTCGACTCATAATATAACAAGTCAACTCATTACAACATAAGTCGACTCATGCCTGTCATAAGTCGACTCATAATATGACCGTTGCACAGTAACGACTATTTTTCAGATTTTGTTGTTTTTGTGATTTTTGTTGGTTTTTGCTAGTTTCTTGGGCTTAGTTTTTCTACCCTATATATGCCCCTTTGCATTAAACATTCCAACCACTCAAGAAAGTTTTAAAACAATTTTAACAAGGATTTAAGTTTGTTTAAGAGTTTGTTTGTGAAGAAGTTTTCACAATAGGAAGTGGAGATTATTCATTCTTGTTTGAGCTTCAATTTCTCACCACCATCACTCTTGTTTTTAGAGATGTTTTCTCTAAACTCAATTTCTAGGTTTATATATTTATTTGTTGATTAACCATTTCATTAAGCTAGATTTCATATTGAGTTTAGTTTTGATTATTACTCATTGATTACACACACCCACTTGAGCTTAAGTATTTCATACATAGTATATTGGGGTTGTGAGATTGTATCATTGAGTGTGAGCTTACAATTCGTTATCATCCATTATAAAGAACAAATTATGTTTACCTATGCTTAATTTGTGAGATCACTTTGTAATACACAAAGTACATTGAGAGGAGTGTGTGGTGAGAGATGAGATCGATTCCAAAAGGAGTAACATCGGTAGTAAAGCCTAGAGAGAGGTTGTAAATCCGAGCACTTGAGGAAGACGACACAGACTAGGCTAACACTTAGAGGGTGTATTGTGAGATTGCATTTGTGAGAGTTGTGAAAGTTTTCGGTGAGCTAGAAAACTGATTGTGTGAGTTGTAAACATTTCGGTGAACGTTGAAAACCGGTTGTGATAGTGCAGATTCTCCTCGTGACTGAGGAGCGGAGATGTAGGTCGAGGGTGACCGAACTCCGTGATCATATTGCGTGTTTGAGTTTGCATTGGCGTATTATTCTTGTGCTCATTGCTTATCATATTTATATATTGCCATTGTCTCATGGTTATATCGCCCTTGGTTTAATTACACATCCTTGCATAAATTGTTAAATATCATACTTGCTAAGATATAATTGTTAATAATTTTTAAATTAGCATTAATATCGGATTAGATTAGCAAATACCCTATTCACCTCACCCCTCTAGGGTAGTTTCACAAATATCATGTTTTTAAATTAGTCCCCCAAACCGATGTTGTTCTTTTTGGAGACGCTTAGGGGGAGATCAAGATTATCAATTTTTTGCTCCTTAGCAAGGCGTCTTTTTATTTTTTATTTTTTTGAGGTGGGGACGTTGGGGGGTGGGGGGGTGTTTATTGGATTAGAGGGTGGGAGGGAGATAAGATTAAGAGGAGGTGAGATTAGGGTTTGGGGGAGGATTGAAGTATGGTTTTCTTAATTAGATTAGAGAGAAGGTAAGATTAGAGTTTTTGAATTGTGAACTAGGGTTTGGGAATTGGGTTGGAATTTGGATATTTAAGTGAGTGTTCTGAAGTTCATAATTAAGTAAGTAATACATGCTTTACATGTGCTTTAGGTCGTGGATAAAATGGAATTTCACACATTTTTTAGCTGAAAAGTCAATTAGGTGTGATAATGACAAACATACATGTAATTAAAGGTGCTTTTGATCAAAAGTAAAAAAAAGAAGAAAGATTAATTATAAATACCTTTGGCTATTTAGGACAGATTAAAAAACAACAACATGTGTTTCGACAAAAAGTTCAAGTTGAATGATTATCAACCATTAACTTTACGACTATTTAGGAAACCCATGTCGATATCATTTTCCTCCTTATATGATATTTTATACATGTTAGTGTGAGGGCTGATCACGTGCATGTACTAGCTCCTGTGATTTTGTCCTAAAAGATTATCAAAAAGGATCGAAGAAACACATGTCCTAACAAAAAAAAAAATAAAAAAAAATAAAGTTGGATGATTATTATCCATCAATTACAACATTCATACCGGGAAACATGTGTCAAGTTTCTCTTTATTTCTAATGTGATATTCTATAGAGTTGTAGTGTCAAGGATGATCCCGTGCATACGTACCTGTGCCTATGTTCGAGTTCTGAACCTTGACGTGTTGGGAAGCGTGGATGTGGATACCGTCGGTATTGGGGCTGTCACCGGGGGCCATGATGGTCAAGTTGTTGGCACCGACCCATTGGCAGCCTAGGAACACTAGGTGCGTTTGGGCACTGTCGACTGAGGTTAGGTTGCTCACTTGGAGGTTGTTGCATGCGAAGAATTTTAGGGCCTGACGTAAGATTTCATGAAGTATAAGTAGTGAAAGAGACGCGCACGAAAACTCCTCCCTTAGTTTAGCCAAGTTTGAGATTACCTCCTAAACTTCAAAAATATCACTCAACTCCCTTTGGAGTTTCGGTACCGAACGTTTTCAGTTTTTTAACAAACTCCAGTGATGTTTGATGAAATTGAAAAAAGTTGTAAAAATATTAGTGACTAACAAAATTTTTTTTCTCCTCCCCCTTTAGGAGCATTTTCTTATTTCGATGCTCATGATTTTCAGATGCGGAATCAGATGTAATAATCATTAGTATGAGAGTTATTTGAAAAAGTATAAGGGGCCTAAGTGACACTAATTTAAGTTTTGATGGTTACCTCATAAACAACCAAATCTAAAGGTGGTTTTGTGAAATTTGCCCTATTTTTCGAACATCTAGTATAATGATGTTTGTATTTGGATTAATTTAAAAAAAAAAAAAAAAAAAAAAGCCATGGGGTGTAACAATTGTTTTTCCCCTTCTTTTATTTTTTGGGCATCAACTAGTAGTGGGCAGGAAGTTACAAACCGTTGGAGCTACAGTTGTGCATCCCTGCAACAAAACAAATCACACTTCAAACTCAACTCCATCAAATTAAATCATTTTTGTAAATAAGAAATTATCACTTTAATGTTTTAATTAGCAACAAATTTGTGAACAATTTTGAGTAGATATTTGTTGGCACGTGCCTGCACGGGATTTTCTCTGCATGATTTCTTCCACCAATTATATCCCCGGCCATCGATTACACCTGGGCCTTCAACAGTAAGCCCATTAATGTATTTAAATTGTAGCCATTGGCCTGGGTCAAGTCCATCCCAAGTGCTCGGAGCATCAGGTGCTACTATTGTGCCCTCAATCTAATTTTGATACAATATATTTCATTTATAAGCCGTTAGAGGTTGTCTCTACTTTACATATAAAGAGAAATTTGTGAAACTAAAAATTAATACGTGTCACATCATAAAGATATAAAAAGTGAACATGTGTTATATCATAAGTATATATATGTCTCTCTATCCTAGCAGAAGATGACAAGTGGATACTAAATCTATTAGTCAAATATTTAGTTATTCTTAATTATCCATATTTTAATAAAACCTAATATTCATATATTTAAATATAAAAATATATACACCTAACAATCCTCATTAAAGTGAAATTATTAATAATTAGAAAATTCTACTAATAAAATATTTTGTAATCCTTATAAAATTATAACTATTCATAAAAAAACATAATCATATATTTAAATATCAAAATTAAAAAAAAAAACTCATTTAGAGAACCTATCTATATAAACTCATGGATCAATTTTAGAAAACTCCCTTCAACTATTTTAATTTGGGAAAACCTCCCTCAAGTTTGAACATATATAGTAGATAGCTCCCTCAACTATGAAAATTTAAGATAACCCCTAAACTTTTCTCACTTAACCTCCCTTAAATAAGAGGTGCATCTAAGAAAACTCTTCTCAACTATTTTAATTCGAGAAACCATCTTCAGGTTTGAGCATATTGTTGATAAACCTCAAGTTTAAAACTTTGGGAAACCCCCATGAACTTTTTTCATTTTTTTCCCTGAAAGTTAGTTAACATTGTAAGGTCTAGCATGACACAAGATAAATAGGTGATTATAAAAACACAAAAATACATCTCACTCATATAAATTACTTTG
>NC_033794.1:99543240-99599736 GCF_001876935.1 Asparagus officinalis
GTGTGTTTCTTCCTTTTTTTTGCTAAAATTTTAAGAAAAACTTGTTTTTAGGTTAATAACAAAAACAAAAACAAAAAACAAAAGGACAGCTAATTGTCATTCAAGTGAAAATTTAAGAAAATATAGAAGGAAAATATAACTTTCATTAGCTATTTTACTTTGCAAGAATGGAGAAAAAAATCATGTGAATTGTCAGTTTTGTCAGAAAATATGAAAAGCGAAGGAAAATTTTACCTCAGTGTCATCGGTAGTGCCATCGCCAATGGCTCCAAAATCTAAAACATTAAACTCAGTCCGTGCAGTACTTTCATCAGACCCAACCCCCAAAAATAAATGACTGAGACTTAGAATGACCGCGGTGAAACAGAAAAGATCCTAAGAAGTCATATAAAAATATGTAGAAATAAATGCTTTTAATTTTTTTCTCAATGAAAAAGATAGATATCTTGCATCAATTCTTTCAAATGAGGAATTCCAGCATGAAAGTATTCTATCAGAAACACTTTATTTTCACTTAGAGCTGACATACAGAGTGTTCTGATAGAATTCATACTCAATTAATATAAACAGTACTAACTCTCAAAAAGAAAAAAAATTCGTTCGCATAGCGAATGCTCTTACCATTTCTTTCTCAAATGGGAACTCTAATTCTAACTTCTTTTCTGGGCAGCTTATCTTAAAAACCCTCTTATATGCTTCTTATATCTTAATTAATTCTAAAATAAAGTATTAAGACACACAAAGACTAAAGCAGTTAGACCTAACAGTGTAAGGTTGTGACACGTGCGGGGAATTATGCATAGAAATTATCACTCATTTACTTATAGTTAGTACTGCATTAATGAGGGACTGGAACTGTAATTGGCTATTAGCGTTGAGGCTAGGAAAATTTGTTGATTTTTTGACTTGGCAGAAAACAAAAGTTGCTCTCAGTTTTCAAGTCAAAAGGTTACTTGGGCGGTTTTAGTTAACAGGAATAGGATTTACTGAGTTAGCGTAGCACCATGCGTTCACAAATTGCTGTCAACCATATCTACTAATCATCTAGCACATATTGCATTAACTGTGTGTTAAATGTATATCTACTTTTGAATTAGGGAAAAGATTTCTGAAATTTATTAATTCAGTGGTTGGCATTTTTCTTTAAAAAATCATTATACAATGTACCGAGATCGCTGAATATTTTTATTTTTGATACCGCGTCATTCATCCAATTAATTTATTTTGAGTCGACTAGGAAAACAAAACCATTTATTAAAATAACTTATACAGTAAATAAATTCGTGACCGGTAGGAATCGAGTCTAAGTTGCTTCGATACATCGCTAAAGGACCTTTCCGTTTCAATTATGGTGTCGGTTATGAGTTTATATTTATTTTCTGTAAAATGCAAACAAACATTGAGTTTAAGAATGGAAGAAGCACTTTCCACTAGATTCCACTGCATAAGCAAAAGCAGAAAACTTCACCTCTTTCTTATGCATTGTACAACAAACATCACACACTGATGCAATTCAAATGTTCTAGGTGTAAGTTCATGCTGGTGCCCGAAGACATGAAATTAGTGCATATATGCCTCCCCTGGTGAAGCCGTGAGCATTGATACAATACGCTTTCATGCTAACCCCGTGGTCTGATGAGAAAATATTCAAATTATCGAACTCCATCAACGTGCACAGTACACTCTGGCTATAGTTAAGATTTACTACAACTGGCGTGCTTGAACTTCCATACAAATTTGCATACGTTACGTTGCTGATTTGAACTACATTTTTCTTCAATATGGAATACAATTAGACTAGAAATTGAGAAGTGAATATATTTCTATGCAAAGATGTTGCAGTGGGGGGCTTCACAGACACATAAGATGTCTATATAAGAGTGGAAAATAACAACACTGAATTAATATAGACAAAGAGAACAACATACAAGGATTTAAGTGGTTCGGTCAATATGACATATGTCCACAGACGAGAACATCAGAGAACTTCACTAATCACAAAAGAGAGATCACTCTAATATCTTACCAAACTCACACAAAGAAGAGAACACTCAAAGAAAACTCTCTTTTTCTTTTTCTCACTGTTCTAGATCTCTGTTCGATGCTCTAACCCTTCACCACTCTCCTCTATATATAGACTTCAAAAGGGTTGGTGAAACAGTATTTTGGGTTGTTAAAATAGTATTTTGGGTTGATGGATCAGTAATAGGGTTAGTGAGTTGAATTCAAAGTCAAATAACAAATCTCCACCTTGACTTTGAATATGAAGATCTTCTCTTCACTTGCTATCTCGCTAGAAACCCCTTACGTACGAGTCTAACCTCCATTTTGTTGAACTCCAAGTAATTCGAGATAGTGCTCGAACTTGCGTGAAGATACGAGCTTCGTTATCATATTTGCTGGATTTTCTACAGTACAAAGTTTCTCAATCTTGATGATTTTAATTCTCTAATAAAATAATACCTGACATTTATATGTTTGGTTCTTTCATGATATATCTGATGCTTCGTTAAATGTATAGCACTCTGGCTGTCACAAAATACTATAAAAATACCTTGGTGTAAATCGAGATCTTTAACCAAACCTCTTAACCAAATGACTTCTCTTACTGCTTTTGTCACTGCCATATACTCTGCCTCTGTGATAGACAAAGTAACTGTCGACTTTAGAGTCGCTTTTCAACTAATGGTACTACCTAAAAGAGTGAATACATAACCTGTCAGGGGTCGTCTCTTATCCAAATCGCCCGTATAATCTGAATCAGAATAACTAAGTATTCTGCAATCTGAATTTTTGTTCCTATCAAAATATAAACAAATATTAGTAAATCCTTTCAAATATCTAAGTATATATTTCACAATACTGACTGCATGTGAAATATTTAGGCGGGTGCAGACTATATCATACATAATATTTCCAACTGCATTAGCATAAGGAACACAAGACATGTACTGATCCCCCTTCTCAGCCTGAGGTGACAAATCTACTGAAAGACGAAAATGAGTAGCAAGCGGAGTTTTCACAGGCTTGGCATCAAGCATACCAAATTTCTCTAACACATTCTTAATGTATTTCTCCTGAGATAGGAATAAACTTCCTTCTCGTCTATTTCTGTGGATCTACATTTCCAAAATCTTCTTTGTTGCTCCTAAGTCCTTCATCTCGAACTCATGTTTGAGTTAAGATTTCAACTCATTGATTTCTAACATATCTTTAGCTGCAATCAACATATCATCAACATATAAAAGCAAATACACAAAAGAACCATCATTGAGCTTTTTATGATAAACACAACTATCATACTTACTCCTAGAGTAATCATGCTCAAACATGAAAGTATCAAATCTTAAATACCATTGTCTCAGAGGCTGTTTCAACCTATAAATAGATTTCTTCAACCTGAACACATAATCTTCTTTACCTTCAACAATGAACCCCTCTAGCTGATGCATAAAGATTTGCTCCTCAAGCTCGTGATGTAGAACAATCGTCTTCACATCAAGTTGCTCAATCTCCAAATTAAAATGAGCAACCATGGTAAGTAATACGCGGATTGAGGCATGTTTTATAACTGGAGAGAATACTTCAATGAAGTCCACACATTCGATTTGACTGTAGCCTTTAGCTTTCCAAGCATGCCTTGTATCTTACAGAATCTGTATCTGGAGTTCCTTTTTTCTTCTTGAATACCCATTTATAGCCAATGAACTTTTGTCCCCTTGATAACTTTACTAACTCCCATGTCTAGTTCTTGTGTAGAGACTCCATTTCTTTAGTCATCGCAATAGTCCAATCTACAACCTCACTGTTACTAACAACTTCCTTATAGGTAGAAGGCTTTGGAATCTCAATCGATTCTGCTATACTCAAAGCCTAAGCAAGTATGTCTGCATAGCATTGAGGAGGTTGGATCTGTCTTTTTATTCTCCCGGTAGCAATATTGTATTGCTGCTCTTGTGGTGTATCAACATCTAAAGTTGAACCTTTTGCAGTATCAACTGATTCAACGTGAGCGTCCTCAAGCACTCTCTTTGAAGCTGAGCTCTCTAGCTCCACCTGCTTGCTAGACTCCTTTTTAGTATCTATGATATCAATAACAAACTCTTTTCTCGGGTGAAGCATGAATTTTTTAATCAAAAGTAACATCTCTACTAATAATAAACTTAGGTGATTTAGGATTAGAACACCACAATCTATATCCCTTCACCCTAGTAGCATATCCTAAAAAGATAGCTTTCTTTGCTCTGGGTTCAAGCTTACCATCATTAACATGAAAATAAGCAGAGCAACCAAATTCTTTGCTCTGGGTTCAAGCTTACCATCATTAACATGAAAATAAGCAGAGCAACCAAATACTCTTAAATAAGAGTAATTAGCAGGGAAGCTTACCATCATTAACATGAAAATAAGCAGAGCAACCAAATACTCTTAAATAAGAGTAATTAGCAGGGGCACCAGACCATACCTCTTCCGGAGTTTTAAAATTAGTTACTATAGAAGGAGATCTGTTTATCAAATAGCAACCTGTATTGATTGCCTCGGTTCAAAAGTCTTTTTACAAACCGACACTAGAGAGTATGTATCGATCTCTCTTCAAAAGTGTTCTATTCATCCTTTCTGCAACTCCATTTTGTTGTGGTGTATGCCAAACTGTACGATGACGCACAATACCTTCATTCTTACAGAATTGGTCAAACTCTGTGGAACAAAACTCCATCCTATTACCGGTTCTGAGGCTTTTCACTTTCTTTCCTATTTGCTTCTCAATCATAAACTTCTATTGCTTGAAGGTTGCAAACACATCCAATGATCCGCTTTTCAATCTCTTACTTACTATCTCGTGTGATTCACTCTCAAGGATACACCCAACTTTTCTAGAATAATCATCAATCAATGTTAGCACAAATCGAGCTCCACCTTTCGATGGAACCTGAGAGGGATCCCAAATATCTGAATGGATATAATCTAAAGTACCATTGGTTCTATGGACACATGAACTAAAGGAGACTATGGTGTTTGCTGAAAATACAATGCTCACAAAAGTCTAGCTCACTAACTTTCTGACCATAAAGCAGACCTTGTTTGCTCAATACATCTAGTCCTCTCTCACTCATATGCCCTAACCGCATATGCCATAAATGTATGGTGTCAGAATCTAAATTATCTGAGGATGATACCGCTGCAACACCTATCACTGTGCTACCTTCAAGCAAATAGATGTTTTTATATTTTTTCCTTTCATCACAATAAGAGAGCCTTTACTAACTCTTAAAACTCCACCTTTTGCCTAAAACTTAAAATCATTTGATTCAAGGGTGCCTAAAGACATGAGGTTCTTCTTTAACTCTGGTATATGTCAAACATTGCTTAATGTTTTAACAATACTATCATGGGTTCTAATCTTAATTGACCCGATACTAACAGTCTTGTAAGACATGTTATTTCCTAGCAAGATATTCCTACCATCAATAGATTGATATGTGACAAACCAATCCCTATGTGTACACATATGATAGGAACAACCCGGATCAAGAATCCACTCATCTTGTGAATGAGTATTAACATTAACTGAAAGAACTTCACGTGAACTAGAAAACTATTCAGTTATAGTGGCAACTGAAGGTTTCACCTCCTCAGACTTTGACTGTGAAGTATCCTTTGTTTTGAGGGTTGGACAATTAGGTTTTATATGCCTATACTTGTGATAGTAATAACGTTCAACATTTTTTCTTGGCCTAGACTTTGATCTAGACATATTTTTAGATTTGCCTCTACCACCAACACTCTTTTCAGGATGACCACAAGCAAACAAGCGCTCAGTTTGACCCTCTCCTCCTACGACAAACACTTTCTACCTTAACTCTTTTAAATGTAAGGCTAATTTGACATCCTTCAAAGAAAGTGTATCTCTACCGTATAACATGTTATTAACAAAATTCTCATAGAAAGGAGGTAATGAACATAACAAAATGAGGGCTTGATCTTCTTCATCAATTTTAATATCAATATTCTTTAAATCCATAAGAATAGTATTAAGTTCATATAAATTGTCTTTAATCCGCATACCTTCCTTCATGTAAAGGATGAAGATGCATTGCTTCAAGTAGAGCTTGTTCGTTAGAGATCTTATCATGTACAAGCTCTCCAACTTAAGCCACAAGCCGGTGGTGGTATCTTCATTGGCAACCTCCCGCAGGACTTGATCGGCCAAATAGAGCTGTATGACACTATGCGCCTTCATCTTCAGCTCTTCTTTCTCATCATCGGGTATGGATTCCGACAACTTGTCCTTTTTGGATAAGACTTTGAACAGTCCTTGTTGTACTAGGAGAGCCCTGATTTTTACTCTTCACAAACTAAAGCTGTTTCTGTTGCGCGTAATGGAAATTTCGGCAGCACTTCGGCAGCACAACAAAAGAGTCAGATCACAATAGGAATTCCTGTTTCATAAAGGAAACAAGAACCTTAAGCAAAATATCTCAATAAATTAGGATATCAGCTCTTCCTCTCATCAGTTCTAGGACTGATCTGTCAAGTGAACCTAAGTAAGCTATTACAAATCACACAAATAGCGAGATAACCAATTTTATGTGGTTCGGCTAATTGCCTACGTCCACGAGGCAAGGAGGGGGAGATCTACTACTAGAGAACAAAAAGAAAATATAAATAAGGTTTACAATCACACAAAGCCTCACAAATAAAACCCTCAAACTATTTCTCAATTTCTCTCTCAAAGGGATGCAAAAAACTCTCTCAAAAGTCCACTGTCCTTCTTCACCAAGTACAGCCGAAAAACCCTTGTTTTCCCCTTATGTACGAAGCTTTGCACACCGCTTTTCTCCTCTGCTGAAAACACGTCACAGCTAATTCAAAACTCCTTGCACATTAAAACCCTAGCAAATCACTGCTATTTATATCCGAAAATTCCAGGCCAAAAAAAAACGAAATTGGGCCTGGCCTCATAATTACCCGACTTGTGCTGCATGTGGGTGGCACGTGGGTGGGCCCCAGATTCATGTTCGTTCATAATTCTTCACCTCGGTGAAGTTTTCCTAAAACTGAGCCAACACCAAAGTATCCAAATATACCACTTGTGTCCAGTACGCCATGAAATAATTCACAACAACGGACTCAATCCACAACAAGTCAGGAATCCCGAACGAGAGTCCAAACAATCTCACCCCCATCAAAATCAACCAATCCATCCCAGTTGTATCTAAAAGACTGCCTATGTATCCTCTTACCCAAGAAATCAAGCAGAACGTAGTTCACCCAAATGGCCACCAACGGCCTCAACAATCACGAATGTGTAACAAGTTTCGACAATGATCAAACTTATTGCTCGAAACCACATTAGTGAGCATATCCGTCGGATTATCCTTCGTGTGGATCTTCACAATCTCCACATCGTCATCTTCAAGAACATCTCGAACGAAGTGATAACCAACATCAATGTGTTTCGTCCTCGCATAAAAAACCTGATTCTTTGCCAAATAGATAGCACTCATGCTATCATAATAAATAGTAACGGACCGCTGCGATATACCAAGTTCCTCTAAAAGTTCTCGAAGCTAAATAACCTCCTTCACAGCCTCCGTAATTACCATATACTATGCCTCCATCGTAGACAAAGCCACCGTTGACTGTAAGGTGCATCTCCAACACACCGGCTCATGGGTCAAAGTGAACATACACCCCGTCGTAGACCGGCGCTTATCCAAATCTCGGGTATAGTCCGAATCAACATAGCCAATGCACAACTACCCACCTATAGTGTCCCACTCATAAACTAAACCAACATTGAGCGTACCTTGAATGTACCTCAAAATCTATCTCACGACGTCCCAATGACCCACTCTTGGATCGTGCATGTATCTCGAAACCATGCTCACCTCCTGTGACAAATCTGGTCTTGTACATACCATCGCATGCATCAAACTCCCAACAGCGCTCATATATGGAGTCTTCGACATTAACTCTTGATCTTCAACTATCTTCGGTGAAAGATCAGCTAAAAGATTTAAATGGGCTCCCAAAGGTACACCAACTGTCTTTGAATATATGCTAATATAAAATCGCTATAGAACATTCTTCAAATAAGCCACCCGTGTCAAACAAATTTTACCCTTCTTCTTATCTCTGCCGATCTCCATCCCTAAAATGTGCATCGCCTCACCCAAATCCTCCATCTCAAACTCCTTTGAAAGCTGTGCCTTTAACTCATCTATAGGAGATCTGGAAATAGAGACAACCAACAGGTGTTAGACCCTAGAGGGGGGGTGATTAGAGTCTTATGCTAATCTAATCCGATTAAATGCCAATTAAAACTAATTAATAAGTTATCCTAGCAAGTATAAAATACAACAAGATATGTAAGCTAGGATAAGCAATATGAACAAATGAATATATCCTATCAATGAGATATTACAAATATATGAGCAAGGATATATGAACTAACACAAGGGTAAAATAAACAATCTACACAAGTGATAGGGTAATATGATGAGCAATACACAAAGGCGATATAAGATATGAAAACAAGAATAAGAACGCCAATGCAATCACAAACAAAACGATATATTTACGAGGTTCGGTCCCCACGACCTACGTCCCCGCTCCTCACCTCGAGGAGATCTCCACTATCACAACCGGGTTTTCTACGTTCACCCGAACAACGTTTACACCTCACAATACAATCACTATGTAATCACACCTCACACACTAAGTGTTGGTCCTAGCCCGTGTCCTCCTCCTCAAGTGCTCGGTTACAACCTCTCCCTAGGCACGTCAACCGACGCTACTCCTCTTGGATTCGACCCCGTCTCTCACCACACACTTCTCTCGGTGTACAAGTGTATTACAAGTGAATCCTCACAATAAGCACAATATAAATCAAATGATTTGTTCTCTAAACAAGGTGAGAACTCAATTAAGCACAACTCTAAGTCACTAATCTCACAACCCAAAATTATACTATGAATGTAAATACAATAAGCTCAAAAGGTTGTGTGTGAACAAAGAGTATCAATAAAACAATTAAACTCAATATATAAATCTAGCTTATGGAAATTAAGATCAAAACAATAAATAGCTAGAATTGAGTTTAAGGAAAACTTCTCTATAGATCAAGAGTGAGAGAGAGATGAGTTGAATGCCCAAACACCAAAGAATGATCTCCTCTTTGCTCTTGTGAAATTTGCTTCACAAACTAAACTCAAACAAACTCTTAAACTCTTTTAAACAAAACTTAAACCCTTGATTAAAAACTTTCTTAAACTTGTTTTAAAACTCTCTTAGCTAGATTGAAAGAAAACAGCAATGGGGTATTTATACCCACTTGAAATCTCAGCCAAAACCCCAAAACAGAAAGACCAAAATGCCCCAGAAAAGTCAGCTCAGAAATAGCCGTTGGAAGTCCAACGGTCACATTGTCGGTCGACCGAAAATCCCGTCGGTCGACCGATGAGAGCAAAAACACGAAGAAAACTTTCTGGACTAACGTCGGTCGACCGGAAATTCTGTCGGTCGACCGATTTGAGCTCTCGGTCGACCGGACCGGTCAACCGATGACTCTCTGGAAAAATACTAACGAATGGTCAATTGACCGGTCGACCGTACCGGTCGACCGAAAACTGACATTCTAGAAAAATCGGTTTTAGAGCTGATTTTAAAACCCTGTTTAAAAATATCAAATAAATTCCAAAAAATGTAAAACTTTGGGGAATGATTATAGACATGATAATAAACATGCTACAACGACTGGTTTCGAAAAAGGACTTCCCAAATGAAAAATATCATCATTTTACAAAATAGTCCAAAACATGAAAATGTAAACATATGAATCTTGACATTTTAGCTTAACCATGTTTTGAAACATTACAAAATGATTTTGTAGACTTAATAAAAGATGTATATGATTATTGTTAAGTCTATAAACCAAGAAAACAATATTTTCACAAATACAATAGAAAGTAAAACGTATGAGTATGTATATGAAAATATATTTGTTTCATATCTATGAAATTAAACCAAAACAACTTATCCACATAGAAAACAAGCATGTATACACATTTTTTGGAATTTATTTGTAAAAACTTTGTTTGTGGATAAAACTAAAAACCAAGATGTATATGTATATAACTATATATATATATACTAAGAAACTAATAAATGTGTGTGTGAATATAATATTGAGCTTAGAGTATATAACACACATAATATAAACCTATACTAAATATACCCAAGCTTGATCTTGATCTTCATTGAAGCTCAACTTGGTACACATGCGGATGAAGCTTGAACTTGATCTTTAACTTTGAATTTGCAAGGCTTCACCGACATTCCGCCAACCTCCATTTGATATCGTCGTTATGGCGCAATCCATCCATCCTACAACAACGTTGTTTGTCTACAATAAATACTAAAACACAAATACTAGACAAACAACATTAGTGGTAAATTGTTTGTTAAACATCATCAAAACAAGAAGGCCAACAATCTCCCCCTTTTTGATGATGACAAACAATTTACAAAAATGATATATGCATGAAAGGAAATGAATATATAAATTACAATTCACATGCATATAAACAAGAAAGAATATACTCACAATATTTCTCCCCCTTTGACAACATCAAAAAGGGGACAAATGAATTAAGAGAGCGAAAGCTCCCCCTATCAATAAGCACGGGTGAGTATCAAACATAAAAAGATATAGGGATTGCTCCCCCTATCAAAATGCCATATGGAATATATGAAATGAATATCATGGCAAACATATGTGAGCATGCATAAATAATATGCCAAAAATCACTCACATCCAAGAGATAATGAGAACACATAATGATATGTTACGATAAATAGGTGTCTCAAAAATACAAGCCTAAAACCATGTATAAAAAATAGATTTATGAAATCAAAAGAGAGAAAACATGAGAATCATGCAAAAAGAGTTTTCGAATGAAAACAAATCAACCAAATGAAATCATAAATCAACTATTTAAACCAAAAATGATGTTTGATCAAAAAAAAATTCAAAATCAAGAAAAGAAAAAAAACACTAAAATTCTTGGCTTTAAAAATTATTTTGGCACCAAATTACTCTTGGTACCTAAGAGATTAGGGACATGACCCCTATCATTAAAGCTCAAAGTCCTAGGGTTATGAACCCTCTTGGACATATATGGTGCACGGGATCAGTCATAGCAATAATTACTCAAATGACCCTTCCGATTGCAATAAGTACAATGGAAAGGAAGCATTTGCTTATGTTGACCAAACGGTTGTGCACGGGAAACATTAGAATCATTTGCAAACATGGATGGTCTTTTAAAATTATTTTGCAAGTGTAAAACATTTTTAAGCAAAGGTGGTTTACTTGAGAAATTTGGCAAGTTTGAACATTTTTTCAAATCATAGCAAAACTTCGCCAAATGGCCAAATCTACCACAAACATCACATTTAAAAACATGTGTTCTACTAGAAACATTTGGCAAACTAGAATTCTTTTTCAAATCAAAGCAAAACTTTGCCAAATGGCCAAAACGACCACATAGAACACATTTATACACATTAGCATGCTTATGATGAGAAATAGATGCATGTGCATGTGTGTGTGCAAAATGTGATGATGAAGCTTGATGAGATGCACAAGGAGGATTAAAGTGAATCTTGGTGGGGTTATGTGCATCATAGCAAAATCTAGCAAGATGGCCTTTACGACCGCAATTTGTGCATTTGTAGACTTTGCTATACATGTGTGCATGATGAATAGGATGTTTAGATGTTTTAGCATGAGACTTAGCACACATGTTCATAAGCTTATCATGATTAACAATACATGTTTTAAGGGTTGAATCTAAAGATGATATGTGATCCTTAACATGATTCAACTCATCATTATGCATACAAGTATTGTTATTAGAAGTAGAACATATATTGTTATTTATAAAAGAAGCGGTATCATTTTGTATGTTCTCTACTTCTAACATGGCATTATTTTTAACATGAGATAAGCTAGTGATGGATGAGGTTAATTTTTTATTTTTCAAATTTAACATATCATTGTTTTCTTTAAGCATTATATTTTCATTTTCAATGATGTCAAATTTGGACACTAGCTTCTCATGATCGGATTTCAATTCTACATGCTTGCTTTTAAGATCAATAAAATTATTTTGTAATTTTGTATAGGCATGCAATAATTTCTCATATGCACAAGCGAGTTCATTGATGGATATATCACTTTCGGATTCCGAATCGCTTACCACACTAGGGCTATCGCCTAGTGGCCGTGTGCATGATGATGCTCCACACTCACTTGAAGAACAATCCTCCAAACTACGTCGGATTTCCTCCAAGTTGCCTTGATGTGCTTCTATGAATTTCCATAAATTGTAAGCACTATCAAAATGAACAAATTTGTTAGAAAATGATGAGTCAAAGGCATTAAGCAAATACTCTAACAAAAACTTGTTCATATTAAACATTTTCTTATCATGATCGCTCCACTTGGATTTCTCCAATGTGGGCACAATATAAGCACAATCAATAATTTTCCATAAGTCAATATTTCTAGATTCAACAAATAGTTTAAATCTAGAAGCCCATTGTGCATAGGGAAAATTAATGAATTTAGGAGCAACATTGGATTTATAGCCTAAACAAAATACATTCATATTCAAGATATATATATGAACATATGCAAGCAAGACAAATGCAATCATAACTAGATTAGCACAAAAAAGATAACTTGGATCTTTAACTCAAGGCGATTAGACCTTAAATCAAAGAGCACCAAGCTCTGATACCAATTGTTAGACCCTAGAGGGGGGGTGATTAGGGTCTTATGCTAATCTAATCCGATTAAATGCCAATTAAAACTAATTAATAAGTTATCCTAGCAAGTATAAAATACAACAAGATACGTAAGCTAGGATAAGCAATATGAACAAATGAATATATCCTATCAATGAGATATTACAAATATATGAGCAAGGATATATGAACTAACACAAGGGTAAAATAAACAATCTACACAAGTGATAGGGTAATATGATGAGCAATACACAAAGGCGATATAAGATATGAAAACAAGAATAAGAACGCCAATGCAATCACAAACAAAACGATATGTTTACGAGGTTCGGTCCCCACGACCTACGTCCCCGCTCCTCACCTCGAGGAGATCTCCACTATCACAACCGGGTTTTCTACGTTCACCCGAACAACGTTTACACCTCACAATACAATCACTATGTAATCACACCTCACACACTAAGTGTTGGTCCTAGCCCGTGTCCTCCTCCTCAAGTGCTCGGTTACAACCTCTCCCTAGGCACGTCAACCGACGCCACTCCTCTTGGATTCGACCCCGTCTCTCACCACACACTTCTCTCGGTGTACAAGTGTATTACAAGTGAATCCTCACAATTAAGCACAAGATAAATCAATTGATTGTTCTCTAAACAAGGTGAGAACTCAATTAAGCACAACTCTTAGTCACTAATCTCACAACCCAAAATTATACTATGAATGTAAATACAATAAGCTCAATAGGTTGTGTGTGAACAAAGAGATAATAAAATCAACTAAACTCAATATGAACACTAGCTTAATAAAAAGATAATCAAACAATATAAAATATGAAGCTAGATTGAGTTTAGAAAACTTCTCAATAGATCAAGAGTGGAAGGAGAAGAGTTGGATGCTCAAACACCAATAGATGATCTCCTCAAGCTCTTGTGGAAGTGATTCACAAAACCAAAACACTCAAATGCTTAAAAGCTTATAAACACACTTAAACCAAACATAAACCCTTGATTAAAACTTTCTTAAACTTGTTTTTAAAACTCTCTTAATCAACTTGAAAAGACATCAGCAATGGGGTATATATACCCTCTAAAGATCTCAGCAAAAAATCCCAAGTTAAATTAAAACTTTCTTAAACTTGTTTTTAAAACTCTCTTAATCAACTTGAAAAGACATCAGCAATGGGGTATATATACCCTCTAAAGATCTCAGCAAAAAATCCCAAGTTAAAAGACCAAAAAAACCATCTTCAACGGCTCTAAAAAGAGCCGTTGGGACTCCAGCGGTCGACCGATGAAAATCGCGGTCGACTGGAAACAAGGTCAGGTTGGAACTCCAGCGGTCGACCGATGAAAGTCGCGGTCGACCGCAAGCAAGGTCAGAAGCTCAGAAGCCGTCCAGAGAGCCGTCGGTCGACCGGGAGGAAATTTCGGTCGACCGATGGTAAATTTCGGTCGACCGGCGTAAATTTCGGTCGACCGACGGTACTGAAGCAGGTATATCTGATTTTATAAAATCGGTTAAAAATAGTAAAACAGCTCCAAAAATTATGAAATTTTGAGGAAAGGTTCTAGACATGTATAGAAACATATTAGAGAAAGAATTTCTGAAAAAGAATTTTCCAGTTGAGAGAAATAAATGTTTTAACACAGAAATACAGTTTCTGAAAATCTGCTGTGATACACGATTTTGTAAAATCAATTAGGCACAGTAAATCAACTCCAAAAATAGTAAAATTTTGTGGGAAGTTTCTAAATACGTAGATAAACATGTCAGAGAAAGAATTTTTCAAATATCACTTCCCATTTGAGAAAACTCATCAGTTTTGTAAAACATGCACGAACATGTGCACGAACGAAAACGTGAATTTGTAAATTCCTTTAAACATAACAAATCAATTCCAAAATTGATGAAACTTTGAGAAATATTTGAAAATGATATTTTGAACATGTTACAAAAAGAATTTTCCAATTTATATTTCTCAATTGTGAAATCTCATTATTTTGCAAAAGTATTCAAAACATGAAAAACCCAAAACCATGCATGTATATATATATAACTGTATATATACATAGAAACCAAATACGTGTGTGTATATTATATTGAGCTTAGAGTACTTAACACACATAATATAAAACCTAAACTAAATTACCCAAGCAATGATCTTGATCTTCAATAAGCTTGACTTGGTAATCTCGCGGATGAAGCTTGAACTTGGATCTTGAACTTTGAATAGCAAGGCTTCACCGACATTCCGCCAACCTCCTTTTGATATGATCTTGTAGGCTTAATCCATCCAACCTCCAACTACCTTGTTTGTCTACAATAAATACGAAAACACAAATACTAGACAAACAACATTAGTAATAAATTGTTTGTTAAACATCATCAAAATAAGAAGGCCAACAACAGGTTATCGACATAAAGTAACAAATAGATGTACACACCTCCTTTCAACTTGCGAAAATATATGCAAGGATCAAACTGGCTCCGAGTATACGAATGACCAATCATAAAACCATCAAATCGTCTATACCATTGTCGAGGAGACTGTTTCAAACCGTATAGCTATTGCTTCAACCTACCCTACAGCTCGGAATCCCAATGGCCGAGTCATATATATTTCTTCATTAAGATCACCATGAAGAAATACCATCTTCACATCTAACTGATCTAACTCCAAACCATATTGTGCCACCAAAGCTAGCAAAATCTGAATCGAAGAGTGCTTCACCACCGAAGAGAAAACCTCATTATAGTCAATACATTCCTCTTGTGCATAGACCTTTGCAACCAACCTAGCTTTGAACCTTAATGGAGTGCCCTCAATACCCTCCTTCTTTGTATATACCCACTTGCAACCAATTACCTTTCGCCCCTTTAGAAGCTCAACAAGCTTCCACGTATAATTCTTGTGAAGAGACTCCATCTCCTCCTGCATAGCCACCTATCATGAATCAGTCTCTGAGCTCTGCTCCATCTCTCTGAATGTAGTAGGCACCATCTCATCGATACTCTCCACCAGAAGTGCATACGCAACTGTGTCGGCATATCGTGTTGGCATCCGTATGTCTCTCCTCTGTCTCTGAACCGCAATAGAATCCTAAACCTGAGCCGTCGGTCCCTGATCCTGCATAACTGTACTCGTATCCTCCTTGTCATCGCCGTGCTCACCTGGCGTCACCTCAGTCGGTACTGTAATGGATACTGCACCATCTGGATACTGTGGAGTTGCATCGATCTCTACCACCTACGATATCTCATCCGTCGGGCCGCTCTCCACCTGATGAGAGCTGGGAAGCTTCAAGATGGAAGCCTCATCGAACGTGATGTCCCTACTCAGCACAATCTTCCTATTAACTATATCCTATAGCTTGTATCCCTTGATACCACGCTTGAATCCTACAAATATAGCTTTCCTAGCTCGAGGTTCCAATTTATCTGTTATTACATGATAAAATACAGAGCATCCGAATACATTGAGCTGGTCATAGTCGTGTGCTGGCTCTCCCGACCACTTCTCCATAGGGGTCTTCCCTTTAATCATAGATGAATGTAGCCTATTAATGAGGTGGCTCGCATATGTAAATGTCTCAGTCCAAAAGATCTTCTCCAAACCACTCTGTGATAATAAACATCGGACCTTCTCTAGCAAAGACCGATTTAGCCTCTCTACCACCCTATTCTGTTGCGGTGTATAAATAACCATGAAGTGCTTCTCTATGCTCTCATCTCGACATAGCTGCAGAAAGGGGTCTGATGTGTACTCATCACCGTTGTCGGATCGTAATATCTTAATCTTTCTCCCAGTCTGTAGTTCCAACCTCTTCTTTCACTCCACGACTATATCTAGGACTTCACTCTTCTTTGCCATGGTGTACACCCAACATCATCTAGAATAGTCTATCAACGAACATGACGAACCAATATTGACCACCAAGTGATGCAGTCTTGGTAGGACCCCAAACGTCTGTGTGTACATTATCCAGAATACCCCTCGTCTAATGAATGGCCATCCCGAACTTTACTTTCGTCTTCTTGCTAAGAACACAATGCTTACAGAATTTCATTTTATCACTCTTGGCTCCTTTTAGTAGTCACTGCTTGCACAACGCTTGCAGTAACTTCTCACTTGTGTGCCCTAACCTATAATACCAAAGCCTGCTCATGTTTGCCTCTGAAATAGCTGAAGCAACTTGGCTAATCTCGGTGCTCCCCTTTAGATAATACAAGTTCCGATTGCGGACTCCCTTCATCACCACTAAAGATCCCTTAGTAACCTTTGCTACAGCGTCCTCAAAGATCACTTTGAATCCCTTCGCCTCCAAAGCTCCAACAGAAATAAGATTCATCTTTAGTTGAGGAATAAATCTCACCTCTTTCAATTCACGGACTACTCTATCATGCATCTGAATCCTTACGGCACCTATCCCACAAATACCATAGGATTGATCATTTCCCATGACTATGATTCCCTCATCGAGCTTCTCAAAAGATGCAAACCAATCTCGCCTAGCGGTCACATGATAGGTAGCGCCTGAATCAAGCATCCAATCTGATGTATCTGCATGGTTCACCTTCGGAGTAATCAATAGAGAACAGCTCGAATCATCAGAATCATCACCTTTCGTAATATTCACCTCATTGGCCTTCGGGCCATTTTTCTTACTTTTTTCCTTCTCTTTGATCTTTGGACAATCTCTTTTCCAATATCCCTGCTCCTTACAGAATGCACATTGGTTCTTTCCAAGCTGATGACGATCTCTTGACTTTGACCTTCCTCTATTACCACCTTTCGGATATGGGCTTCTACCTCTCGTTAATAAGGCCTCACCTGAAGTACTAGTACGGGAAGTCTCCTTGTCCTTTCTTCTCAAATCATAATTCGTCAATGCATTAGTAACTTCACTATAGCTAATAGAAGATCTCCCATTCAACAAAGTGAGCACAAAAGTGTCATACTTCTCATCCGGTAAGAAGCCCAATAAGATAATAGCCTTGTACTCATCCGATATCTTCTCATCAATATTCGCCAAGTCCGACAACAACTTCGTATAGTTGTTCACATGAGCCGCAAGTGGGGTGCCTCTAGACATCTGGAATCTGAATAACCTACGCAGCAAATGCAACCTGTTCTCAACACTCTTCGTAAGGTACTTATTGTTGAGAATTTTTCACATCTTTATCCTAGACATCACCCCAATTACATCATATTTTAGCTTCTTTCCAAACAGGACCTGATCACCTCACAAGCATTCCTATTTATCTTTTCTCATATCGCCTCTTTATATTTTGGTGGTCTCTCGTGGACCATGATGATCTCCTCCAAGTTCTTAGCATTGAGCGCATCCTGTACATCGCTCATCCACAAACCAAAGTTAATTTTACCATCATATTTCACCATACTAATTTTGGTATTCTGAAAACCAACTTGAACTGTACTCGCCATCGACTTGCTGCTTTTACCTTCTTCTCCCATCACAAACTAACTCTAAGTTGTAGAGAAAGAATCAAACTTTGATAGAAATTAAGAATTACCCAACCGAACCCTAGATCGGATTCTAATAGATCTCTTGTCCACACGAGGAAAGCAAAATCTCCAACGACAACTCCTAATGCTATCTCCACCGAAGCCTAGAACTCTAGGAACCAAGCTTTACACAAGAATCTTCCTCCACCTAATTCCAAAAACCCTAGATCTGAAATCTGGACTCTGATACCACTTGTTGCGCGCAGCAAAAATTTTGACAGTACTTCGGCAACACAACAAGAGAGTCAGGTCGCAATAGGAATTCCTGTTTCACAAAGAAAACAAGAATCTTGAGCAAAATATCACAACAAAGTGGGATATCAGCTCTTCCTCTTATCAGTTTTAGGACTGACCTGTTGAGGGAACCTAAGTAAGTTATTACAAATCACACAAATAGCGAGACAACTAATTTTATGTGGTTCGGCAAATTGTCTACCTCCACGGGGCAAGGAGGGGGAGATCTACTACTAGAGAACAAAAAGAGAATACAAATAGGGTTTGCAATCACACAAACCCTCATAAATAAAACCCTCAAACTATCTCTCAATTTCTCCCTCAAAGGGATGCAAAAAACTCTCTCAAAAGTCCACTATCCTTCTTCACCAAGTACAACCGAAAAACCCTTGTTTCCCCCCTCTGTATGAAGCTTTGCACACCGCTTTTCTCCTCTGCTGAAAACACGTAGCAGCCAATTCAAAACTCCTTGCACATTAAAACCCTAGCAAATCACTGCTATTTATATCCGAAAATTCCAGGCCAAATAGAAAACGAAGTTGGACCTGACCTCATCATTGCCTGACTTCGCTGCATGTGGGTGGCACGTGGGTGGGCTCCCGGTTCATGTTCGTTCACAGTTTCTCCCATCGAATTTCTCCACTTTATTTCACAACAGTGGGAGGTTGTACAGGGACCACTCAGTTCGTGAAATTTTACGATTATAACCGCAAAACTTTAACGATTTAACTGCAAGTATAATACATGAGAGATAATTGTATTCCAGTTGCAATTACACATTTGTTACAACCGTAGGCTTATTTCCCCACCTGCAGTTGCAAACGAGACCACCTTTCTCATGAAAATATGATCACTTCTAAGAAGTCTTGCCCATATTAGACATCACTTCTTTGAAGGTCATTGCCCTCAAAAGCCTTGATAACGTCATATGCCCTGTCATGTGCTCTAGCATGACGTGTTTTTCAATAACGAGCTGATGTTGTCCTTCTTAGTCTCTTATCAACCTAAACCATTCGCGAAAGACAAGAATTGAGAAGCTAGCTAGAATTCGACAGTCCAAAAATTAACAAGCCAATTATATGGGTTATTGACAGTCTGGGAGGCAAATTGATCACGAACACTATTTTTTCGAAACCATAAGCGCAACAATTGTTAACTATTAAGTAACAAATATCTCTATCACTGCTCAAACAAAAAACATATATATGATTGGCACTAGGAGGTGCAGTACCATAATCCAAACTAATTTGGCAGAACTACATCGAGATTTCACTGATCTAACCAACAAGGACCATTAGTCACCCCAAAATCTATTTAATTATTATACGTTAAATTTGAATGAAACACTGATAGGGGGTCGATTTACTGCCACATTGATCATATAGGTGATTTGACGTACGTGGTTTTACTAGGCTCAAGCAAACACAACAATGTCGAAACCTAAGACATCTCATAGACTAAGATCCATAAACAGCCCAAGAAGCACTAGCATGTCTCAAATCTCTACACCACTTAAACAAGATCTAAGTTACTAACTAAGATCCGAAAAGAGAGACTAGCATGTCTCAAATCTCTACACCACTTAAACAAGATCTAAGTTACTAACTAAGATCCGAAAAGAGAGAAATTAATTAAAAAAAACTCTACACCACTTAAACAAGATCTAAGTTACTAACTAAGATCCGAAAAGAGAGAAATTAATTAAAAAAAAAAACACCTACTAGATCTACAAAAAATGCAAGAGATCAAATTGTAACTTAATCATCAACAAGATCCAATCGAGTTCTAGGTCTAAGATTTACCTCAACGTATCAAATAATTCACACATCCAACAGAAAGATAGCATTTTCCCAGCAAGTGGAAGCTAAAGAACTATGAAAAGGTTGTTTCAAGCTTTTTTAGCCTCCTTTAACATGACTTGATGCAATTTCTACATGCCATACATATATGTTCTAAGAAAATTAAGGAACAACAATCCAAACTTGTAGATTTTCAAAAATTTTCCCAATGTCACAAGAAGATATTTAAATAGTAAGAGCTAAAACTATGCATTACGGCATTAAACAGAAACCATGCATTACTCTTTTAAGTCGCTAATAGATAATGTACACAACCACAGCCAGCAGAATGTTGATTTCCTTTTGTCAATGAGCAACTCAAATCTAACTTTTTAAACTTTTCCCTCAATCTGGCACCTTCATTACTTTCCTGTCAAACAAAGAAAGCATTTAATTACTTACCTTTAAGCTCTAATTCCAAATCACATTACACATTAAAGCTACACATATACATCATTCAAAAAATTCTACTAAACTTCCCAGAGCATTTCTCTTGGAAACTAAATCGTAAGTACCTGTAGGAATATGCTTGCATGCAGAAAAGGATAGGTATAAGTAAAAGAAAATCCACCAGATACTAAACTATTTAAACTGCAACTTGCAGTTAGATGATTAGCTAGAGGTTAATTAGCAAAGAATCCAATTCTTTAACCCCTCATAGATGAAGAAAAAACTAATGTCCACTCAGTTAATCCTTCAAATATGACTGATAGTTACAAAATCATAGCCTACAATCTTGCACAAATTCAGAGTTCTTTAAACTACTAATTCATACTCAAAACATAAAGAAAATGACAAATTATACTCAACACATATACTCAAAACATAAAGTTCAAAGCTCATTTCTTTCAAAACATAAAAAACATGACAAATTATACTCAAAAGTTCAAAGTTCATTTCTTTCAACCAAACAGATAGTCCCATGTCTTTACTCCATCTAATCCCAGTCTGTTTCATCAAAGTCACTGTCTTCATCAAATTCCATTACATTATTTGAATCAATATACATATTTGGAGGAATGTCAACAGTGGATCTTGGCACATCATCTCTACACCAACCCACATCATCTATGTCATCATTAGTGGTTGGGATTAAATCATCGACAATGTCACTACTTTCAACCCAATAGTCACCTCCATGTGTAGCACCAATATCGCTGTCAATATCATAAACGTGACTAGGAAGATTCCTTAAAACATAATGCTAATTCTTGTTTGCCTCTTCAATAGGATCCTTCACATAGAAAACTTGATGAACTTGGTATGCCATGACAAAAAGGGTTATTTATATGGCGTTTGTTATTAAAATTGACACGAATAAGCCCATATTTATCTTTTTCTGAATGAAACCAGTCATATTTGAATAGCACGACACTAAAATTTCCCTAATAGTCTATATCAATGATATCTTGTATGACGCCATAAAAAGTAACATATACAGTTTTAGGATTATGGTCCCTGGAACTTGCATAACTATCTACTTGACTGGTTATAGACACACCACTATTCTGAGTTTTGCATGTTTCATCATGCGCCTTGATATGGAAAGTACAAACATTCACATAATAGTCTCTGTATCTTTTTGCTACAAAATTAGGACCCATTGATAACCATTTTAGATAATCTGGTTTTAAACCAATCAGTGAAGTCCTTGTTGTGCTTTTGAGCTCCCGTCCATTTATTTGTTCTGCCTCTTTTCTTAACTGATTCTCAATCAAAAGTTTATGTTCACTTCATAACTGATACGAGTCGCCGTGCGAGCACCTTTGATCGTAGAATTATCAAATGTGGGTTGAGAAGAGGATGACATAAACAAAAGAATAATTCAGTATGTGGCGAAGGAAAATACCCTCTCTAGATCATGAGTATGAAAAGATTACAATCACTCTTGAAAGTACCCTAGAGGGGGGGGGGGTGAATAGGGTTATTGCTAATCTTATTAGATATTAATGCCGATTAAAACTTATTAACAAATATATCCTAACAATGATAATATTCAATAAGATATATGCAAGGATATATATGCAAAGGGAAAAAGAACAAGAAACAATATAAACAAATAGTGGACACAAAGGACAATCCAAACACAATAATATGATCACGGAGTTTGGACCTTCCGTCCTACGTCTCCGCTCCCCACTCCCGAGGAGAACTCCACTATCGACACACTCGGTTTGAAAACCGAAACTTCTCTACACACTCGGTTTTCTAGCTTACCGAAAACTCTACAAATCTCTCACAATGTACATACACAAACTACAACCTCAAGTGTTGGTCCTCACGTATCGCCTCCCTTAAGTGCTCGGCCGGAACTTCTCTACACACTCGGTTTTCTAGCTTACCGAAAACTCTACAAATCTCTCACAATGTACATACACAAACTACAACCTCAAGTGTTGGTCCTCACGTATCGCCTCCCTTAAGTGCTCGGAATTATCACCTCTCACTAGACCACCGACGCCACTCCTCTCGGTATCGACTACGTCCTCACCACACACTCCTTTCGGTGTAAATGTGTATTACAAAGTGATACTCACAAATAAAGCTCAAATACAATAGATTGTTCTCTAATAATGAATGAGAACACAATGAAGCTCACTCTTACTAATTCACACACCAATTCCCAAAAATATATAGTATGAAATAATCTAAGCTCAATAAGGGTGTGTGTGAAAAATGAGAACAATGAAAATCCAAATCAATTTAATATAGCAAGTTATGAATATGAAATTGATAATCAATAAGCTATATGAAAGAGTTTAGATAAACTTCTCTGAGAACACAAAGAACTGAAAAGGTGATGATGAGGATGAATTCCTCAATTAAAATTGAAAGCTTCTTCTTTGTGTAAAACTTCTCTTTTGAAACAAAACTTGAAACAAGGCTTTAAACACCTTTTAAACACTTGTAAACTTGGTTAAACAATTTTCTTAATTTTAAATTGAACTGAGAGTATGTGAGGGTATTTATAGGAACCCTAAAGCCAAGAGAAAACAAGACAAAAAGACCAAAAACCCAAAAACAATACAGTCTGGAAATATAGCCGTTATAGTGTTATGAGTCGACTCGTACTTTTCATGAGTCGACTCATAAGTAGCCGTTACAGACTAAAAAACAACTTATGGGTCAACTCATAAATTTAATGAGCCAACTCATCATTCATGGGTTGACTCAGCATAAACAAAACTCAATTTCCAGCACACTTCATGAGTCGACTTGTGACAGGCATGAGTCGACTCAACCTGATGCGTCGACTCATGATATTTGTGATTCGACTCATCAGAAATAAATTTAAAATAGTACAACAGTTTATGAGTCGACTCATTCTTGTTCATGAGTCGACTCATGAGCGTGAGCATAGGAAAATTACACTTTTGAGTCTTGATAAAAAATATCAAATAAAATCTAAAAAATGTAAAACTTTAGGAATAGTTTATAAATACGATATTAAACACATTTCTGAAGAAGGTTTGGAAATTGTATTTGCCATTTGTAAAATATCATCAATTTGGCAAATGTGCACATATATGTGTAAATATGAAAATATGTATATGTATATTTGATTTTGATAAAGAGATATATTCCAAAACCAATATAAATCAGTATAAAGAGTGTGTATATCGAGCTTAGAGAATAACACACGATATACTTAAATGATTGTAGTCAAAGCTGATCTGGATCTAGATTCTGATATAAACCTGTAAAAGTCACAATCACTAGAAAACAAGATTAGTTATGAATTGTTTGTAGAATCATCAAAACAATACAAGAGTGTAGGTTCAAAACTAGAACCCTAACAATCTCCCCCTTTTTGATGATGACAAACAATTCATTATATAGATCGTGAAATATAAGCTTAATACACATAAACAACAAACCACAAAATAAAAATCACAATAAACCAACTACAAGCAAACCAATACCATATAAACAAACATCATTCTCCCCCTTTGGCAACATCAAAAAGGGAAATAATGTAGCTACGCTCCCCCTACATTTAAGCATAGGTTAGAACAAGTAGGAGCTATGCTCCCCCTACATATATGCATAGAGAGGAAAAATGGGATAAACAAATATAAGCTATGCTCCCCCTGTTACAGTATAGGCATAACAAAATAGTATGATCAACATATGAGCTCACCAACATACAGATTCATAAGAATGAGATTTAAAAGCTTACCAACACATAGGCTCACCAATATATAAGCTCACCATCATGTAGATTTAAAAGAACAAGATTTCTAAGATATTACATATCAATTCAGCACATGATTTCAAACTACGTCCAGCAAAACAAGTTTAGGAGACATAAAACAAGTCAACATAAAAGTTTGCCAAAGAAAAAAACCAAATTATCATTTTGTTCAACAACAATAAAAGAGTTTCAAGCATTTGATGGTCCTGGACCCGAGGAAGGATGGAATTGTTGCAAGAGGGTTACGATCTCTTCAAATCTGGTGTGAATGGAGGCCATGTCAACTTCTTTCTCACTCCTTAAGGAAGCTATCTCTTTCTTTAACTCCACCTGGGTCCTCTCAACCTCTCTAAGCCTCATGCTAAGATCAAGTTGACGTCTTCAATTTTTTGAAACCTCACTTGGTTATTATAGTGATACTCAGTCATCTGAGTGGAGAGATCCTCTATATGGCTTGGTACAGATGAATCTGAGGAGGACTGATAGAGCTCATAAGGAGGTTCATGCACGGGAGACTCAGGAGGGGTTCTATGAGCAGGATGATCATGCATTGCCATTAATGTGGCAGGGATTTTCATCCGATGAAGAGCAATAACATCAAATAGAGGTCAGATATTAGAAGGAGTCTCATCAGATAAGTCAACATTAAAGTGTTTAAAGACTTTTGTGAGGAGACCCCCAAAAGGAATGAAAGTGGATGGACCATAAGAAATGATACCAAATATAACATATTCCCATTTAACATCAACATTACCCAAAATGGCATAGATGCCCCTAGTAAGATCTTGAGAATAGTGACTATAACCCCCCGATTTTGGAATCAAATTGTAGGAAATGATACGACCAACAATGGTGGCCAAATCAGATACATTTTTGGCATGCAAAGGGAGGCTTTCGCCAGGAATAGTCATAAGGGATTCAATGCCAGGATCATCATATGAAACGTCATCGAGAAAAGTGTCACCATGAGGGATGCCAATAATCTCAGATAGACGATCGGCTGTGAAACGGATGTGACGATTTTTAACAATAGAAGTAATAAAATGTGATCTATTTTCAGGAGCAAAAGGTACAAGATTTGCGTAAAATAAACGCACAAGGTGAGGGTAAAGTTTTTCAGAATGCTTACTAGAGACTAAATCAGCAAGTTTAGCAGCAGAGAAATATTGTTCCAGAGAGAAATGACTAAAGTCATCAAATTTAACATATCTATCAGGGAACAATTTTAGCTGACACAGAGCATGATATTTATCAATTAGGGCAGTGCTAGTAAGATATTATTCGTAATGTGCATTGCTACGCTCTGGAGGTGACGATGCACGATCACGAGACAGAGGGGCTTTACCCTTAGAGGATCTAGGGCGTTTGGTAGAAGTACTAGTCATGGAAATGAAATAAAACCAAACCCTACAAAGGAATGAGAGGGGAAAGAAGTTATACCAACAGATGAGACCGAGGAAGATGATTGTTGGAGTCGACTGCAGGTGAGAGTCGACTGGAGGTGAGATTCGCCTGGAGAATCGGCTGTAGGTGAGAGTCGATTGGAGAATCGGCTGGAGAAAGTGACCGAAAGAGGAAGGAGAGAATAATTAGGGTTATGAACTGAGATGAAAGGTCTAGATTTGATCAAGGAGTGAGTGAAGGGTTAGGATTACAGTGGGAAAACGGGTCGGGTCCAAAACGTCTCAAATCTGAAAACAAGGAGAATCAAATATCCTGAAAACACTTGCCCGCAGGTCGACTTGCAGTCGACTGGGGAATGTGAGTCGACCCTAAGTCGACTTAAGCTTAAATCCCAGCCCGCAGGTCGACTTGCAGTCGACTGGGGAATGTGAGTCGACCCTAAGTCGACTTAAGCTTAAATCCCAAGTTTTTGCAGAAATTCTGAAATAAGGGGGAATGTGAGTCGACCCTAAGTCGACTTAAGCTTAAATCCCAAGTTTTTGCAGAAATTCTGAAATAAGATTTTTACGCTTTGAAATGAATTTTTGAATAAAAAATTCACACATAAATATTAAATAAGCTTTAAATGATTATTGAAATATTTTAAATCAAAAACAAGAGCAACATTTAAAACATAACAATTAACAAAAAGAAAAATGATTTCTTAAGATATGCAAATTAAGTACATTTTGGTACCCGAATGTTTTTGGTACCAATATGGTTAGGGACATGACCCCTGTCAGTAAAGCTCAAAGCCCTCGGGTTATGAACCCGTTTGGGTGCATGTGGTGCACTAACACGGTCAAAACAAAAATTGTATAAATGACCCTTCCTATTGCAATAAGTGCAATGAAAAGGGGTAAATGACTTGTGTTGACCAACATAAGGTGCACAAAAATTATTTGCAAAAATAGGTTTATCTTTGAAATTATTTTGCAAGTGAGAAACCTTCTTTAAATCAAAACAAAATTTGGTCAAATGACCTAAACGACCACAAAAATCACATTTGTACACATGAGTATGTTTATGATTTGCACTATGTGTGTGTACATGTGTATGAGATGAAGATCACATTTGTACACATGAGTATGTTTATGATTTGCACTATGTGTGTGTACATGTGTATGAGATGAAGAAGCTTGATGGGATGCACAATCATGAATAGGCTTGTTAATCTTTTGTGCATTATGACAAAAATTAGCAATATGGCCTTTACGACCGCAAATAGAACACTTGTAAATCTTTTCATACATATGTGCATAGTGTGTAGATTTCTTAGAAGAATTTTCACGGGACTTTGCACATATGTCCATAAGCTTTTTGTTATTAACAATGCAAGTTCTTAGTGTTGAGTCTAATGAAGTTATTATGCTTTTAACATGGTTCAACTCATCAATATTCACACAAGCATTGTTATTAGAAGTAGAACATGCACTATTAATTTTAAAAGAATTAAGCTCTTTTCTAATGTTCTCAACTTCTAATATAGCATCACATTTTTGATGAAACAAACTAGCATTTTCCAATTTTAATTTTTCATTGCATTCTTTAAGATTTATATTTTCGTTAGCAATGAAATCAAACTTAGTGGCTAGTGTTTCATGAGAGGATTTCATTTTAACATGCTTGCTTTTTAATTCAATATAGCTATGTTTCAATTTTTTATAATCATACATCAACAATTCATAACCATGTGCGAGTTCATCAATAGGAAGGTCATTTTCGTTGTCGGACTCGCATACCTCACTAGGGCTATCGCCTAGTAGCCGTGTGCATGATGAGGCTCCTTGTAAACTTGTAGAGGGAGCCGCCAATGATCGTCGGATCGCCTCCAAGTCCCTTTGATGTGCTTTAAATAATTTCCAAATTGTGTAAGCACTATCAAAATGAGCAAGTTCATTAGAAATATTTGGTCCAAAAGCATTATGCATAAATTCTAACACCAACTTGTTCATAGTAAACAATTTCTTATCATGATTACTCCACTTGAATTTCTCCGAAGTGGGCACAATATACGCATTGTCAATAACTTCCCATAAGTCTATGTTTTTAGATTCAACAAAAATTTTGAACCTACAACACCATTGATCATAAGGGAAGTTACTATATCTAGGAGCAACATTTATATCATAGCCAAAACTAAAATTATCATACATATCTATAATGTATGGGCAAGCAAAAAAAAATTAATATCAAAACAAGATTATCAACAATATAAGAACAAGGAACTTTGACTCTAGGCGATTAAGCCTCTAATCAAGAGCACCAAGCTTTGATACCAAATGAAAGTACCCTAGAAGGGGGGGGGGGGGGCGGGGGGGTGAATAGGGTTATTGCTAATCTTATTAGATATTAATACCGATTAAAACTTATTAACAAATATATCCTAACAATGATAATATTCAATAAGATATATGCAAGGATATATATGCAAAGGGAAAAAGAACAAGAAACAATATAAACAAATAGTGGACACAAAGGACAATCCAAACACAATAATATGATCACGGAGTTCGGACCTTCCGTCCTACGTCTCCGCTCCCCACTCCCGGGGAGAACTCCACTATCAACACACCCGGTTTGGAAGCCAGAACTTCTCTACACACTCGGTTTTCTAGCTTACCAAAAACTCTACAAATCTCTCACAATGTACATACACAAACTATAACCTCAAGTGTTGGTACTCACGTATCGCCTCCCTCAAGTGCTCGGAATTATCACCTCTCACTAGGCCACCGACGCCACTCCTCTCGGTATCGACTACGTCCTCACCACACACTCCTTTCGGTGTAAATGTGTATTACAAAGTGATACTCACAAATAAAGCTCAAATACAATAGATTGTTCTCTAATAATGAATGAGAACACAATGAAGCTCACTCTTACTAATTGACACACCAATACCCAAAAATATATAGTATAAAATAATCTAAGCTCAATAAGGGTGTGTGTGAAAATGAGAACAATGAAAATTCAAATCAATTTAATATATCAAGTTTTGAATATGAAATTGATAAATCAATAAGCTATATGAAAGAGTTTAGATAAACTTCTCTGAGAACACAAAGAACTGAAAAGGTGATGATGAGGATGAATTCCTCAATTAAAATTGAAAGCTTCTTCTTTGTGTAAAACTTCTCTTTTGAAACAAAACTTGAAACAAGGCTTTAAACACCTCTTAAACACTTGTAAACTTGGTTAAACAATTTTCTTAATTTTAAATTGAACTGAGAGTATGTGAGGGTATTTATAGGAACCCTAAAGCCAAGAGAAAACAAGGCAAAAAGACCAAAAACCCAAAAACAATATAGTCTGGAAATATAGCCGTTACAGTGTTATGAGTTGACTCGTACTTTTCATGAGTCGACTCGTACTTTTCATGAGTCGACTCATAAATAGCCGTTACAGACTAAAAAACAATTTATGGGTCGACTCATAAATTTAATGAGTCGACTCATCATTCATGGATTGACTCATGAGATCATGGGTCGACTCAGCAGAAACAAAACTCAATTTCCAGCACACTTCATGAGTCGACTTGTGACAGGCATGAGTCGACTCAACCTGATGCGTTGACTCATGATACTTGTGAGTCGACTCATCAGAAGTAAATTTAAAACAGTACAACAATTTATGAGTCGATTCATTCTTGTTCATGAGTCGACTCATGAGTGTGAGCACAGGAAAATTACACTTTTGAGTCTTGATAAAAAATATCAAATAAAATCTAAAAAATGTAAAACTTTAGGAATAGTTTATAAATACGATATTAAACACATTTGTGAAGAAGGTTTGGAAATTGCATTTGCCATTTGTAAAATATCATCAATTTGGCAAATGTGCACATATATGTGTAAATATGAAAACATGTATATGTATATTTGATTTTGATAAAGAGATATATTCCAAAACCAATATAAATCAGTATAAAGAGTGTGTATATCGAGCCTAGAGAATAACACACGATATACTTAAACGATTGTAGTCAAAGCTGATCTGGATCTAGATTCTGATATAAACCTGTAAAAGTCACAATCACTAAAAAACAAGATTAGTTATGAATTGTTTGTAGAATCATCAAAACAACACATGAGTGTAGGTTCAAAACTAGAACCCTAACAACTCTCTCACAATCTCACTAGAATCGAGAACAAACTCTCAATTCTTTCTAAACCCTAATCTCTCTTGATTAGAATCTCTCTTTGATTACATCTGATTGATTAGAAACCCTGAACAACCCCTTTTATATGTGTAACAACGTGGGTGGTAAAGTGGTAAATAACCAAGCCTAAATCCCATAGGAAAATGTGTAAACCGAAACCCAAACAAACTAGGAAACCCTCGATGAGTCGACTCATGTGCATATATGAGTCGACTTATGACATATGGGTTGGCTCAGGAAATGATGAGTCGACTGGTTAGAGCCGTTTTACTGACTGGGCTTGATTTTTTGAGTCAACTCACTTAACAGGTTTAGTCAACTGATGAATTTATGAGTCGACTCATAACATGTCGAGTCGACTCATGAAGCTGAAAACTGGTTCTTTGATTCTTCGATTCGTCATCTCGTTTCACGCTTCAACCTACGTTCCCATGTGTTGTTTTACTCCTCTATTCTCATGCTATCATGAGAATCATCTATCCTCAAGCTCTTATGAGGATCGTTAAGTTTCGAAAAGAAGATACACCTGTATCATGGGTCCCCCCTTTAGGAACTTGAAGTCTCATTCAAGTTATAACTTCAGCTGAGGAAACTCACGAGCTCCTCCATCCTTTCTGTACCACTTGACTTTGCTAGGAACCTAATATCAATGTGCAACTAGAAATGACTCCTTCATTCCTCACCTCATCGTAGTCATCTTCCGCTCTAACATGCAACTCCTTTTCGATGGCTCGTCATGAAGTCTAATACATAGTGAGACGAACTTTTTACTTGCATTCACTAGCCTCTTCGCTCGCATCACCGTCGCCAAGTTTGCCTCCCTCCGAACAAAATATGAACTTTTCACCATCCTTGGTGAATGTGTACTTCTGAGCCCGCCTTTTGTAGATCTCCCATAAATACGGATTGCCTAGTATAATCTGACGAACATCCAATGGAACAAAGTCGCACGTGACCTTGTTAATATACGACTCGTGGAGCGCAAATCTGATAGTGCATTGATCAACTACACTTAGTTCCGTCTCCTTCTGAATCCACCCTAATGGATAGGGTTTCAGATGCTTGACTATCTTCGGACCCAACTACTGAACCAAGACCTCGAATATCAAATTCTTCTGGCTTCCTGGATCTACTATGGCATCAACCAAGCTGGTCTTGACCTGCAATTTTAAAAGAAAGAGCTGCTCTCTCGAGTCTTCATCCTCAGTCGAGGTCTGCTTCTCCGCTATAAGGTTAAGACTGATATTGGGTTCTGTCATCCCAGAAACTTCATTCAAAACCTGAGCTACTACATATGCCTTCTTCTCCTCCTTTTTTTTTAATCCTTTTGGCTTCAGATGAGGATACTTCTTCCAGCAACGATCAGCTACGTGCCCTGTCTATTTGCAGTGATTGCATGTCAATCCTGTCTTCCCTGAATCACCCTTCTTCTTCTCTTTATTAGGCTGAGAGCCACTAGACTTGCCTCTCGTCTGTTTGAAGTCTCCCTTCATTTCGTTACCCTTCTTTTGCCTTCCCTCAATGGAAATAGCCTTCATACTCGCTTCTGCCATGGACTCAACTGTGAACAACTTCATCTCCTTTCGGATATGTTCATTCAGACCCACCATATACTTCATAAATATGGAATATTCCTCCGTCGCGATGTTGAGAACCATCGTCTGCTGCTGGAACTCCGTCTTATATTCTTGAACGGTCTGGTTGAACCTTTGGTGCAATTCGTACCACTTATACCAACGCTCCTCAAGGAAACTTACTATGTAGAACTGCTTCCTCAGTAGCTCATTGAATTTGTTTTACGACACCGCCTTCTTTTCCTGCTTGCAATAGGATTTCCACCATGTCAATGCATTCCCCGAAAGCTTTAAAGTCGTGAACACAAGCTTCTCCTTGGATGAATATCCGTAGAGGGTAAAATACGTCTCCATCTGCTCAATCCAATTATCAAGCCTCTCGATGTTGACACTCCTATCATAAACAAGAATCTCTACCTTGAAGTCTATCTTCAAATTCTGATAAGAACCCTTACCCCCTTGATGTGGAACAATTTTGACAATCTCGGCCTCCCTATCAGAATCAGATTCCTCACCTTCTCCATCAGACTCCATAAGTTTCTTCTTGCCTTTCGAAGAAGATTCTTTTTTTTTGTCCTTTTCTTAGAAGATATTGACGAGCTGTGTGAGAGTCGAACTCATTGTCTCCATCTGTTTCTCCAATGCATCTAGCCTCCCTGAACTATCTCCTTCAGTCATCTTCTTCTTCCTTAATTTCTGGACTCCTTCTAATGAAATAAGGATATCGCCTAACTTCTTGTATTACGATCGAGTCAGGACCATACACAGGTTGCCCCCTTCATAGGATCTAATCGCTCTGATACCAACTTAATACGAGTCGCCGTGCGAGCACCTTTGATTGTGAAATTATCAAAGATGGGTTGAGAAGAGGATGATAGAAATACAAGAATAATTTAGTATGTGGCGCAGAAAAATATCCTCTCTAGATTATGAGTATGAAAATATTACAATCTCTCTCTCACAATCTCACTAGAATTGAGAATAAACTCTCAATTCTCTCTAAACTCTAATCTTTCTTGATTAGAATCTCTCTTTGATTACATCTGATTTATTAGAAACCCTAAACAACCCCTTTTATAGGTGTAACAATGTGGGTGGCAAAGTGGTAAATAACCAAGCCTAAACCCCATAAGAAAATAGGTAAACAGAAACCCAAACAATCTAGGAAACCCTCGATGAGTCGACTCATGTGCATATATGAGTCGACTCAGGACACATGGGTTGACTCATGAAATGATGAGTCGACTGGTCAGAGCCATTTTGCTAACTGGGCTTGATTTCTTGAGTCGACTCACTTGATAGGTTGAGTCGACTGATGAATTTATGAGTCGACTCATAATATGTCGAGTCGACTCATGAAGCTGAAAACTGGTTCTTTGATTATTCGATTCGTCATCTCGTTTCACGCTTCAACCTACGTTCCCATGTGTTGTTTTACTCCTCTTTTCTCATGCTATCATGAGAATCATCTATCCTCAAGCTCTTATGAGGATCGCTAAGTTCCGAAGAGAAGATACACCCGTATCAATAACAATACAAATTATAAAGGTCTATAAAGTGAAATATGGACAATAACATCAAATAAGAAGTAATAATTAAGTAATTGAAGCATACCTAATATAATTATCAACTCATTGTTATCACAATTGTGCAAGGCATATCGATGTGTATTAACCCAGTCAAAATTATCTAATGTAAATGCTTTTCCCTTTCTTTTCATCTTTCCTCCCAAAGGATGACCTATCTTTGGAAAAATTGGTGATGTCTCTTCTGCAACATAAACTCTCATGCTTACTTGTATATCTATTAAATCTTGTCTTCACACCATCATGCTTATATAATGAGCAAAAAGTTAGAGACTCTTCAGCTAAATATCCTTTTGCTATGGAGCCTTCAGGAGCACTTCTAGTATGCACATATGACTTTAATCTACAAATATATCTCTCTGTTGGATACATCTAGAAGCAGTTGATTGGCCCATAATCCAAAATTTGTTGAACTAAATGAATAGGAAGATGAATCATGATGTCAAATAAATTGGGTGGAAATATTTTCTTAAGCTGACAAAGTATCTCTATGATCTCAGGCTGCAAGGATTTATGTTCAACTGGCTTGAGAACTTTGCTCCATAAACCCTTGAAGAAAGCACCTAATATGATGAGAGGAATAGCAACATTCCTAGGCAAACTTTTTCTTAATGCAACTTGAAGTAAATATTGCATGAGAAAATATGAAATCATGAGTCTTATACCCATATATTTTCTTCTCCCTCACATTTACACATCTTGAGATATTTGATGCACAACCATGAGGCACTTTTGCATTCACCAACACTTTGCAAAATATTTCTTTCTCCTATGTTGTCATAGAAAAGCAAGTTTTCGCAAATGTAATATGTCGACCATCAGCCGACTTCACGGGATGAATATCTCATCTTATGCCCATTTGTTGTAAGTCAAAGCGAGCTTTAACATGATCCTTCGTCTTTCCTAGAATATCTAACAATGTACCAACAATATTATCACAAACATTATTCTCAATATGCATTAAATCTAGCATGTGGCAACATCTATTATGCTCCCAATATGGCAAATCAAAAAATGCTAACCTTTTCTTCCACGAACAATTCCTATATGCTCTTTTCTTCTGTTTTTTTTCCAAATTCATTGACAAAATCAGATAATTCATATATAATTTTAGTCCCAGACAATGATGTTGGTTCTCTTCCAAGCTTAATGTCACCATTAAATGATCTTTTATTTAATCGCCATGGGTGATCATCTTTTAAAAAACTACGATGACCCATATAACACATCTTCTTGCTATATTTTAAATACTCAGAGCATGCATTATAATTGCAATAAGGACAAGCTAACCTACCTTTAGTACTCCATCCGGATAACATTGCGTATCCTAGAAAGCCACTAAATGTCCAAAGAAAAACTACACACAATTTAAATGATTGTTTGATAGAAGCATCATATGTAAGCAATCTAACTTCCCACAACTCTTTTAATTCATCAATCAATGGCTGCAAGTATATGTTGATGTTGCTGCCAGGGGATTGAGGACCTGGAATAAGTAGAGATAGCATGAAAATTTCTACTTTCAAGCACATCTATGGTAGTAAATTATAATTGATTAAGATAACTGGCCATGTACTATGCGCGATACTCATTGTTCAAAAGGGATTAATTATATCCATCACTAGCCAACCCTAATCTCACATTACAAGGGTCTAATGTGAACTCTGGATGTTTTTCATCAAAGTCTTTTCATGCTTTGCCATCAGCCGGATGCCTTAGAATCCCATCCTGGACGCGCTCAATGGAATGCCAACTCATACATTTAGAAGTTTACGAACATATGAATAGTCTTTAAACTCTAGGTTTTAAAGGAAAGTACCTCAAAACCTAAACTGGAACATTATGCACCTTTTTAGATGGTTGATTAGAATCATTTGCTACATCATCCTTCTTTGGCTTCCATCGAGAAGCACCACAACTACTACACTTATTCAGCTTACATTTCCATAGAATAGCATGCAATCATTAGGGCACACATGTATTTTTTCATAATCAAGACTCAAGTCCTTGATAATCCTTTTGGATTCATAAAAAGACATTGACAACTTTATGTCTGGAATTGCTACCCTCCATAGGGTCAGAGAATCATCAAATGCCTTATTGCTTAATCCATGTATGCACTTATGCAGATATAATCGAATTATAAAAGAGAGTTTGGAAAAAGTTTTGCATCTTGGGAATAATTCTTGCTGACCTTCTTCCACTAACTTGTAAAATTTCTTAGCATCCTTGGTCAATTCCTCTATGCATTCCTTTATGCATTCTTCTTCGTTATCTGGAAACTCTTCTATTGTGCCTCTAAAAATATCATGTAGTAATCTGCCTACATCATCATGAATATTTGCATGATCATCATCGCTCTTGCTATGGACGTTCAATCTCGATGACAAATCTTCACCATGAAAACTCTATTTGTAATAATTATCTATAAATCCCTTGACAATCAAGTGATTGCAGATAGTATTTCGCTGATGCCAACAACGATTACATCAACCACAATAAGGACAACATATTTCATTCCCTTTAGTTACTCTTGCAAATACTCTATCAAGAAAGTTATTCACTTTTCCAATGTACTCGGTACTTACACGAGAAGTGTTATACATCCAACCTCTATTTCTATCCATAACTTGTATCTGCTAGAGAAAATTAAATATATTGAGACATCAATAATATATATCTACTTACTAATAATGTATAAGAATCCATTAACTAGTGAATTTGCAAGTTATTTTATAGGACTAATCTCTCTCAAGCATAATTATTTGTTGCAGAATAGTAACATAAACTAGAGTATGCATATATCTAAAAAAAAGAATATTTATTAGTTTCATATTTTGTTTAGAGAACCGAAACCTATCATTATAGAGCCAATATAAAACTGTGAGGATGTAGTTATAGCAAGTAAATGAAATATATTATATTTGGGTTTGATTTTTTGTCATAGGCGGTGGTAAGCAAAAAAAAAGTTCTAACACATGCAAAAATAATAGATAAAAAGAGAAATAGTATGGCTCAACCAAAAACCAACTACCCCTGAAAAAATATATATCTCGAGTATCAATATAATAGACTGAAGCTATTATATTGATAGTTATATCTACTCTGAGGATCACAATTATTGCAAATGTGCATCATGTATATACTTTTAGATTGTTGTCATCATTCTTGTGCTTTTATGTATGCATTATGTCATCATTCGTGTTGCTTTAATGTTGTTTTATTCTAATCTGAATGGTCTTGTTGAATGTCGCATGTTGGCAATACTCAAATGTATACATAATTTATGAATCCAACTATTAAAATAATTTCCACATTGTCATGTTTCGAATTATCTTTTTTGATTATCATCCCGAGTTTAATGGAGTCTAATTGTGTTAAAAATTTCATAGTCATTTTCAATTGCGTTAAAAATTTCATAGTCTTTTTTTATTATCATCCCGAGTATAATGGATTATAATTGTCATGTTTCGAATTATCTTTTTTTTATTATCATCCTGAGTTTAATGGATTTAATTGCATTAAAAGTTTCATTGTTTACGATTATTAATTACATAATGCATGTGTCTAATGAAAATCATGAACTTCAAAACATATAAATCTTGACTGATAAAATACTTTGTTATTGGACCAACTTGGAAAAATGTGTTTTGATGGTCAAAAGAAACTATTGACTGACAACTATCCCTAATTTTGTTAATTAACAAGTTGAATGCCAACAGAAACAATCGCTTCTATCCAATCAAAATCTGGAAAAAAAATTTTCAAATAGGCCAATAGGTTATCTTTCTAAACTAATTCATAATTTTCTATTTAGCTGGTGCATGCTATTGCGGGTATGCTGGTATCTTAACACTAAACGAGTTGATATATGTGATGTTCCTAGCACATAAGGCTATAACAAAGAGAATAAATAGAAAAATAGAGAAAATAAACTAATTTATTAAAAAAAAAACAAGAACATATACTAATTCAAATTAGAGGTTTTACCTTGTCCAGTAAAGATGTAAAATTTTAAACCACTTTTAGTGATCAATCGAGACAACAAAGCCCTAATTTATAAAATCAAATAAAATTTCATTAAATGAAGAAAAAAAGGAAAAATTGAAACCCTAGGTTTGATGATTGAAAAGGAGAGAGATAAGTACAAATCACAGGATGGCAACAAGGGTGAGACGGATGGGGGAAGTGTGGCAGACGAAGGAGGGCGAAGAACGAAGTCGAGGTGGCCGGCGGCGGATGGGGGAGTCGACGAGAGGAGAGACAAGGCGGACGAGAGAGTCGATGAGAGAAGAAATGAAGTTGAGGTGGTCGGCGAACATGGGAGTCGACGAGAGGAGAGGCGCGATGGACGGGGGAGTTGACGAGAGGAGAGGCGCAGCGAACGGGGGAGTCGATGAGAGGAGAAACGAAGTCAAGGTGGCTGGTGGACGGGGTAGTCGACGAGAGGAGAGGCGCGGAGGATGCCTAGAAAACCCTAGAACTCAACGATGAAGAAGAAAGGTGAGCAGTTGTTATTGATCGGGTGAAGAGTGGCAGAACAACATAAAAGTTTTTTGTTATAGTTTGGGTGTGAACATAAAGCCCATAATAAAATCGTCCATTTAGCCCACTACAAGTTCTTTTGCAAGCCAAATTCAAGCCCGACACTTTGTTTTAAAGCGTTGTCTTAGACTCTATTGTGATGGTTGGAACCATTTCACGACCGTCCTCAAAGAACCGTCCCCGTATACTTATTTTGTGGTAGTGAATAAATACATCTCCTTTCTAAGAGAGAGGGTTTTATATTCAACAATCTCAAAATGAAGGAAATAAATATGACATTTGATGAGCAGACAAGAGTAGACAAAGCCATGTACCTTAGGTGGGCACTTGCCAGGGACATCAAAATAATACTGGTCAATGATTAGAGGATTATCAACATTGGTGAAGTTGTAATGCTCAAACTCGATTCTTCTTACAAACTCTTTTCCTCCCTACAAAATAATTTAATTTTAAATTACCTCTGAATTCGAAATATTGATATATTACTTAATTTCGTAGCATTTTCACATGGAAATAATATAAAATTTATATACCTACCATGTCTTGATTCTTACCCCATTTGTTGTCCCATAAAAGTTTGAATACCTAACGTTGATATCTTTATGAATAGATCATGAACCTAATGCCATGTCTTGGTCCACAAACAATCTGATCTTTATGAATATCGTTAATAAGGTCTCCAATAGATATGCAATCATCACCTGCATTTCAGTAAAAGAGATCATATATTGTTAAAGTATAAAGTTCTATCCCTCAAATCTCAACACAACTTTAAATTCTTGTGTAGTAGCATAGACTTTAAATGATATAAAAGCAACCCAATTAAATTCCTACTGGCCACAAATTTCCAAAGTGTATTTAAATAAAAAAGAAACTACTCCATAAGTCCAGGTTTCGGGCTACTAAAGGATCCTCAACTTGCTAAGGCATGCTACAACATAAATTTATAGTTCTCACCAGAAAATCAGGTTTATGTAGTGGTAGAAACTTTAAGTTATACAATGTTGAGTTGAAAGGGGTAGTGGACGCTAAGAAATATTTTATTATTATATATTTAGTAGTATAACACTCAATGCTCTCTCTAAGACAAACACTCTACCTATTACAAACTACTACACTACTGCGCTCTTTTACAACACGCTACTAGTTCTTTTACTCTCTCTCCATCTCTTTATTTCTTTCTCTCCCTCTTTATTTTGCTATTGGCTTGTGATGCAATCCACCGAAGGATTTGGGGGTTATTTATAGGGGATGAGCTCTTCCTATGGCCAGGCTTTTGTAGTGTTGTAAATATATTTATCATGCAGTCAAAGTTAGGTAGATTGGTGAATATTATTTCACGTACTCTACACATGGGTCGGTACTGACCCATTCCGCTCAACACCGACTTCTCTATCCATGAGCCCAAGTGAGATTCTAATTGTTCTTCAATGCTTGGATTTCTCCTTTGACAACTTGTCTCCATTCATCATTCATGTATGCTTCCTTAAAGAAAGATGTCTCCTTCACATCTTCTATCAAAGCAACATTAGCATACTTTATATTTGGTTCCTCAATTTGGTCGATCTTTGAAATTGTCTTATTGGTTCTTTATTGATATATTCTATTTGGTTTGGACACTTCTCTTTTGGTGTTCTCTGTTGAACACCAATCCTCTATATATTCTTTTCCATTGCAGATGTTGAAAAACTTGGTTCTATCTTCTTTGATTGATGTGACTCTTCATCTTAATTAGGCTCCCCTAACTTTTTTACAATTGATCCTCTAGATCATTAGAGTCTGGAAGCACAACTTATTGTAGAGTCCACCAAGACATGACTCCGCCAAACAATACATTCCTCGATACGTAGCACAATCTGGTTGTGGGATCACAACATCTCCGTCATTTCTTCTGTTATCATACCCCACAGAAATGCACCTGATGTCCTTCTTATCAAAGTTTCCGCATAAGTGATCAGGCAAAAAGACATAACACACATTTATGAAAATTCTGAAATGGATTACTATTGGCTTGTTAGTCCATAACTTTTGAAAGGGTGATATGAGCTTCAATTTTGGTTGTGGAAGCTGATTGATCGTGTGCGCTACATTTTCCATACACTCTGCCCAAAAAATGTCTTGGCACGTCCTTAGTATGAACCCTTAGTATGAAGCATACTTTGGCAATATCTTTGCAAGGTGATGATTCTTCCTTTTAGCAATGTCATTCTACTGCAAAGTATTCGTGTGTTCACTGTCACCAAATCTTGTGCTGTTTTAGGTAGTCGTGGTACTTGTTTGATGTATGTTCTCCCACATTTTCTATGCGTAGGCAATTAATCATCTTACTAAATTTTCTTTCAACTTCCTCTCAGAATTGCTTGAATTTAGAGAGTATTTCAGACTTTAATAAACCCATATCACATGCCTAGAGTAATCATCAATAAAAGTAATCATATACCACATCCTACTAATTGATTCTTTCCTCACTCAACCGAATACATTCAAGTATAAAAGCTTCAAATGTTCCTTTGCTTTGAATTGTAATTTTTGGTATGGTGGTTGATGCGCTTTACCATATTGATAACTTTTGCATATGGTCCCTTCTAGAATCATCAGATGTGGAAGATCCTTCAACATTGACCTTTCTATTATGATCTTGAGCTTGTGATAGCTCACACGGCCAAGCCCAACAAGCCACAGATCAGCAGTCTCATTCTTTCAAGATTTATCTATGTATGCTGATTTTGCTGATATTACATAGATAGATTTGACTCTTCATCCCACTATGACTGGTTCTTCTAGTGGCTTCAACTTTCAGTAGATTTTACATCTTGTGGCCCAAATATTGTATAATTTTTGAAAGTCATTAATTAGGAAGTGGATAGGAGGTTCTTTTTCATACCTAATACACGATATACATCTTGTAGTTGTATCCGATTAGGGTTGTAGTACGGTATACGTATAGTCTTTTTGATGAGTGTGATAGGCAACCTTGAATCATTCACTATAAAAACTTCTCGACAGCCTCTATACTCCTACATATTGACCAGCTTCCCCTTATCTCCCATCATATGGTTGGAACAACCATAATCGATAATCCAATATTTACTGTAATTGATTTCTTCACAATCTGAAACCGGTGGAAGTGCAGACTCATATTCCTCCACAATTGAGGTTAGTGGCATATCAATGAATTCCTCTTTGTCAAGTGATGCTTTTTTGTTGATGGCCACAAATGCTTAGGCATCCCATTTTTTTCACTTGATATCTGCACAACGCGACAACATTACCCTCTATTGGTATTCTCTTATGGTGACAATTTCTGGCAAACTGGCTTTTCTTCCCGCAGTTGTAGCAGTTACTGTCAGGTCACCTTGCTTGGCGATTGCATTTCTTCTCACTCTAACATGCTCTTTTGGTATATGTACTCCTTGGCTATATATTTGAGTTAGCGTTTGCATACTGCTTGTTTATCTCATTTCATTCCTTGTTTGGTAAGCAATGCTTCATCTTCACTTTTTATTAAAATATTGGCTATTTGTTTGGCTAACATCTCCTGTGTAGTAAGTAAATTCTCTAACTCCAATAGTGTTGGTTGAGTCGGCCAGTCGTGTGTAAAGCAAAAAGCACATGGTACTCTAGTCTAAAACTATGAATGATTATTCTTCTCGTCCTTGCATCCAACACTCTAGAATCTAGATCTAGCTGAGCAATATCTGAACAAAGTGTTTTTACTTGCTTGAAGTACTGACTGATTGTTAGATCCTTCTATTAAAAGGTCATCAATTGATTCTTAAGGCTGGAGTCGAGCATCGTTCTTCCTCGAGAAGCGTGTGGTGAGTGTATCCCATGTCTCCTTTGGAGTTTTAACATCTCACATATAGTCTACGAGATCTTCTACCGTCGCCTTTAGCACATACATGGCTTTGCCAGTCTTTATATTCCATTTCCTTAGCAGTTCACCTGTTCCTTGACGACGTGATGAGGTTTCGGCACCACTGATGACCTCCTAGAGGTCCAATCCATGAAATAGGTCTTCGAACAAGCGTCCTTATAACTATAATTTTTACAGTTGAGTTTCTTAAGTGTAGCAATAACGTCTGCTAAATCCGCCATCATGACGTGTCATTGCTCCAATATCTCCACGTAAGTTTGGTCCTTAAACTATCAACTTCATAGTCCGAACCGAGCGCGAACTTCAGCCTCCACGAACACAGGTAGGATTGCCATAGGAGAGAGCTGGTCTCTGACCACCTGTACTGATACCATTTGTTGAGTTGAGAGACACTGAGAAATATATTATTATTTTTAGTAGTACAACACTCAAAGCTCTCTCTAATACAAACATATAATAGTAATTTCCTTTGAGAAATATAATAGTAAGTTTCACATATAGATTTTCGCATGTCTGTATGGGCCGTATGGCTGAATTCTGGATATACACGTGCTATGAATTTTGAACATGGATACCATCAGTATTGGGGCCAAGTCCAGAAGCAACTATCTTGAGGTTTGAAAGAGTCGCCCGTTGACAGTTAAAGAGTAGTATATGTGATTGTGGACTGTCAACAGACTGCAGATCTCTCACGCCGAGGTCGTTACAATCTGTAAATTTTATTGTCTGGAAAAGCAAACAAATTGTAGCTTAAGCTACTGTGTAGATAATATAAACTTGAACCTTAAGTTTACATTTAAACGAAGCAAAAACGGGTCATCACTCCTTCAATCATAATCATTATATTTGATAAATTAAGGATCACATGTGACAGATACCAGTTTGCACCATTGCATGCGCATTTAGATATTGTTTATTCACTAGTAGAAAAATGAGCATTGGCGACGGGAAAATCCGTCGCCAATGCAGCAAAATCCGTCACCAATACACTTTCGCGACGGGCGGAGTCCGTCACCAATAATCCTGTCGCCAATAAACATTTGCGACGGGGAAATCCGTCGCCAATGTTCATTGGCGACGGATAGGTATTGGCGACGGAAAACATTGGCGACGGGCTATAGCTCGTCGCCAATGTACATTGGCGACGGGAATACATCTGTATTTACAATAAACCTGTCAAACATGATCTAGCAACAGAAAGACTCATGTTTGGTTCACAAAATTGTCTAAAACGTTTTCCTTTTGAGATTAGCACACCAGAAGACATTCTACAAGGGGAAAAAAATGTTGAGGCAGTATTATGTACAGCGTGTCAATCTGCTTAGAAATCAGCTATTTGCAGGGACAAACATATAATTATGGAGGAAAAATTAGGGGGGGTTATTGGTTGAGACATTTTGGGGGATAATGGGATAATTTTGGGGATTCTATTTCATAGTGTTATTTATTGAGACAATGGAGCAAGGATAATAACTTTTTGTGTTATTAGTTTTTTGGAACACTAGTGAGACAATTACACCACTTGGGATAAAATTACCCCACTCATATACAAAAAATTTGTCCTAATAGTACTAGTGAGACAATTACACCACTTGGGATAAAATTACCCCACTCATATACAAAAAATTTGTCCTAATAGTAAAAATTTACCCCATCCTCCATATTGGAAAAAATTACCCCACTCATATACAAAAAATTTGTCCTAATAGTAAAAATTTACCCCATCCTCCATATTGGAATAATGTTGTTCCACTTTGAAGGCAATTGGGATAATTTTAAAATATTTTTGTATTAACTAATACATGCTAATTATATTATAAATATATGATATGATATATAAAATATAACATATATTAATAAATATTTTAATAACATATATTAAAATTTTAATAACATATATTAATAATATTATATAATAACATATTTTAATAATTATAGTCTCAGGTTTCGAGCAATTAATTTAATTGTACTTAGGGGCTGTTTGGTTCGCTAAAAAAACATGGAAAGTAAAGAAAAGGAAACATATTTCCCATAATTGGATGTTTTCTTGTGTTTGGTTCACTTCTTAGAAGTAAAAAAGAGATAAGTTGAGATGAGTTGTCACAATATTATTGGATGATGTGAGTGATTTTTAAAGAAAACTTATTTTGATGTTCTTTTCTTATGTTTGGTTGGCTAAAAAAATAAGGAAAAAACTTATAAGGAAAATATTTTCCTTGTTTTGGTTCTTTTCTTGTGTTTGGTTCATTTTTAAAACTAAGAAAATAGATGAGATGAGATGAGTTGTCATTATCTTATTGGATGATGTGACCCACACTTAAGGAAATCGATTTCCTAGCTTTTTTGGAGGAAATTGGTGGAAATGAAATGTTAATGAGATAGGATGAGTTGTCACCATATTATTGGATGATGTGAGTGGTTTTTAAAGATGGTAATAGATGAGATGAGATGAGTTGGATGAGTTGATTGATGTGACCCATTTCTTGTGTTTAGTTTATTTTTAAAAATAAGAAATAAGATGAGTTGTCACCATATTATTGGTTGATGTGGGAGATTTCTAAGGGTGAAAAATGATAGAAACCAAATTTTACTGATTTCCATGCTTTTCTTTCCTTTTCTTGGTTTTTAGGAAACGAACCAAACAGCCCCTTAAAAAAAAGGAATACTCACAGTTGCTGCAAGCTGAGTGCATCCCTGTAAATAGAAAAGACTTTAATAAGAAAGTGTTTATGTTTGAGGTCTTAAAAGGTATAGTCTACTTTCAAGTAAGCAAAAAAATAAAAAAAATATTCTTTAGTTCAGACTAAGGTGTAATACAAAATCAAATTACAATATTACCTACATAATAGCCGATTCTTCGACAAGACTATTTACTATTATTATTTTTATATACTAATTCCAACCATAAAGTTCAAGGAATTTCAGTTAGAAGAATTACATTAATTGTCAGTTTTGCATTACTAAATTCAAATACCAATTGATCAACATGGGTTTGACAAATAAAACAAAATTAAATAATAGAAAATGTTTGTTTTAAGTTTATCCATGATATTTAAATCCGAAAATATGTTATAAACTATCTTCTGAATTTGGGCGCCAAATATCCAATTTGGCATTATAAAATAAAATATTCAGATGAAACTAAATTGTTTTTTCTTTTTAAATTTGATTCACGAATTAGAATCTCTTACCTAAGATCTTGAGGTCTTCATAGGCCGACATATCGGTATAGTACTTTGATCTAAGTGCAAACATCTCACCATGGAAAGACTTGCGTATCATACCGTAAACGTGCACAAGACCAAGAAAGTCTCTGGACTTTTGGCGATCGACCGCGACAGCATGTACGGTCAACCGCGCTAAACCCTGTAGTCGATTTAGTTTCTGTTGTTCTGTCCGGTCGACCGCGACTGTCTCTGCGGTTGACCGCGAGTCGGGTTTTTTGGGTCTGGGCTCGTCTTTTCTGAATTGTTTGAGATTCCTGTTTGTATTAACCCTTATGTTATTAAAAGAGTTATTAGGGCAACTTGTATATTGACGAAAAATAGTGGAATTTTTTCCTGCGGCAGTCATGTATATAGATTCTCTGATCGAGAAGTGAACCACGTAAATCTTGTGTGTTTTTCATTCTGTGATTGATTTTTCATTTCTCTTCTCTCCCATCTCTATTTCCAAATAGCATCACGGGGTATGAAAAACCCTAACAAGTAGTATAAGAGCGACCAGGTTCGGCGCAAGCGATTTGAGGTCAGAGACATGTGATCTGAGAAGGAGACGTCGAAGATCGAGAAGTTTGATGGGACAAACTTCGGGTTCTGGAAAATATAGATGGAAGACTACATCTATCAAAAGGATCTATATTTGTCATTAGGAGAGAAGCCGGTAGATATGAAGGATGCAGAGGGGAAGCTATTAGATCTTAAAGCCCTTGGAGCAATCAGGTTGACCCTGTCCAAATCTGTAGCTTTCAACATCAAGAATCAGAATTCGACGACGGATCTCATGACTACGTTATCTAGTATGTATGAACAACCCTCTGTGACGAATAAGGTACATCTCATAAAAAAGCTGTTTAGTTTGAGGAAATAAGGTACATCTCATAAAGAAGCTGTTTAATTTGAGGATGTCCGAAAACCAAAAATTCAAGGAACACTAGAATGAGTTTAATGAGATCACGGATCAACTAAACTCCTTTAGTATTCAAATTGATGATGAAATTCAAGCCCTCTTAATACTTGGTCAGCTGCCTGATAGTTGGAAGGGTATTATTATTTCGATTAGCGGGTCATGTGGAAAAGCAAAACTGAAGTTTTTAGAAGTTGTAGACATGGTTATGACCGAGGAGATAAGAAGGCAAGAAGAAGGAGTTTCTAATTCGGGGTCGGTATTGAATTTTGAGAGCAGAGGCAGAAATAGAAACATAAATAGAGGGAATAGCCATGGAAGACCTAATTCAAGGAACGACATGTCAAGGTCCAGAAATCATAAAAGCAAGAAAGAGATTAGCTGCTGGAACTGTGACAAGTTTGGGCACTATAAGAATCAGTGCAAGGAACCCAAGAAAGACAAGGAGAACAAGACTGAAGCGAACATCATCTCAGGAGAATTAGATGATGCCCTTATTTGCTCGTTGGAGATGTCACGCCCCGCTTCCCAAAATACCAGGGAATCGGAACGCGAACAAGCCCACGACGTATTAGATTGAGAAGAAATATACGCTATCATTTTTTTTTCTTTCTTTCTTCTCAATCCAATACGCTAAGCGTCTGGAATAATACAATGCAAAGGCACAGGTCCCCGATCCCAGTAGCGAGAATATAATAAACAACTCAGAATAGAAAAGTGACATATCACAAATAGAATATCATCCTAGACAGTAGCGAGAATATAATAAACAACTCAGAATAGAAAAGTGACATATCACAAATAGAATATCATCCTAGACACAAAGTTTGGGTCAAAGTGACATATCACAAATAGAATATCATCCTAGACACAAAGTTTGGGTCAAACATGCCCTTATTACAAAACACTTCAACTAGAATAAGAAAATACATAGTCTGACAGAAAAAGAAGGTAGTACTGCAAATTAACTAAGCCCGTCGAAAGACTAAAGGATAAGGTACTACATAAGTAAAATGGAGGACCAATAACTAAGCTTCGGCTTCTTCTGCTCGGTCTATAGAGCACTCCTGTGGGGAATGAAGCTGTCCATCATCTAAATCTGACGTACACCAGAGGAAACAGGTGTACGTCAGGGTGCAAGGCACACGGCAAGATCCCAAAAAGGGAGAAAAGAACGGTCGAGCGACTAATGCAATAATGGTAATAACGATGAAAACATACAACTGAAAGTCTAAATATAATTTACTGCCAGAATAGAATAATCATAATAAATCCAAGGGAATCAACCAAGTAACAAGTCGATCATGCGGCAAGTGATCAGAATAATCATCCAAGTACAGGGTTATACACTAGATGGAATTAATACTTAAAAATCTACAACTCGAGATGTAGTACGTCGAGCGAAATAATCCAAACAAGGAAACCCTCATGTATATACCATATGTCTCAAATTGTAGATAATTAAATATTAACCCCGATCTATGTATGGAAAGAAATACAACTGATCTACGTCTCACAAGAATCCATAAATCCTAACCAAAATGACGATACCGATTCACCTTGACTCAACAAACCAACCACAGTGGTGACACCGATCCACTGGTAACAAGTCATGTAACTAGTCATTCTATAACAGATCACTGGTCACATCTCTCACAGAGCCAACGCTCATATCACCGGATAATTGACTGTTCACAAATCCCCTATGTGCATCCAATCCCGCTACACATGCGGCCTAGAGGACTACACGTAAATCGTTTTCTGCCTGGTTCGAACTTCAAACAGAACCCGAGTGACGAAACGATTTCACTGACTAAAGTGATGTACACACTTCACTTTAGCCCTACAAACCAACCCCGGTGGCGACACCAACCACGGGAGCGAGCCTGAGAGATACATCAACAATCTTATCCGATCACATGAACATTAACTTCCCCATCCCAACTCTCTTGTTTTTCTAAGCTAACATATACACAGGTTTCTAAGTCTTAAACAGGACACACCAGGCCACACTAGTCATGAATTTCTAACGGTTCTCAAGCATAACAAAGAGTAATAAATGCAACTAATCATATACAACAAGATCATATCATATCACATAATTAAAATTAAGAACATAAATCATGAAAATCCATAATAATCATTTTTCTAAAATAAATCCTTTAAAAATATTTATAAATGTCTTAAAATAATTCCTTTTATAAAACTTTCTTAAATTACCGAAATTATTCTAAATTGATAATTATTCTAAAATAAATTCTTTTACAATTATTCTAAAATAATTCTTTTGTCAAAATAAATTCTATTAATTTATTATAATTACTCTAAAAATGATTTTTCACCAACATAATTTATTATAATTATTTTAAAATGATTATTTTGTCAAATAAATCCTTTAAAATCATAAATTAATCTAAAATAATTTTATCTTATTTTATCTTTACAGTATCTATTATCACAATATTATTTTAATATCGTTCGTCAAATAAATCAGTACAAGTCATCACAGTATATGTATTACAACGTGAATGATCATACGTTATTGTCCACAGTCCGTTTCGTTCACGACAGTTCTATACGTTATGGTTCTCAGTCCAATATGTTCATGACAGTTCCGTATTTGTAACAAATAATTATTCGGGTAACGAGTTCGTATGCGTAATAAATCTGTAATCAATCTAAAATTATACTGAGCAAGAATAGGGATCTTGCAAGCAACCGATTAATTCAGAGCGGTCTAAGAATTGAATATCAAGTCAAAGGAGTATCGGGATCTTGCCTCGGGGTTTTGTCGAACAAATCGACGTCGGTGGTGTGAGTCGGATCCGACGCGGTGGGCACGGTGTCGGAAGATCCCCGATGAGGGGCAGCGGGAACAGGGCAGCGGCGGATCTGGCGGGTGCGGGTTCGGAGTTCATCGGCGCGCAGCGGGGTCGAGGAGAGCTGTCCGCGGCTAGGCACGACGAGCTCGGGTCTCGACTAGTTCATTAGAATTAGATTAATGCACATATCAAGTTTATTCTTGTGCAAACGGGTTTTTGTCAAAGATACGTTAGAAGACAGACCATGAGAACCTCCACATGTGTTGGCCAACTTTTAAAGACTATTGAAACCTTAATTTAATTTGGTGGCTCTATATATAACATTGTGATGTCCCTTATACGTATAAGTTTAATTTGTTTGAAGCCTTGAAGGGACAGTAGTTTGTAGTAGGACAATTTTAAAGATCATGAAAACTTTAACCAAAGACCATGCTTCTAAACCTTAATTACAGTTCAAATTTGAAGTGATAGAAAACAAGAGAGAGAGAGAGAGAGAAAGAGAGAGAGAGAGAGAGAGAGAGTACGAAGAGAGATATGGGGAAGCTGGGCTTTAAATAGGGAACAAAAATAATAATAAATAAATAAAATAAAATAAAATACTGAGGAATGATGCGCGTGGAGCAGTCGTTTTTTGAAAAAATGCGGAGGGAGAGAACGGGGTTGTTGGGGTTTGTCGCGGGAGCAAAATAATTTGGGATTATTTTCAAATGGGTTTAGGTATTTAAATGAAAATAATTAAAATAAATAATTTCGGGTACTTAAAAATTAAACTAATTACATAATAATTATCTACAAATAAAAACGTACATGTTGAGCTAATACAACAGTTGATACGAAACTGTCGAAAATATACCCGTATTGTACAATTAAACTGAAATAATTAATAATAAAAATATATTTACTTACATTTAAAATCAAATAATTATGTGACAATTATCGACACGATAAAACGTACCAGTTATGCTAATACGACAGCTGATACGTAATAATTAAAATAATACAATAATTTACACAAATAATACGTAATTAATAATTCAATATAATACAAGAATTAATACGTAATAGTAATAATATTACGACATATTATTTAAAATAATACGTAATAGTATCAGTAACACAACGGATAAATCCCAAAAAATTTCATTGAACTAAATTAATTTATAAATATCAAAACCATTTAAATAAATATAAAACTTAGACTTTAAATCATAAAAATCTAAATTAATTTATAAATATCAAAACCATTTAAATAAATATAAAACTTAGACTTTAAATCATAAAAATTTTCTAGAAAATCGAGAAAAATATAAATACTCTTTTAAAAATCATAATTAAATATTTTAAAATACGAAAAATTTATTTTAACTAGTATTAAAATTTTACGGTTATTACAGGAGAGCAAGACAGAATCGTGGGTGTTGGATTTAGGAGCTTCATTTCATACTACCTCAAATAGAGATTTATTTGAGAACTATGTTTCAGGAAACTTAGAAAAAATCTATGTTGGCGATGATCAACCGTGTGATGTAGTTAGAAAGGAACAATGCAGATTAAACTCAATGGGTCTATATGGAAGTTGAATGATGTAAGACATGTTCCTAGCTTGAGGAAGAATTTGATCTCCATAGGACAGTTGGCAAAAGAGGGATATATATCAACCTTCGCATGTGATATGTGGAAGGTTACCAAGGGGTCTATGATTGTTGCCCGTGGTATGAAGAGTGGATCTCTCTACATGATGACAGATGCGCGTGGATCCATTGTAGTGGTTGAGGGAAAAGAAGATCCAAATTTATGGCACCAGAGGCTTGGACACATGAGTAGCAAAGGCCTGAAGGTTATGCAGTCGAATGAAAAATTACCAGGTTTGAGGTCGGCTGATTTTAACTTATGTGAAAGTTGCATCTTTAGGAAACAAAAGAGAATAAGCTTTAAAAAAGTTGGCAGAACAACGAAGGAAGAGAAGCTTGAGCTAGTTCACACAGATGTGTGGGGCCTAACATCAGTCCACTCCACTGGTGGAATGTTATATTTTGTGACCTTCATAGATGATCACTCGAGAAAGACTTGGGTCTATTTCAAGAAACAAAAATTAGAAGTGTTTGAAGTCTTCAAGAGGTGGAAGGCTATGGTAGAAAACAAAACAAGGTTGAAGGTCAAGAAATTACGATCAGATAATGGCAGTGAATATGAAGATTCAGAGTTCAAGAAGTTTTGCTATGATAGTGGCATCAGATTGGAGAGAATAGTGTTAGGTACACCTCAGTAGAATGACATAGCAGAACGAATAAACAAAACATTGACTTAAAGAGCTAGAAGTATGCGACTTCAAGCAGGACTCCCAAAGCAATTCTGGCAGAAGCAGTTAACACAACTGCCTACCTGATCAACCGAGGACCATCAGTGCCTTTGGAGCACAAAATACCTAAAGAAGTATGGAGTGGAAAGAAGGTAAACATTTCTCACCTAAGAGTTTTTGGCTGTGTTTTATATGTTCATTTGAGTAATCATGTTAGAAACAAACTTGGCTCTAAGTCTTTGAAGTGTTATTTTATTAGCTATGGTGCTGATGAGTTTGACTATAAGTTCTGGGATGAACAGAACAAGAAAGTCATCAGAAGCAGGGACATTGTCTTTAATGAAGCAGTACTCTACAAAGACTGTGATGTTGTTAAGTTCACAAGTTTAGTGCAGTCAGAGCCTACATACTTTGAGCCGGATGATATTCTAGATGGAAGCAACTAGTTTTGATGAGGACGCATGAGAAGAGGCTGAAGAAGAGATAATGGGGGAAACTACTTCAGAGGAGGTAGATGTAGAGCTTGGTTCACCTGTTAGAGAGTTAAGGCGGACAGCTAGAGTACCCAAGCCAAATCTGAGGTATCCATCACTATAACCCAGAGCTCATTTGAACTACTTATTATTGAGTGATAGTGGAGAGCCAGAAATGTATGATGAGGCATGTCGAGTAGATGATGCAAGTATGTGAGAGCTTGCTATGAAAGATGAAATAAAGTCCTTGAACTCTAACAAGACTTGGGAACTTGTAAAGTTACCAGTGGGAAAGAAAACCTTGAGTAACAAATGGGTGTACAGAATCAAGGAGGAATATGATGGTTCCAAGAGATACAATGCAATATTGGTGGTCAAAGAATTTTAGCACAAAGAACGATTTGACTACACAGAAATCTTCTCTCCTGTAGTCAAATTGACTACTATCAGATAAGTTCTGAGTATTGTTACAGCTGAAGATCTACATCTTGAACAGTTAGATGTGAAGACAACTTTCCTCCACAGTGACCTAGAGGAAGAAATATACATGCAACAGCCAGAAGGATTCACTTAGAAAGGCAAATAAAAGATGTTATGCAGATTAAAAAAGAGCTTGTATGGTCTGAAACAAGCCCCAATACAATGTTACAAAAAGTTCAATGGATTGATGCATAGGAGCGGATACTCCAGGTGCAATGCTGATCATTGCTGTTTCTTCAAGAAGCTTGACACCAGCTACATTATCTTGCTACTATATGTCGACGACATGCTAGTAGCCGGTTCAGACATGGGTGAGATCAAGAAGTTGAAGAAGCAATTGTCGAGTGAGTTTGACATGAAGAACTTAGGCACAACGAAACAGATATTGGGGATGAAGACTAGCAGAAACAAGCTTTTGGGCACATTGCGGTTATCTCAGGCTGATTACATTAGACGGGTGCTTGAGAGGTTTGGAATGAGTGGTGCTAAGGCTGTTAGCATACCCTTAGCTAGTTATTTTTGGTTGACTAAGGAGCAGTGTCCAGTGACTGATGAGGAGAATAATTACAAGATGAAGGTTCCATATTCGTTAGCCATTGGAAGCCTTATGTAAGCCATGGTGTGCACGGGACCTGACATTGCCCATGCAGTGGGAGCTATGAGCAAATTCATGTCAGATCAAGGAGAGCAGCACTGGGAAGCTGTAAAGTGGATTCTATGGTACCTGTGAGGTATAATAGAAAATTGTTTATGCTTTAAGAGAGACAAACTGGTTCTGCAGGATTTTGTTGATGCGGACTATGATGGTGAGATAGATCAGAGGAGGAGTACTACATGGCATTGTTTACTTTGGGTGCTACAACCATCAGTTGGGTTTCCCAGTTACAGAAGATCGTTGCTTTGTCAACTATAGAGGCAGAATACGTTACTGCGATAGAGGCTAGCAAAGAGCTAATATGGTTGCAGATTTTCTTGGAGGAGTTAGGACAAAAAAATGAGAAGAATGTCTTACATTGTGATAGCCAGAGCGCCATCCATTTGGAATAAAACCCAGCTTTTCATGCCAGGACAAAACATATACATGTTCGCTATCACTTCATAAGGCCAGTATTGGATGATGACATGTTGGCACTTGTGAAGATTCAAGGAAGCAAGAACCCGACTGATATGCTTACGAAGACTGTCACTATGGAGAAACTAAAGTTGTGTTTAACTTCAGTTGGCCTCATTACTTGATGATATGGGAGACCGTCGTCGCAGGGAAATGTGATAAAGATTGAAAGTTAGTCTCCAAGTGGGAGATTGTTAGGAGATGTGGAACCTAACTACCAGACTTGCCATATACTTCTAAATGAAGAGGAAACATGAGAATTGAAGGAATAGGAACGGCTGCGATGAAGTTCAGACCAAACTACGAAGGAAACAACCTGGAAGCCTCACGGTCGACCGCGAGTGATGCGGTGGTTGACCGCGAACGTGCACAAGACCAAGAAAGTCTCTAGACTTTTGGTGGTCGACTGTGACAGCATGTGCGGTTGACCGTGCTGAGTTCTGTAGTCCATTTAGTTTCTGTCGTTTTGTCCGATTGACCGTGACTATCTCTGCGGTCAATCGCAAGTCGGGTTTTTTTGGGTCTGGGCTCGTTTTTTCTGAAATGTTTGAGATTAGTAGAGGATCCCAATCGGAAAAGAATAGATCCATCTCTCTAGTTACAGTTTTAGTATGTTGGCACACTGAATGTCTTTGGTGGGGATATAATAAATGGTCGAGGGAAAAATTGGTGGGAACTGTTAGGGTTTTTCAAAACCCCCTGATGCGATTTGGAAATAGAGATGAGAGAGAGAACAGAGAGGAAAAATCAATCACAGAACGAAAAACACACAAGATTTACGTGGTTCACTTCTCGACCAGAGAAGCTACGTCCACGGTCGCCGCATGAGAAAATTCTACTATTTTTTGTCAGTATACAAGTTACCCTAATAACCCTTTTAATAACATAAGGGTTAATACAAATAGGAGGAGCTTTCTAATATCTTCTAATGGAATCTTGGCCTTTGATTTATCAATCAAAGGCCAAGATCTCCTCATGAGCAAAAATAGGGGAAGGATAAAGATGAGATCTTGGTCTTTAATTGATAAATCAAAGGCTAAGATTTCTTTATTAGTAGATATTAGTAGATGATCCATTAGTAGAGGATCCCAATCCATTCTTTTCCACCTACTGGGATCATTTGGTGCTTTCAGTGTCCCTTCCATCTAATAAGAAAAATGATAAATGAAAACATGAGCAAGTCATCATAATTGAAAAAGATGGTAACAAGAAAAAAGGCTCACTTTAATTTGAGAAATTGCCCGTCGATCATTTTGAAACATTTCACTAAAACCCCTCCAAAAGTTTCATAACCATACCAACCTCTGAACTACTAGAATTTTCACAAATGTTGACCGGTAGAGTAATAAGTTTGAAATATGTCTAAGCAAAGTTTATGATGAATTTTTGAAAGAAGATAATTTATATGGGAGGATAAGACACGTCAATCATGTTGTATTACTCTGTCCATTACCCCATTTTCTCTTATTTATAAAGTCTAGAAGTTGTATAAAATTTACCGAATTTTTAGGACTGTTCTAAAATTTACCCTTTTTAATTAAGATTTACCTTTTTATGAAATATATAGGTATATGTGGTGAGCTCGTGGTAGTCAAGATCCAATCAGGTGAGCTCGAGGCGACGCAGCTCCGCAGGCGAGCGGGTGAGGCGCAGGCGAGCGGGTGAGGCACAGGCGAGCTCGAAGATGAGGCACAAGCAAGCTTGGGGATCCAGTCAGGCGAGCTCGAGCCCTCGTCTTCAGGCGAGGTCGAGTGCGACTCTGTAGGCGAGCTCGAGCGCACGCATGGTTGGCGCCAGCCTATCGTTAGGGTTCCCTTATAAAAGGGAACCCAGAGCTGAGATCTCCTGTGGGCTTCTCCTCTTCTTTTTTCTTGTTTCTCTTCAAGTGGCGACGGACTTAAAAGCTCTCCTTCTTCTCGCGATTTATCAGGCGGTGATTTTTTTTTGCCAGCGATTCTGAGGGGAGAATTGAAGAAGGGATTTAAAGAGGGGAATCTTCAACGTAGCTACAGTGACGATTTTGCATTTATATTGAGAGATATCAGTTTGATATATGCTCTTTTGTAAAGCTTTGTAATTTCTTTAATTAATAAGAAATTAATTGTGTGGCTCCCGAGGACATAAGTAAGTTTGCCAAACCTCGTAAATATTGGTGTACTTTTCTCTAATGTATTTTTTTTGGTGTTTTAGGGATTTAGCGTTGTCCCGATTATTCCCCAACATGTTTCTTGTGTCACCTAAAATAAAACTTTCTGGAATCTGCAAGGACCCTTGAATATTATGGGCACTAGAAAAGTCCTGCCCTTAGGCACATACATTGTTGGTGGTCCTGTAGTTGTCGAGCAAATTGCCGCCCATGCTTTTGAAAAAGCCTACAAAATATTAAAGGTAAATCAATGGTCATAATGTTCACGAATTAATCATAATACTTACAGAAGGATTAAAAGTATATATATGTCTGCAATAATACCTGTGTGACATTGAATACAGATGGAGGGCCTCCAGCAGCTATGCCAAGTTCCAACAAAGAGGCTAGGCCAAATATTAGCATAATGTGAAAAATATCCTAAAAAAAAGGGTTAAAAATATTTCAGTCATCAAGTTTTGACGTAAGTACTAAATCTAACACGAAGAAACAATGGACTAATTAGCTTCCCACCATGTTAACTTGCAAACTAGAATTTTCTCAAAAGAAACTTGCGAGCTGCGAACAAGGAGGAAATGTGCTCTATTTATAAGACAGTTTCTTTGTTGAAAAGGTGGCAAGGTTCAGATAACAAGGGCATATAGCTAGAATATACGAACTATACATCTCATTTGCCGAAGGAATTAAATCTCAGTTCATGCATATCATAGACCTGCGCATTTCTTGAAGAGGACAGTGCTAACTACAAAATTATTGGAAATATGAACGTAAACAAATTATAGGAAAACGAATTACTACCCGGATTATTTGTTTCTGAAAAATTGCTTTTTATATCACCTGTAAATATAATTGACATGAATAGTATGCCAAAATCTTCGTTCCTGGCTCAATCACAGACAAGCCATTAATATGAGCAGTTTTAAATCAAAAAAAAGCCATTAATATGAGCAGTTTTAAAATAAGGTATAATTGTCAATGTGCAATAATATTTAATTTAATTTGTCAGCTTAAATAGCAAGCAAGCATTAAACATTATAGGTATTGGCAGGTAAATTAAACTAAACTACACTAAATCCCCAAGAACTTTCAGCGCTTTTTAGTAACCTCCAATAGCTTCTAAAATCGTGCTCAACCCCCAATAACTTTTCACATTTTTCAAATAACACCCATGATGGCGTTTAGTACACATTTAGAGATCTAAATGTGTCACCAACGTAAAGTGAGGACTAAACATTGTCATGCGGTT
>NC_033794.1:99599746-99682043 GCF_001876935.1 Asparagus officinalis
TAGGCCCACTAAATGTTACTGTAATAATACTGTAGCAACAATGCGCACCTACCACATACTCACCTATATATAGCTTTCCCCAGTGTTAAGTTTAGATCATCTTCAGTGTCTCCAATTAAGAGTGAAAAGAAAGAGAGAGGGAGAGAGAAAGAGAGAAAAATAGAAGAGAGTTTCTCCCTAATAAGAGAGATTGTAACTCCTAAATTTTCCTCATAATGAATTCTTCTATACTTGCCCGTGGTTTTTAGCTCAAATTCATTTAGGGGATTTTCCACGTAAATCTGTGTATTCATTTCATTATTTCTGCTTTACTATTCACTAGGACCTTGCTCTATTGGGCCACGGGTTTGTCCCAATAAGTGGTATCAAATGCTGGCTTAGGGTGCGCGTATCTACTTATCATATGCTCTGTGCCTGTCACCAAAGGTGGATCATCCACATCAGAAAATAAGTTAGATTATTATTTACCCTTTAAAGATGATGACACTATTCACGACTACGATACTGTTCATAAATACAATACTATTCACAAGTATAACACTATTCATGAATACGATTACTGTTCATAAATACAGTTACGGTTTACGTAAAATAGTAAGAAGCTACTATTCATGGTAGAGGTAATGGCGTCGAAGTTCAAGATCGAGAAATTCAACGGAAGTAATTTCTCACTATGAAAGTTGAACTCCATCGGTGCAAGTCCAAATGACATCACAGATAATAAGAAGTAAAATGAGATGGGCGGGAATGTTATTGTTAATCTCCAACTGGCATTAGCAGATGAGGTGCTATCAAGCATAAAGGAGAAAAAGACAGCAAAGGAGATCTGGGATACTCTAACAAAACTATATGAGGCAAAATTCCTACACAATAAAATCTTTTTAAAAATGAGACTTTATACTCTGAGGATGGCGCAATCTACATCAATGACTGACCATATCAACACCCTAAACACACTGTTCTCCCAACTCACAACGTTGGGGTATGCAATCAGTGTGAATGAACGTGCAGAGCTTCTACTTCAAAGTCTACCTGATTCATATGATCAGCTCATCTACAATCTCACAAATAACATCCTTATGGACAATATTATAGTCTTCGATAACATTGCATCCGCTAGTCTAGAGGAAGAAAGTTGACGCAAAACTAAGAAAGACATACATGAAAGTTCGTAACAAGTGAAGGCCTTATCGGTGACAAGAGGAAGATCAACGAAATGTGGCTCTAGTGGGAGTCATACCCATGGTAGATCAAAATCAAAACGTAAGAAGAATATCAAATGCTACAGCTATGGTAAAAGGGGGCATGTCAAATCGGAGTGTTGGCACAATAAGAAGAGTGGTGATAAAAAGTCTTTAGAGCCATCAACATTTTAATGATGCATTGTCAGCACATCAGACGATGGTGAAATTTTATACAGTGGAACAACCAGTATTAATGAAGGCAGAAAGAGGTTTGCTGATGTTTGGTTTCTAGATTCAACAGCCTCCTAGCACATGACCTTTCAGAGATAATGGTTTCACAAATATGAACTTATCTCAGGTGGATCTGTATTCATGGGCAACGATTATGCCTTGGAAATTTCTGGCATTAGCATTATCAAAATCAAAATGTTTGATGGTATAATACGCATCATTCAAGATGTGCGACATGTGAATGTCTTGAAGAAGAATCTACTGTCTTTAGGATAATTAGATGAGCTCGGTTGCAAGACCCATATAGAAAACATGATCATGAAGATTGTTAGATGGACGCTTATTATGATAAAAGGAGAAAAAATAGCTACAAATCTATATATGCTCAAGGGAGAAACCCTGCAAGAAGCTAATTCATGTGTAACATCAACTAACTATGGAGAAGAACTAATCATGATGTGGCATCGCAAACTAGGCCACATGTCAGAATGAGGCTTGAAGATTCTCTCCGATCAGAAGCTGCTTCTTGGACTTAATTCGGTAGCTCTTCCATTCTACGAGTATTGTATTACAAGTAAGCAACATCGACTGAAGTTCAACACATCGAGTTCTAGAAGCAAGGCTATTCTAGAATTAGTTCATCCTGATGTTTGGCAAGCACCAGTTACATCCATAGGAGGACCAAAATACTTTCTGTCCTTTATTGATGATTACTCTAGAAGATGTTGGGTGTATCCTATTAAGAAGAAGGCGAATGTGTTCTCAATCTTTAAAGCCTACAAAGCGCGAGTCGAGCTAGAATCTGAAAAGAAGATTAAGTGCTTAAGGTTAGATAATGGAGGAGAATACACAAACGGTAAATTTCTTGCATTCTGCAAGCAAGAAGGCATCAAAAGACAATTCACTACTGCTTATACTCCTCAACAAAATAGAGTTACAGAGCAGATGAACAGAACTCTTTTGGAAAGAATAAGAACAATGTTGACAATTGCAAATCTGAATAAAGTCTTTTGGACGGAGGTAGTAACAACCGCATGTTATATGGTGAATCGATCTCTACCAACTATAATACAGTTAAAGACGCTGATAGAGATGTGGACCGGCAAGCCAGCTAATTATTCATCCTCCATATATTTGAAAGTCTAGTGTATGTAATGTACAATGCCCAAGAAATTACAAAGATAGATTCAAAATCCAAAAAATATATATTCTTAGAGTATGCTGACGGAGTAAAGCGGTATCGCTTGTGGGATCCCACTGCTTGCAAGGTTATCATCAACAGAGGTGTTATCTTTATAGAGAACCAACTACAAAGTGAAGAAAAAGAAATCAATTTAAGGAAAGACTCAAAGACTGTAGCTATTCTGGTAGAAAATAATTCAAATTCTTCTAAAGTAACACCAGAGCATGATGTACAAGAACCACTCGAGTCCGAGGCTCCAGAAATTCGAAGGTCAACTCGTGAGAGAAGACCACTCGGAGTATATTATGGGACTTAGCACTCAGAGTATATTACAGAGAGTAATTTTGCATACTGTCTTCTAATATAGGATGAAGAGTCATCAACTTTTCATGAAGCTATAAATAGCACAGATACATCTTTATGGATAGCAGCAATGCAGGAAGAAATTAAAGCTCTCCATAAGAATATGACTTGGGTACTTGTGTCACTACCACAAGGAAAAAAGACCATTGGAAATAACGAGTCTATAAGATTTAGCAAAATGACGATGATCAAGTGGAGCGATATGTGCTAGATTGGTGGTAAAAGGATATGCTAAAAAAGAATGTATTGACTTTAATAAAATATTTTTCTCCTGCAGTTCGACTTACAATAGTCCGAATAGTCATGGCTATGAGCATTATATTTGACTTACATCTAGAGTAGCTAGATGTGAAAACAATATTTCTTTATGAAAATCGTGAAGAAGAAATTTACATGCTCCAACCAGAAGGCTTTGAAGGAAAAAAGAAAAAATAACTTAGTTTGCAGATTGCTATCTGTACGGTCTAAAGCAGTCGCTGAGGTGTTGGTACAAGATATTTGATTCATTCATCATGAACCTTAGATATAACAGACTTAATTTAGACCATTGTGCATATTTCAAGAGGTTTGGTGAAAATAACTTTATTACCTTATTATTGTATATTGATGACATGTTGGTTGCAGGCCCAAACAAAGATCAGATCAAAGAATTAAAGGCATAATTAGCTAATAAATTTGAAATGAAGGATTTAGAATCTGCAAACAAGATTCTAGGGATGCAAATTTACCGAGACAAAATTAATAGGAAGATTTGGTTTTCTCAAAAGAATTATTTGAAGAAAATCTTACAGCGCTTTAACATGCAAGATTGTAAGTCAATTTTTACCTCACTTTCTGTTAATTTTAAGTTATCCTTCAGTATGAGTCCTAGCAGTGAAGAAGAGAGGATGAAGATGTCTCGAGTACCGTATGCATCAGCAGTGGAAAGTCTAATGTTCGTTATGATTTATAGAAGACCAAACATTGCACAAGCAGTAGGAGTGGTTAGTTGATACATGACGAATCCTGGTAAAGAGCATTGGAATGCTGTAAAAAGAATCCTAAGATATACCAAGGGAACCTCAAATTTTACATTATGTTATGGGGGATCAGATTTTATTATCAATGGGTATGTTAATTCTGATTATGCAGGTGATCGTGATAATAGCAAATCCATCACAAGCTATGTGTTTGCACTTGCTGACGGAGTTGTAAGCTGGATTTTAAAACTACACTCAGTTGTGACTACTTCAATAATAGAAGCAGAATATATAGCAGTTACACAAGCTAGTAAATAGACGATATGGTTGAAGATGGTGCTGGAGGAACTCGGGCATGAACAAAAGAAGATTTTTCTATTTTGTGACGGTCAAAGTGCTTTACATTTAGCACGAAATCTAGTTTTTCATTCAAAGACAAAACACATTCAAGTTCAGTACAATTTCGTTCATGAGAAAGTGAAAGAAGGAACAATGGATATGCAGAAAATTCACACGAAAGATAACCTAGCAGACTTTTTGACAAAAACAGTCAATACTGATAAATTTATTTGGTGTCGATCTTCTTGTGGTCTGTCGGAGACATGAGCAACATGAAGATAGCAAGATAGAAAGAATGGTGTGAAGCTATGATTGATACTCAATCAAATCTTTTAAGTAGGAGATTGATTAAAAGTTACTGTGTCTACAGTAAACACCTACCCGCTACAGTAATCACCAACCGCAGACCCACTAAATGTTAATATAGAAATACTGTAGTAACAGTGCACACCTACCACAAACTCACACATATAGTTCTACCTAGCATTAAATTTAGATCATCCTCAATGTCTCCAATTAAGAGTGAAAAAAGAGAGAGGGAGAGAGAAAGAGAGAAAATAGAGAGAATTTCTCATTGAGAAGAGAGATTGTAACTCCTAAAATTTTCTCATAGTGGATTCTTCTATTTTTGTTTGTGGTTTTTACCCTAAATTCATTTAGGGGGTTTTCCACGTAAATTTGTGCGTTCATTTCATTACTTTTTCTCTACTATTCGTTGGGACATTGCTCTATTAGGTCTCGGGTTTGTCCCAACAGGGGGGTTTACAGAGAGTTTAGAAGTTACCGGGGCTTCACTTCAAAGCCCAGAAAGTTCTTGGGGTTTTTAATGTTATAATTGATGTCACGCTAATATGGAGCAATTCAAAATCTTTGATATCTACTTACTTATTGACAGACATACATAGTTCACCATTCATACAATTACTAGATGTCCCTAGTAAAATTTAATGCCGAAAGGAGGAGTTACCAATAACTAATTGCTTGTATCTGGCATGCTGAATTCTTTTCCATTTCATCTACCAGATATAAATAAATGAACGCTTTTAAAAAAACATATTATCAATTATCTCAATAATACCGGTTCAATGAGGGAGGTCAGATGCATGTATCACATGTCACTTTAGTACACAAAAACTCCTAGTGTAATTCAGCAATTTGCACCAGGCATTAGCTACTAAAATTCATAGGGTCTTCTAGTGTTTGTGGAAAAACATGATCTCCTGCAGGCAACGTGATCACTAACACTCAGGGGATCTTTCCATAATTTTGGACAAACACGATTCTACGTACGCTAATCAGGCCGTCATTGTCCTGACAATATTGGTTTGATATCATTTACTGGAGATTTATTAGACCCTCTAGGAATCTTTTTGAAGTAGAAACAGGGCAATGTGCCCTATTCAAAAGATATATTATAAACCTCCCTAAATGGTGTGCGATAGTTATTCCAAAATGAAAATTATGAAGTCTAGTAAGATGCAGAAAGAGGAACGGATCTTTGTCGTCACTCTTTATTACAAACTCAAATAAACTACTAAAATTGACAAAAAGAACTAGTGCACATACGAGAGGAAAATTACCAGAAACAAAAGTTTATGAGCTGACACGCCCCGCTCAGTAGCTACTAACTATCATAGATGTCTGAAAAGAAAGCATTAAAACAAGGAGAAAATAAACATTGAATTGAACCGGTGTACTAATCGATCGTATCTATTTTGTCTGCCTTCTTCTCTTCTGTCTATTTAGAAAGTTTTATGGTATGTTAACTTACAAGATTAATCAATAATCTCATGCTTGAATTGAACTGATGGACTTATGGTCTATATTGCACTTCAACCAATCTTATTATTTATTGATTTGGGCTTCTCTTCATCTGAATAGGATATCAGAGGCTATCTTTTAATTTTTTTTTTGGTAAATGAAAACTATTTTATTCATTCATCAAGTAGGAATTAGAGTACATCAAGATACTATAGGCACAAAACCTCAGAAGCTAACAACAACACATCGAAAAGAAGCAACAATAAGCTTCGAATTTACAAATTCAGAATCCTCAGCTAATCAACACTAGGCATATCCCTATTGAGTATAACAGTAAGAATGAATGTCATGATTGTATGCATCAAAATAGAGCTCACTCTTGCTGTTTGCTGGAAAACTCCTATGTTTCTTTCCTGCCATAACATATATACCACAGTTGACAAAGCCATTCTCTTAAGCTTTTGCAAGAACACTTACCCTTTAGCCTTGAAGAGAACCAGTTAATCACAAGCTCCCATTGACAGGATCTCCAAGCAAACTGAATCCAATCCATACAACCATAGAATATTAACACTCAAAGAACAAATGATTGTGGGTTTCATAGTGCTCGTTGCATAAAACACAATGGTTTAAACCAAAGTGGCTTAATCTGTCTTGAGTTAGAAGCTTAGACTGAACAACAAGCTAGAGAATAAAAGAGTGTTTGGGGTAATTCAGTCCACCCCAAACAGAGGAATACCGGCTGACAAGAGTAGCCGATGGAGCAATAATCTTATATATGACAGACAACTGGATTTTCCCACCACTGTAGCAATCAAGTATAGCAGCTTTGAGATTGTTTACTCCCTCTGAGTGACAGCAAAATCTCTCGCATGTAGAAGTTGTTTCCACATCAAGGAGTCATTGACTCTACACTGAACTTGCCAAATATCAAAACTGTTTTAAATACTTGCCATGAAGCCATTTTATCCATAATAAATCTTTTTTGAGGTGAATCATCCATAGAAGCTTAGTAGCAGTAGCATACCAATATTTGGCACAAAACACCCCCCAAGCCACCATTTTTCATTGTTGTACAAACGCTACTCCAAGTAACTAAAGGGATTTTATTACCCTAGAGAAAAGCCCTGCAGATTTCATCGATCTTTTCAAGGACTCTCTTAGGAAGAATATAAGTGTTTGTCCAATAGTTTTGAACTCCAAAAATGTCTGATTTGATTAGTTGTAGCCTATCGGCATAGGACATATTTTTCTTCTCAAGCCAATTTTCGAATTGATCAGAAATTTTGCATAGAAGAGGGCTACAATCAATGAAAGACAATCTTTTACATACAAGGGGCATGCCAAGATACCTTATTAGAAGGACACCTTTAGAGAAACCAAGCAATGAGCAGATTTGAGCTTTAGTGTGGTCATCAATACCCCCAAAGAAAACACATCACTTACTTTGGTTAGCTTCCAAACCAAAAACATGACTGAAATCATAAAGACATTCGTACAATTTGGTGATTGAATGTGCATGTCCTCTACCAAATAGTAGTAAATCATCAGCAAACACAAGATGTTTAAAACCGGGTTCTTCACGGTTGCGATGAGATGCCTCCCTCGAAGTTTGTATCGAGTTTGCTTCTCGTTGACCATCCGATGTCTCACTTCACTAGAACGGTTAATGTAAACTTGTGTGGCAAGTATGAAAAGAATCTTAGAGTTTATAAACTCAGAACAAGTTTAAACTCTGTGAAAGGAGTTGTTGTTAAACCGAAAATTCGGTTAATGAATTAACCTATCCGTTGCTGAAAAGATACCTCAAACCTCCTTCTGAATCAGCCCAATATCATATCTCTTTTGCCAAAAATGCCGATCTCCCCAAAATTTGATCCTTTTACTCGGTTGAGTTGATTGGATATTTATAGGAGGATAAGGAGGTGTAATTGATCCCTTAATCCGCTCCTAAGTGGGCGATAATCCCTCAATATGTGGGAAAAATAGTTTTGAAGCCGTTCAGCTCGTGTTTGAACGAGTCAAACGCCTCAAGCTGGCGTTCTGGAACCAAACTCTGCGTCTCAGACTTGGGACACAGAGTTAGGCATTCGCCTAATGCTGAAACGCAATGGCCACATTGTGTTTTGAAGCTGACACGCAGAGGTCGCTCTGTGTTTTGAAGCTGAAACACAGAGGTCGCTTCTGTGTTTTTTTGAAGAGATTGTAGGTTTGTAACTTCTCCTATTAAAGCGTTGCAAAGACTATTGTTTTGTAATCTTTTCTTTATCTATTTGAGATGTGAGAGTTGTCCGATTGTGACTCTCAAAGTTGATTGTGAAGGCTATTGAATCAGAGCTTTCATCTGTTATCATGAAGGTCGTTGAATTGTAACCTTTCTCGATCTACGTGAAAATTTTCCAATTGTAGCTTTCGTTTATTGATGTGAAAGTCATTTGATTGTAACTTTTATTATCGAGATGCTGATGTAGAAGTCGTCAAATTATAACTTCTATCATTGAAGTTTAGTAGGGATCAGCTATCTGTTATGATTTTTAGGCAGCCTACAGAACCCTCTCCAAAGTTTTTGAATGTTCGCGGTTGACTGGGATGAATTTTTAGAATACTTTGGATCCCAAAATTTATTGAATGATTGTTCACTCTATCTGTTTTGAGGACATTGTGAACTTGGTTGTCGGAATTTGCTGTACGTCGCAATTCTGCTTCCTGTATTAGCGATTCCTTATAATCTCTTTTGGTAACGATTAACCTCATTCTCCCGATGAACGTGTAGTAGTTAAGGTAATTCTGATCACCTTAAACCAAACAAGATAACTTTTGTGTCTTGATGACAATAAAATTAGTCAAACAAGCTAAAGCCCAAGTCATCTCAGTCAATGCAATAGGAGTGATGGTAACAACGAATTTGCTTGGATCTTTGAGATACTCCTTCAACTGGTCTGAATGTCTATTAAGTGCTAACATCACTAGCAAATGGATTTTCATAGGTATCGATTGTTAGCCCTTATATTTTGATAATGTTTTACAACCACCATTATCTGTACTAATTGTTTGTTAAGTAACAATGTAGTTAATATATATATATATATATAATTCAAGTTATATCAAGACTCAAAGAATTGTATTCTATGTGAGGATATTAGCTAGCTTTTATTTTCTCTCTAGTGCTAGAATGTAGGCAAGTAGTTTTAGATTGCACTTGAAGCTATTGGGATATCAACACACACTTTCTCATACTTATATTTTTAAGTATTTTTGACAAAATATATTTTCTTACAAGTATGATGACCTATTCGCAAAATTCCCTTTCCAAACATTTTTTTTAGTGTTAAAAACATTCTACAAAGTTTCACAAAATTTGAAAGTCAATTGAATATTTTACAGATTTTTTATTGAGTCAAAAACCAGGTTTCTGAACTGTATCTTTTGTATTAGTTCGCGGTCGACCGCCACGGTCGACCGCAGTCAAAAACCAGGTTTCTGAACTGTATCTTTTGTATTAGTTCGCGGTCGACCGCCACGGTCGACCGCGCCTGAGTTCATTCGTCAGTAGGCAGCAGAAACTTTTATGGTCGACCACCGTGGTCGACCGTGAGCTCGAGATTTCCCACGGTCGACCGTCACGATCGACCGCAGAAGTCTCTGGACTTTTTCTCCGTTTCTAAGCTGTCTCGCGGTCGATCGTGAAAATGGTACGGTCGACCGCCGCTTAACTCAAACGGTCTTTTGGTACACAATCTTAGCGTCGATTATTTCTAGGTTTTGGGGGATTAGAGTATGAGTTTCAAACAGCTGTTTCTCTTCTATATAAACTCATACACTCCTTCTCCCTCATTGTCCCAGCCATTTTCATAAATATCAGAGAACTGTTTTACTGAGAGCAAAATTTTCAAACCTGGTTTTCTGAGTTTTTGTGTTGACATCTCAGCTTCAGTGTAATCTTTCTCTTTTCCATAGGGACATTGTAAAGAGAGAGTTCTTACACCATTACTATTGTTTTGAGAGCTTGATTGTAATGACCGTGAAATTTTCATACTAGTTAAAATAATTTTTTGGTATTTTAAAATATTTAATTATGATTTTAAAAGAGTATTTGTATTTTTCTCGATTTTCTATAATTTTCTATGATTTAAAAAAAAATCTGATTATATATTTATTGAAATGATTTTGATATTTATAAATTTTTCTTATGTGGTAAAAATTTCTAGAATTAATTTGTTGTGTTATCGGTACTATTATGTATTATTTTAAATAAAATATTGTGTTATTAATATTATTACAAATTATTTCATATAATACATGGTATTATTAATTACGTGTTTTTGGTATAATTTGTTGAATTATTCTACTGTTACATATTTTTTGTCGTATTAGTATAAATAGTACGTTTTACTGTGTATATAATTATCCCATAATTATTTGATTTTAAATATAAGTAAATATATTTTTATTATTATTTATTCTTGTTTAATTATACAATATGGGTATATCTTAACTATTTCGTATCAACTGTTGTATTAGCACAACATGTACATTTTTTACTTGTAGATGATTATCCCGTATTTATTTTGATTTTTAAATATCATTAGTTATTTCTTTTTAATTATTTTTTGTTTTAACTTAATTAACCCTAACCCTAATATAATATAATATATATATATATATAATATATATATATATATATATTATATCATCTTCTCCATGTCCTCTCTCTCACTGTTCATCATCCTCCGCGCCTCTCTCTTGTTTTGCTCTCCCCTCAAAACGCACAAACCACCTGCTCATAGTACCGTCGGCCTCCCTCCCGCTTCCCGCCAACCTCGCCCACGACCAACGCCACCAAGTCCCGGCTTCGCCTTCATCCCTGACCGCCGCCGCCTGCACCACGCTCTCAGGCCTCCCTAGCCAACCGCGCCGCCCTCTAGTTCCTGTCCAAGCTCCGGCCGCCCAGTCAGCGCCGATCAGCAACACCGCCGCCACAACATTCTCTCTCCCTCATCTCTCTCTTGTTCTCTTCCCCGACCAACACCCTCTCTCCGCCCGTCGCCCACTTCACGCAGGCCGGCCACCGCATCCGCCTCTCCACCCCCTGTCCATCTCCACCGCAAACCACCAGCAACACCGCCGCCGGAGCCCCACCCATGCCGTCGAAACCCCACACCCCGAACACCTCCCCCCTCCGAACCCAGCAACGCCTGAGACCACCGCGCCCTCTCTTCCGATCGACCGCCGTCGTCGACTTTGAGCTCCAGCCCCCTTGACAGCACCACCCCCGTTCTTCTTCATCAACCCCGTCACCTGAGCCATCGCCGACCCCCACATCTGCCGAGATCTCGCCTCCTGTCCGCGCGACCAGGCCCTCCTTCTCTCCTTCACCACCGACGGACGCCCACTATCTCCAGCCATCCTCACCCTTGGCCGCCGCCTTGCCCGTGCCCAGATCCGAACCCCAAACAGCCCGCCGTCGGCCACCCCACGATCACCTCAGGTTCTCCTCTCCCTGTCACTGCCACGTCGCTGTCCGCCTTGGCAGTTCAGTCCGCCCCCTCGTTGCCCGAGCTCGACGCTTCCCCTCGTTCGTCATCGACGTCGACTCGTTTGACGAAACCCCGAGGCAAGATCCCTCTTGCCATTATCTTGTTTTAATTTATTTTTACTGTATGAATTATTTTGTATATGTACAGTTTAGTTCATGCCAATTTAATATCATATGTGCAGTTAACGGTTATATTTTCGGTGAATAGTCTATAGTAAAAAAATTATTCGTGATGATTGGATAGGTCAGAATTGATTTATGATTAATTTCGGGCTGTTTGGAAGCAAGAATGTATTTTTATATAATGATGAAAATAATTTTTAAAGGAACATATTTAGTGAAAATAAGTTATTTTGAGTAAAAAGTATTTTGAATAATTGTTATGATTAAAGAAATTTTATTTTTAGAAAAAAAGGTATATTAGATTATTTTATAAAATATCATAGAAATCATTTATAAAATTAAAAGTATTACTGTTCATAAATAATAATAAAATATATTTTAAAAAGATTATTTTAGATTTTTTATAATGAGAGATAATTTTAAAGGAAATTATTCTCGGAATTAATAACTGATATTTTGATTTTCGTGTGCAAAACATTTGTTAATGGTAGTTCCATCTTGTATTGTTAATAGTAGCTTTACTCTCGTATGTTTCTTGCATGTGATCACGTCCTCTGTTCACATTCCATGTACATTGACACCGACATGTTGACACAATGACACTCTTATTTATACTCATTCATTGTCATATATGCATACCTGATTCATCGCTAGTCTATATAGTCATTTATACTCATTCATTGTCATATATGCATACCTGATTCATCGCTAGTCTATATAGTCATGTTCATAATATGATTTGCATAAAATAGTTATTATATAGTCATGTTCATAATATGATTTGCATAAAATAGTTATATTTATTTATTATTTCTTGTTTTGTTGACAATCGTTAGTAGTTCATGTCCTTAGTGGCCTAGCGTGTCGTGTATAGGACCTAGATACATGTGTTTTGTTGACTTAGAAAAACAATGAGTGTTGGGATAGAAATTCTTGGTTCAAGTGATATCATGGATGTTGGTTATTTCCAGGCTCGCACTAGTGGATCGTTTCACTCTGGGGTGGGTCTGAGGAGCAGTGATATGTTGATGTTTATGTATTTTCCAGGCTCGCACCAGTGGATCGTTTCACTCTGGGGTGGGTCTGAGGAGCAGTGATATCGTGATTGTGTATCGTGGTTGTTGATTATTTTCCAGGCTCGCACCAGTGGATCGTTTCACTCTGGGGTGGGTCTGAGGAGTTGGGATATTTGTGATTTGTGATTAGTCAGTTACCTGAGGATATGAGGGTTGGCCCTGTGTGAGATAGTGACCAGTGAGTTATGATAGGATGGCTAGTTGTTTTCTTTTCATACATAGACCGGGGTTAATATTTAATTATCTATAATTTGAGACATATGGTATATACATGAGGGTTTCCTTGTTTGGATTATTTCGCTCGACGTACTACGTCTCTTGCTGTAGATTTTTAAGTATTAATTCTATCTATTGTATGACCTTGTTGCTTGGATGGTTTCTGATCGCTACCTGCATGATCTTCTTACTTGGTTGATTTTTGGATTCTTCTGATTATTAGTATTCCAGTTGTATGCCTCTATCGTTATTACTATCATCACATGTTCTATTTCTATTTCTGTTATAGCATTGACCACGCATATATTATCATTACTGTTATTGTATTTGTTCCTGCCTTGGGGATCTTGCCGTGTGTTTCACACGCTGACGTACACCTGTTTTCACTGGTGTACGCCAGACTTAGAGGAAGAACAGGTTCAGCTAGGAAATCATTAGGAGCCAGAGGATTCTCAGCATGAGTGCCCTGCAGACGGAGCAGAAGAAGGAATCGAAGCCTATTCCTTGATGGTTCCAGTTTACTTTTGTAGTTCTTTCTTTTTCCATTGATCAGTGTATTTTTGTATCTCTCCAATATTCATTTGTTCAGTTTTGTATAAGGGTATGTTTGACCCGTATTTCATGTCGTGGATGATATTCATTTGTGATATGTATTATTTTATTTTGAGTTGTCTATTATATTCTTACTGATTGTGATCGGGGACCTGTGCCTTTGCATTGTATTTATTTCTAGACGCTTAGCGTATTAGATTGAGAAGAAAAGAAAAGAAAAGAAAAAAATAGTAGTGTATATTCTTCTCAATCTAATACGTCGCGGGCTTGTTCACGTTCCAATTCCCGGGTATTTTGGGAAGCGGGGCGTGACATTGATCTTGTAGAGATCAACTGTGTGGGAGTGTGATCTTATGGTGATCAACTGTGTAGTTATGAGATCTTGTGGAGATCGTTGTGTAGAAGAAGTTCCGGCTTCCAAACCGGTTGTGTAATGGATTTCTCCTCGGGAGTGGGGAGCGGGGACGTAGGTCAGCGGATCGAACCTCGTTAACACATCGCGCATCACAAGGATAACGATTCCTAACTCTATCTCTATTTCTATTGTTGTTCATTTTGTGGTTTGTTGCTTGTCTCAAATTTTATTGTACTATTTTAGCCTTGAGACCCTAATCACCTCCTAGGGTCTAACAATTGGTATCAGAGCTTGGTCTCTATATTAGTTTTTGGTTTAATCACCTTAGAGAAAAGATCTTATGAAGGCTTCAATGAATGTGCATATGTTAGAGGGGCAATCCACCACTAGACCACCACTTTTTACCGGTAGTAATTTTGCTTATTGGAAGGCTAGGATGAGGATTTACCTTCGTTTCATTGATCTTAACATCCTAGAACTCATAGAGAAGAAATATGTAGAAAAGTCTAAAGTCGGGACTATGACCGATGGAGAAAGGCACCAAGTCAATCTCAATGCAAAGGCTATGAATGTCTTAATTTGCAGTCTTTCCCCCAACGAGTATAATAGGATTTCCACGTATGCAACTGCATACGAAATATGGGTGAAATTGTGTATTACACATGAAGGAACCCCACAAGTTAAGGAATCCAAGATTAGTGGGCTTATGCATGAATATGAGTTATTTAAGATGCTTCCAAATGAATCCATTGATGCTATGTTTTCTCACTTCACTAACATAATCAATGAATTGCATGGTCTTGATAAGAAATTAACTATCCAAGAGACGAACTATAAGATCTTCCGTTCATTGACTCTAATATGGGAACCCAAAGCTACGGCCATAGAGGAAGCTCATGATCTCACCACTCTAGCCCTCGATGGCCTCATCGGTAAACTTAAGGTTCATGAGAAAAAGCTCAAGGGAAAGGAGAAGGAGGAAGTGCCCCCACGGGAAGTTGAGGAACCATCACCAAAGATGAAGACCATTGCTCTCAAAGGAGTTAGTGACCACTCCTCATCATCGTCGTCGGAGAGTGAAGTTGATTTTTCTAGAGAAGTGGCTCACCTCTCTAGAAGAATTTCTAGACTCATAAAAATGAACAAGAAGTTTAACCCCCATCTAATAACAAATTTTCTTCACGTGTAGGAAAATGTTTTGAATGCAATAAATCGGGCCATATCGCTAAGGATTGCCCTAAGCTCAAGGAGAAATATATGAAGTATAAGAAGAAGAAGGCTATGTATGCCGGATGGGAGGAATCCGAACCAAGTGATTCAGATAGTAATGAAGAAGGAGCTAAACTTACTCTTCATGATCCCAACATTTGCTTCATGACCTATGAACAAGAGGTAATATCCGACACCGAGAGTGAATCATTTTACATGCAATGTGATCTAGCTACGACTTTAGAAGAATTGAACATTGAATTTAAAAGAATGTCAAAACTTTTACATGCAATGTGATCTAGCTACGACTTTAGAAGAATTGAACATTGAATTTAAAAGAATGTCAAAAGAATTTTCTTCTTTTAACTACGACTTTAGAAGAATTGAACATTGAATTTAAAAGAATGTCAAAAGAATTTTCTTCTTTTAAAAAGTTACATGCTTCTTGTGATGTCAAACTAGAATAACTACAAACCTCTCCTGCACTAAAAGATGAATTGCTAGGAGATCTCGATTTTGAGAATAAACAATTAAGATCCAAGATTGAAAGACTAGAAATTGAGAGTGGTAGGATTAGACCCACTCATGCTTTTAAGATCCAAGATTGAAAGACTAGAAATTGAGAGTGGTAGGATTAGACCCACTCATGCTTATGCTAATCATCATCACGAGTGGTAGGATTAGACCCACTCATGCTTATGCTAATCATCATCACCATGGTAGAAATAGATTTCATAGAACTTATGCTCCTACACACAAGAGAAATTTTGTGTGCACATATTGCATGAAATGTGGTCATATTTTTACTCATTGTAGGATCGAAGATAATCATGATTTTTATGGCATGACATGGGTACCCAAAGGTACCAAGCTTACTAACCACTAAGGACCCAAGATTTGGGTACCTAAAGTTACTACACCTTCATCTCTTGTAGGGAACATCACGGCAACGATGTAGAGAGATGTGGTACCTTGATAGTAGTTGCTCATATCATATGACGGGCAACAAAGAGCTATTTGCAACCCTATCAAGGATTGAAGGAGGTAGCGTCTCCTTCGGTGGTGGTGAGAAAGATAAAATCATTGGTATTTGATCTATTAGTAAGAAACCTTCTCCCGTTATAGAAGATTTTTTATTTGGTTAATGATTTGAATCATAATCTTCTTAGCATTAGCCAATTAAGTGATAAAGGTTTTGATATTTCCTTTAAACCGGACAAATACATTATTAGTATGAATGGAAAAATTATTTTTATTGCAAATAGAAAATATGCTAAAGGTAAACAAACTAAGTCTACCTTCAAACCCATCAATGAGGTATCAACTTCTAAACCCTTACAATTACTTTATCTAGATTTGTTTGGTCCTACGCGTGTTACCTCTCTTGGAGGCAAACACTATATTTTTGTTATCATTGATGATTTTTCTCGTTTTACATGGACAATTTTTCTTATAAGCAAAGATGAATGTTTTGATGAATTTTTAAATCATGTTAAAAGAATTAAAAATGAAAAAGATTTGAAAGTTGTTAGAATTAGAAGTAATCATTGTGGTGAATTTCAAAATATCTCTTTTTATGATTTTTGTGCTCATCGTGGTATAACTCATGTGTTTCCCGCTCCTAGAACACCACAACAAAATGGTGTTGTTGAACGGAAAAATTGAACCATACAAGAGATGGCACTAACTATGTTGAACTCTTTTGATTTGCCTAAATATTTTTGGGTGGAAGCCGTCAATACGGCTTGCCATGTTTTAAATCGTGTTTTAATTAGACCAAAGCTTAAGAAAACTCCTTATGAACTATTTTATGGAAAAACTCCATTTATTGGTTATTTTCGTATCTTTGGTTACAAATATTTTATTTTAAACACAAAAGATCACCATCACAAATTTGATTCCAAAATTGATGTTGGCATTTTCTTAGGGTATGCACCTCGAAGTAAGGCTTATAGGGTCTTTAACAAACGAACTCTTGTTGTTGAAGAATCTATAAATGTTACTTTTGATGAGACTAATATTGGTTCACAAGTGATTTTGCCTAGGAAAGATGATGATGATGTTGAGGGAGGATTTGAACTTAAGCAACCTATAAATGCACCCTCAATAGAAGCACAAAAAGATATGGAAAGCACCAACACTCATGTTCAAGAAGAACTCCCCAAAGCATGGAAATTCGCAACAAATCATCCAAAGGAGAAAATTATTAGGAGTCCTTCACAAGGGGTTGTTACTCGCTCAAAGGCTTTGAGTGAGTGTGGTAATATTGCTTTTCTATCTCAATTAGAACCTAAGAAGTTTAATGATGCTTTAAATGATGAATTTTGGGTTTTAGCTATGCATGATGAACTAAATAATTTTCGAAGAAATGATGTTTGGAAACTAGTTCCTAGACCTAACAATGCTGTGTAATTGGAACTAAATGGGTTTTTAAAAACAAACTTGATGAACATGGCATTGTTACTAGAAATAAAGCTCGTTTGGTTTAAATGGGTTTTTAAAAACAAACTTGATGAACATGGCATTGTTACTAGAAATAAAGCTCGTTTGGTTGCCCAAGGATACAATCAAGAGGAGGGCATAGACTATGACAAAACCTTTGCACCGGTTGCAAGGTTAGAATTAATTAGGATGTTTTTGGCATTTGCAAGCTTTAAAGATTTCAAATTATTTTAAATGGATATTAAAAGTGCTTTTTTAAATGGTCATATTGAAGAGGAAGTATATGTCGAGCAACCCCCCGGTTTTATGGATCATTCTTTTCCTAATCATGTTTACCGGGTTCAAAAAGCTTTATATATGCTCGCCTCTCTAGTTTTCTTCTTGCAAATGGTTTTTCTAAAGGGAAAATTGATAATACTCTTTTTGTGAGAAAAAAGAAAAATGATTTTATTTTGGTTCAAATATATGTTGATGATATCATTTTCGGTGCTACTAATGAATCTCTTTGCAAGGATTTTTCTAAAGTTATGCAAGATCATTTTGAGATGAGCATGATGGGAGACGTCACATTCTTTATCGGGCTCCAAGTCAAGCAAACTAAGGATGAGATATTCATTTCTCAAAGCAAGTATATATGCTAGAGAATTGGTGAAGAAATTCAACTTGGAGAATTCTAAGCATGCACCAACTCCCATGAGTACAAGTGGAACATGCCAATTCTTGGGAAATTCTCTTGTTTTTTGGGCTTCCAAGAAATAAAATTGTGTTGCATTGTCCACTACGGAAGCGGAATACATTGCCGCCGGCTTATGTTGTGCCCAAGTTTTGTGGATGAAACAAAGCTTAGTTGATTATGATTTGATTTTTTAAAATATAAAAATCTTTTGTGATAACACTAGTGCTATCAATATTTCAAAAAATTTGGTTTTGCATTCTAGAACCAAGCATATTAATGTGCACCATCATTTCTCACACGATCATGTAGGGAGACAAGATGTATCCCTTGTGTTTGTTGACACAAAATCTCAATTAGCGGATATATTTACCAAACCTCTTGGTGAAGATGATTTTGTCGCATAAGAAATGGTTTGGGCTTATGCACTATGTGAAAGTTCTATTTGCTTGCTTGTTTAGTTGCATTTCACATGCATTTTTGTTTATTTTTTACCCCATTTTGATGGTGACAAAGGGGGAGAGAAATGTCCTTATTTGTGCACATAGTAAGGGGGAGCTCATAGATAGGGGGAGCTACTATCTATAAGCTATATTTATTTTGCTCTTATATAATGGTTGGTTCTCATCATCAAAAAGAGAGATATTGTTAGCTCTTATGTTTTGATGATGTTTTACAACCACCATTATCGGTACTAATTACTTGTTAAGTGACAATGTAGTTAATATATATATATCAAGCATGTTAGTACCATATATGGAGGATTGGATGGAATATGCGCTACAACGATGATATCAAAAGGAGGAGGAGGCATAGTGATGAAGTAACGTTCATTCAAGAACACCAAATGTAATAAGAAGCTTCATCAAATTCAAGCTATATCAAGACTCAAAGAATTATATTCTATGTGAGGATATTAGCTAGCTTTTATTTTCTCTCTAGTGCTAGAATGTAGGTAAGTAGTTTTAGATTGCACTTGAAGCTATTGGGATATCAACACACACTTTCTCATACTTATATTTTTAAGTATTTTTGACAAAATATCTTTTCTTACAAGTATGAGGATCTATTCGCAAAATTCCCTTTCCAAACAATTTTTTTTTAGTGTTAAAAACATTCTACAAAGTTTCACAATTTTTGGAAGTCAATTGAATATTTTACAGATTTTTTATTGAGTCAAAAACAAGGTTTTTGAACTGTATCTTTTGTATTAGTTCGCGGTCGACCGCTACGGTCGACCGCGCCTGAGTTCATTCGTCAGTGGGTAGCAGAAACTTTCATGGTCGACCGCCACGGTCGACCGTGAGCTCGAGATTTCCCACGGTCGACCGCAGAAGTCTCTGGACTTTTTCTCCGTTTCTGAGCCGTCTCGCGGTCAACCGCAAAAATGGTACGGTCGACCACCGCTTAACTCAAACGGTCATTTGGTACACAATCTCAGCGCCGATTGTTTCCAGGTTTTGGGGGATTAGGGTATGGGTTTCAAACAGCTGTTTCTCTTCTATTTAAACTCATACACTCATTCTCTCTCATTGTCCCAGCCATTTTCAAAAATATCAGAGAACTGTTTTACTGAGAGCAAAATTTTCAAACCTGGTTTTCTGAGTTTTTGTGTTCACATCCCAGCTTCAGTGTAATCTTTCTCCTTGCTATAGGAACATTATAAAGAGAGAGTTTTACACCATTACTACTATTGTGAGCTTGATCTTGTGGAGATCAACTGTGTGGGAGTTAGATCTTGTGGTGATCACTGTGTAGTTGTGAGATCTTGTGGAGATCGTTGTGTAGAAGAAGTTCCGGCTTCCAAACCGGGTTGTGTAGTCGATTCTCCTCAAGAGTGGGTATCGGGGACGTAGGTCAGCGGACCGAACCTCATTAACACATCGTGCGTCACAAGGATAATGATTCCTAACTCTATCTCTATTTCTACTGTTGTTCATTTTGTGGTTTGTTGCTTGTCTCAATTTTTATTGCACTATTTTAGCCTTGAGACCCTAATCACCCCCCTCTAGGGTCTAACATCGATGAATACCCAACGCATAGCTCAAATTCAACCCCAACGCATAGCTCAAATTCAACCAAAAGTGGTCTTTATAGACAAAAGGGAGCTATAAAGGCCACACTTACCACTGACAAAGGCCACACTTACCACTAACAAAAGGGAGCTATAAAGACCACTTTTGGTTGAATTTGAGCTATGTGTTGGGTATTCATCGATACCTACGAAAATCCCTTTGCTAGTGGTCCTGGCCTTTGTCAGTGGTTTAGGCAAGTGCGCCGCCGCCACAGTTCCCTTTTGTCAGTGGTAAGTGTGGCCTTTGTCGCTGTAAAACTTGCTTCGGCAAGTTCTAAACTTTAAATAACGAGGAAACTCATTTTAATGACATAACGCAGGGTTGGGACTCTGTCGTTTGGAATTTGAAGCATGGGGGTTCGACCTCTGCGCTCGAATTTGGTAACACATAGCTTGGACTCTGCATTTGACTTTTACAACCCAGTGTCTGACCTCTGCATTTGAATGTTTTAACGCAGGGTCTGACTTATATGTTTGAATTTTACAATGGAGGGTCTGACCTCTGCGTTTGAATGTTTTAATGTAGGGTCTGACCTATGCGTTTGAATGTTTTAACGCAGGGTCTGACCTATATGTTTGAATGTTTTAATGCAGGATCTGACCTATGCGTTTTAAAGTTACAATGCAAGGTCTGACTTCTGCATTTGAATGTTTTAACGCAGGGTCTGACCTCTGCATTTGAATGTTCTAACAAGAGGTTCGACTTCTACCGTTGAGTTAGGTCTTTTTTGTTTCATCTTTGCGCTAACTAATTACTCTTTTCTTTTGCAGTGCCTTATGCTAATGAACCCCTCACTTTTCACCATCACTTTGGTCATGAAGGTAGTGTAGACTTTAATATGCAATTTAAACTGCGTCAGGAACTTCCAATTTTTCAAGACACTGACAAGGAACGTGCCGTTTTGATCGCCCAAGCTAGCCCGACCGTACTTAGGACTTTAGTTACAGATGTCAAGTTTGAAACTGAGTCTCGTAAGAAGTTCATCAAGCCGACATTTCTGTTTGGGGACAACATTATCATCCAGAAGGAAGTCACATATGGTGGGGATTATAAATGGTTAAGGGAGATAGGGGATCGCCGCTTCTTCCTTCCTGAGATGTAGAGGATGTTCCCTATCTCATATTACCAACGTGCCTCCGTTTCCAGACATATGAATTGGGATCTTGTTAGAGAGCAAGATAGAGTAGCTATTGAGGCTTTGACTTTTACTTGCGTGCACACTGTAGGCTACAACCGATAGGTATCAGCTTTAGAGCCATGCTTATTCTCAAGAGGATACCTTATGGGGGAAATAGCTAGTCCAGCCAACACCTTCATGCGGAGATTTTTGGCTATGAAAGGGGATTTTCCTTCTTCAGTGTTTAGAACTCCCGGATGGGTACATTTCACCAGAGCAGGGTGGTGGACGAGAATGATAGAATTTGTATTGAAAGAGTTAGAGGGACCGTTAGCTTGATCTGGGCTCAGTTGCCCTATAATGGCTACCAGATATTGTATTGATCACAGGCATTACAATTTTTATGCTATCCTGGAGAGATACAACCCATAGACGTGTACATTCTTCACTCCGGTTGGAGAATTAGGGTTTGCTATCCATGAAATGTATGATATTTTTGGCCTTCCCTTCGGAGATTTACCCTATGAAGAGTTTATCCTAGGGTCGAGTGTGCTTAGGATTCTGAAGGAGACCAGCCCTGAGATCTATGACACCCTATGAGAGGTGATGTGATATTTTCAAATTTGTACCCAATTGATGGGTACATGAGGAGGTGGCGTAAAGTAGCTGTCTTAGGTTGAATATCTTTTTTAGTACTTATCTCATAAGGTTGCTGTTGTATCTCTTCAAGATGTGAGTACTCTGGAGATTATTCAAGCTTTGATCATTGACGCTACAACTCATTACATAAATGAGGGAGGAGAAGTTGGCTTCCTCGCTCAGACTGAGTTCAAAAGTTTCCACCACTAAGCTGCCACTCTCATTTCTGACATGGCTTTACTGGCGGTCCACCACTAAGCTGCCACTCTCATTTCTGACATGGCTTTACTGGCGGGGTTTCTCATGTTATGGCTAAAACGATACATCATCCCCACCAGACTGATAGATGTCGTGATAGCAGAAGTAGTCTATCCAGCTGTTCTCTTGGCCCATGGGAGGCCAGTGAATTTACTTTCAGCTACGGTGTGCTGTTTGCAATATGATCTGAGGGAACTATGCCTTGAATTTATTCAGGTGAAAGAGATAGGCTCCGGAGAGAAGAAAAGTTTGATAACTCCTAATCCTCGAGTACCATTTCCATATACCTATCTGATGGCATGGTACGCATCTCATTGTCCTCACCTAATGAGTGCACCATTTTCCTCAGGTGATGTATTCGTTCCTTCATACTAAGGTTAGAAAAAGCTACTTGGGAAGGAACGTATGTAGTAAAGGTTCGTCGAATCTTATCGAGAGATCTCAACTATCATATATTCCATTGCTTCTCGGCCTTTGAAGGTGGGGGATATGGATAGGTATTTCAAGACACAGCTGGTCCGAACGGTTTCACTCGATTGGATGAAGGAGTCTTCTGCTGGTTACTTAATATCAGACCAGGTTATCTCCTTTTCAGACAGAGTGAGAAGTGTATAGTTGAGTCATATTAACCGTACAGGTTCGCCTGACAGTTCAGGTATGACTAATTATACATTGGGAATCCACGGGGTCAGCTTGCGGCCATTAGTAATCTATATGAAGGAGCTTAGGCCTGGTACTATTCTATAGCGGGCTGTAATGGGGCTACATTCAGATTACCTCACAAGACATCCAACTCTTCCACCTCCATGGCTTTCTGCAATTGGTATCACATAGCTTCTAAGTTTGCCTGATTACATGCTGAATTTCTCTGGTTTATGAGAAATTAGAAAAATGTATTCATCTAGAAAAGGATCCTGAGTATCTCGTCTAAAAGGAATCAGCGAGTTCTTATCCTATGAGGATGAAGCTGAAGAATAAGAGGGAGACCAAGGACTGGAGAGCGCTCAAGAAGAAGGGCTTAGGGCTGCCGTAACTCCAAGAATAAGGGCAGCTAGAAAAAGGGCTCTTACCGAGGAGGAAGCGGGTCAGTACGAGAAACATACCCGTAGAAAATTGTTAGCAGATTCTCCTCCGTAGAAATTAATGGCGGATGCTTTCAAGTCCGTTGAGAGAGAGAGGAAAGACAGGAATCTACCATTGCAAGTCTTCCCCCTCACACCGGACTCCGTTCCATGGGTCCTTCTTTATCAAGCAGATTTTCTTCCTATCACCCCTTGGATGAGGAAAAGGGTGAGGGTGAGTCGTTTGCTGGGGATTTAAAGTCTTTCCCCATAATAGACCCTATTGCTTCAACAGCTCCAGGTCAAGCTTCAGGTGTCGCTCGTCCAACCATAGAGGTGATGCCTACAGCATCTTAATCTGAAGGGGTTAGACCTCCCGTAGATGAACCTGTAGTGGCCGAACTTAAAAAACTTGACGGAAATCAATCTCCTGCCACTTTAGTGTTAATGCTACCTATAGGGGATACAATCCCTAGCCCAACAATAGGAATCATGACTAAGACAGCTGCGTCGTGAGTTCCCCTAGACCTTCAGCTGTAGAGGAGGAAGTAGATTATGATACCTCTTCACACGATGATGGTGCTGATGATGGGGATGATGATAGTGGCCGCAACGATGATGAACTCAATGATTGGGATATTCCACCACCGTCCTCTTCTGATAAGGCATCGGCCAACATCCTTCCTTCTCCCGTCGGTAAGTGTTATCCACTCTAAACTTTCTGGTATTTTCTTTTTATATGCTAATTACTTTCATATACAGGATCCTCGGCTCATGAGGCCACTGACGTAACTCCGCCTCCTAAACAACAAGCAATAACAACTTCTCTCCTGGAGCAATCACCGATAGTGGCCACTACTTTACCAGAGCAGCATGCGATGATAACTCCTCCACCAGAAAAATCACCTCTGTTAATGATTTCTCTCAAACCTGGGGAGGCTGAGAGTACGCTAAGCTCAGCTCAAGCGGGGGTGCTCATGGTTCTTTCTTTAAGTCCTTCACAATTAGATGTTGTATTGCCTTCTTCGGTTTCTTCACCATCATCACCAACCGTTCTCATGCCGAGTTCTACAATTTCGGGAGCCCCGGTGACATCTTCCGTTGCTTCACTAAGTCCAGTGGTCATTCCTTCTGTGCTTAAAGTTCTTATGGAACAGTTGGAGAATATGATGAAGATGATGATTAAAGAGGTCAGTGCCAGACGAGCTTCATTCGATTATTTCAAGCCAATATTATTAAACTATCTGAGCGGTATCAAGTACGTAGACAATGCTCAATGGCTTCATCGTTGCTCAGATAATATCTCTCACCTGGAAGAGGACTTGAAAACTTTGGAAGAATTGCATTGTGCTGATCTTAATACTCGGATTACATCAACTTTCGCTGATTTCCAAGCTGAAGCAGCACATAATTATGAATTCTTACAAAAGACCTTAGCTGAATAAGAGCTTAAGATTGCACTCTTAAAGGATCAATGCGCTCAGAGGCAAGAAGTAGTGATTGCTTCCAACACTGCTATATAGACGTCTCAAGCATAGATTGATCGATTGGAGGTGGAGTTGGCTTGACACAAGCCTGAGCTTGGTCAAGAAGAAGAAATCCTGAAAAGGCTCACTTTTGAAAGTGTAAGGACTTATGCCACTTACCACGTGGCGGTCCAGGTTCTTGAGCGTACCCAGAAGGAAGCTGCCCTGACAATGCCGGATGAGAATTAACTTAAGAAGAGAGCTAAAATAATAGTACGAGCTGATCATGAGGAAAAGCTCTCTGCTATAAAGTCCACACTCGTATCTTTTAACTTAATGGGCTTAGGGGCTTAACTCTGTATTCTCTTTTTGGGAAGAACAAAATTATGTATTACTTCTTAACATTTTGAATAAAAAGTGACATCATTCTAGCTTTCCACTGTTTCTTATGTGTCATATTTTGACTCCAAACAATGAAAATAATTGAAAATGCCAGAGGTGTGATTTTAACTTAGCATAAATTCCTTCACGAAGCGAGATTTAATATTTATCTTTATTATCATTTACGATAATTCCGGATAGTTTTAATCTACTAGGGATGATGATTGTCTCCCAGATTTGATATTCTATTTAATAATCATCAAACCCTTGGAGTTGATTGTCATTCTCCTGGAAAGAATTAACAAGTTTGTTTCTTCTTGTGTTACATTTTCATTTGAAACACTGAAAGAAACTTATAAGCGCCGGATGTGTAATATTAACGTGGCGTGAATTTTTACTTAGGATAAATTCAGAAGCTTTCTTTTCTTCATCACCACTTGAGGTAATTCTAGAAAAGTTTAATCCGCTGGGGATTTTATGAACACTTGTTACTCATATGCAAAAGAATAACAAGTTGAAAGGGGGTTTTAACTGTTAGAGGTATAGTGTTAACATAACAACGATTTGCGGACTTATCAATCTATTGAAAGGGATTGACAAGTGATTTTGATTGTTAGAGGTGTGATATTAACGAGACGAGTTTGTGGGCTTATCGTTCTATTGAGAAGAGTCGATAAATTGATTTTGTCAGAGGTATGATGTTAACGTGATAGGAATGATTATCAGAGGTATGATATTAGTATGACATGAGTTTGTTACGATCGGAGCAACTTTGAGGACCTATTGCTCTATTGAAGAGAGTCGGTAAGTTGATTGTCAGAGGTGTAATATTAACATGACAGAAATTTATTATAATCAGAGCAACTTTGAGGACCTATCGCTCTATTAGAGAGAGTCGATAAGTTGATTGTCAAAGGTGTGATATTAATGTGATAGAAATTTATTACGATCGGAGTAACTTTGAGGACCTATCGCTCTATTAGAGAGAGTCTATAAGTTGATTGACAGATGTGTGATATTAACATGACAGAAATTTGTTACGATCGGAACAACTTTGAGGACCTATCGCTCTATTAGAGAGAGTCGATAAATTGATTATTAGAGGTGTGATATTAACGTGATAGAAATTTATTACGATCGGAGCGACTTTGAGGACCTATCGCTCTATTAGAGAGAGTCAATAAGTTGATTGTCAGAGGTGTGATATCATTCGAGGTGATGAATTTTTAGTACTTATAATTTGAACAAGATTTGGAAACTTATCACTCTGCTGAAGAGAGTTGATAAGTTGGTAATTTATTACTCTACTGAGGAGGGTCAATAAATTGATCATGAGTTGAGTGATTTTAGGGACTTATCGTTCTATTGATGAGAATCAATAAGTTGATTTTGACAGAGGAATTCAGACTCTATGGGGATGATGGTCGTCAGAAGTATAGTGTTAACTTGACGACAATAGAGAATTTTGTCAGCTGAATCGGCTTAAACCCTACTGAGGAGATACAGATGTTTTAACATCACTCTATTAAAAGAATTCATGAATGCAAGGGTGGACGTCTTATTTAGAATAATTGGAACACCAAGGTGACCTCTGCGTTTTGAGTTCGAAAAGCAGAGTTAGGACCTCTCATAACACAGGTCTAGACCTAGCATTTAGAATTTGAACGCAGGGGTGAACTCTGTATTTGGGTTAAAGCCTAACTGACTTTTATCCATTAACGCTGAGATTGTATTTCAAAATGGTTAGGATTCTCTCCTAGAATCCCGTATAGCCTTAACAGCTTGACGACTGTTATAAATAGACTTTAGCGGTCAAATCAAGAGTCACTTGACTCTTTCTTCTCTTGTCTTGATTCCGTAAATGAGAATTCTTGTTAATTTTGACAGAACCTCCGATGAACTCCATCTTGTTCGACCAGCAACATCCATGGCGCCACGGAGAATGAGCTCTGGCTCGAAGAAAGTCGTGGGAACGACTTCAGATACGCCATCGGTTAAAGATGCCGGCGGTGTTTTAGCTTTCTCGGGCACCTCGTCGTTGCCGCCGCCCTGTGGGCCTCCCTGCTATGGTAGGTGACAGCCGTGAGAACTTGCTTCGATATTTGAAACCCTAAATGAGTTTTTAGCAATGAAGAAGATGACTCATTTTCTTATAACAAAAATGCAGAGTTGGGACTCTGTGTTACTTATGAAATGCAGAGTTGGAACTCTATGTTAATTATAAAGAGAAATTAACAATCTATAACTTTCATTAACTATTTTACTTTACAACAACGGAGAAGAAAATCATATGAATTGTTAATTTTATCAGAAAATATAAAAAGGGGAGGAAAATTTTACGTTAATTTGTATCATCAATAGTGCCATCGCTAATGGCTCCAAAATCTAAAACAATAAACACAGTCCATGCAGTACTCTCATGGGCGTGTGGTTGATTTATGCATAGAAATTATCACTCATTAACTTATAATTAGGACTGCATTAATAAGAGACCACTTGAACTGTAATTGGCTGTTAGCGTTGACGTTAGAAAAAATTGTTGATTTTCTGACTTGATAAGAAAATAAAGTTGCTCTCAGTTTTCAGGTCAAAAGATAACTTAGGCAGTTTTAGTTAACTGAAACATGACTTACTGAGTTAGAATTAGCACCATGCAATGACAAAATTGCTGTCAACCATGTCTACTTTTGAATTATGGAACTACTTCTGAAATTTATTAATTTAGAGGTTGATATTTCTTTGATACATCATTAATACAATGTACCGTGGTTAATGAATATTTTCAATTTTGATACATCATTCGTCCAATTAATCTATCTTGAATCGAATAGAAAACTAAAATTATTTATTATAATAACTTATAGTAAATAAATTCATGGGCGGTTGGAATGGAACTTAGATTACTTTGATACTATGTTACTCCTTCCACCACAGCAGCGACGATGATTATAAGTTCATAATTTTTTTTAAAATGCCAACAAGCAACGAGTTTAAGAACAGAAGAAGCACTTTCCACTAGATTCCATTGCGTAAGCAGAAAACCTCACCTCCTTCTTATTATATCAAGTACATAACAAAGAATTAACTCAACCACAACAAACATCACACTGATGCAATTCAAATGTTCTAGGTGTAAGTTCATGCTGGTGCTCGAAGACATGAAATTTGCGGATATATGAATCCCCTGGTGAAGCCGTGGGCATTGATGCAAGAGGCTTTTGAAATTTGCGGATATATGAATCCCCTGGTGAAGCCGTGGGCATTGATGCAAGAGGCTTTTGTGCTAACCCGGCGGTTTGATGAGAAAATATTCAAAGTATCGAACTCCATCAACGTGCACGGTACATTCTGGCTACAGTTAAGACTTACTGCAACTGGGGTGCTTGAACTTCCATACAAATTTGCATATGTTACGTTGCTGATTTGAACTGCATTTTTCTTCAACATGAAATGCAAGTAGATTAGAAATTAAGAATTGTATATATTTCTATGCAAAGATATACTGATACCTCAAAAAAATTTCAGAAGTGTTTGTAAGGGATTTCCTGTAAAGATTTTGTTTTTTATTGTATTCTGTTACTCTCTTTTGAACTTTCTAAAGTTTTAAATACCGCTTTAAAAATACCCTTACATTTTGACAGATTACATAATTGTGAACATTATTTTCCATATGAAATATTGTATATAAAAACACTCTTGACACTTATCAAGGATCTGATTTAAACAAAGGCGAACCGAACAGAGAGGAATGAACGAAAGAGGATTCAGTATCGAGTTCAAAATTTTTGAATAAACTTTTTCTTTTAGTTTTTCTGTTTTGAATGTTCCCAAAGAAAAGAAAAATAGTTCTTAACGAAACATAGAGTTATACTAAAGATAAAGGTTAATTTTCAGAACTTCCTTAAGTTTAGGCATTTCTCAGATAACTTCCATTAACATTCAAAATGTCCCAAAATCCTCCTTTAGTTTTGGGGTTCACAGACCCCTTTAAATTTCATTTTTTAAAGGAAATCCCTCTAATAGAGTTAACAGCAATTTACACATTGGTGAGTAAAGTGACAAACATGGGATGCTTTAGGCAGGGAAAATTGTGGTTGATGCTTTTAAGGGGTTCTTTGAAAACATTTAAAGTTATAAGGGGTTTTCTAAGACCCTAAAACTCCGAGGGTGGGGTGTTATAACATTTTGCTAATTAACGGGGGTTATCTGAGAAACACCTAAACTTAAGGTGGTTTTGTGAAATCTACCGTTAAATAAAAGTGTCCTTATTTTGCAAGTTCATGAATCTTTTGCAAAAGTTCTTCAATAAAATGTAAAGTGTATAGTTATCATTACGGTACTAATATCGAATAATTACACCTCCTTTCTGAGAGAGACTGTTTATCTTCAACAGTCCAAAAATGAAGGGAAAAATGTGACATTTGATGAGCAGAATAGACTATAGGCAAAGCCATATGTACCTGAGGTGGGCAATTGATTGGGGCATCACAATAATACTGGTCAATGATTACAGGATTATCAACTTTGGTGAAGTTGCAATGCTCAAACCTGATTCCTCTTACAAACCCTTTTCCTCCCTATAAAATAGTTTAATTTTAAATTAATCATGAATTCAAAATATAGATATATATATGACTTAACATTGAAGCATTTTTAAATGGAAATAATACAAAAATTATTTACCTGCCATGTCTTGATTCTTACTCCATTTGTTGTCCCATAAAAGTTAGAATACCTAACGGTTATACCTTCGACTGAAGCTACACTGCCATACCTTCCTAAGCTTCCAATGCTATCAACCAATTAAATTATCAATCATCACATTACACTAAATAAAAGCAACATCAGTGTTTATTTATAAAAATAGATCATGAACCTAATGCCATGTCCTGGTCCACAGACAATCCGATCTATATGAACATCGTTAACATGATCTCCAATAGATATGCAATCATCACCTGTATTTCAATAAAAGTGATCGTATATTCAATATTGCTGGAGTATAAAATTTTAATCCTCAAACCTCAAAACAACTTTAGATTCTTGTGTAGTGGCACAGACTTTAGAATGATATAAAAGCAACCAAAGTCAATTCCTACTGGCCACAAAATTTTAAAGTGGATTTAAATAAAAAAGAAAGTGCTCCATAGGTCCAGGTTTCAGCCTATCAAAGGATCTTCAACCTGCCAAGGCAAGTTACAATATAAATTTATAGCCCTCACCAGAACTTCAAAGTTTTAGTGTATGGCTGAATTATGGATATATACGTGTTGTGAATTTTTAACATGGATACCATCAGTGTTGGGGCTATTTTCAGGAGCAACCATCTTGAGGTTTGAAAGAGTCACTCGTTGACAGTTAATGAGGAGCATATGTACTTGTGGACTGTCAACAGATTGCAGATCTCTCACCCAGAGGTCGTTACAATCTACAAATGTTATTGCCTGGAAAAGCAAACAAATTGTAGCTTGAGCTACTGTAAGTAAATGATATCTGAGCCTTTAGTCAACTTTAGATTAAGTAATTTGTGTCATCACTCCATCAACAGTAATCATTATATTTGATAAATTAAGGATCACATACCATAGTAACAGTTTGCACTGTTGCGTGCACATTTAGATATTGTTGATTCTTGCCAGCAATACAAGTATAAACAAAAAATATCTCGCGGATGCTGAAATATATATCAGTATTTACAATAAATGTATCAAACAATGTCTCTCATCTGAAAGACTCATGTTTGGTTTACAAAATTGGCTAAACTTTTTCCTTCTGTAATTAGTACACGCATTAAGACATTTTACTAGGGGAAATTTTTTTTAGCAGTATTGTGTACAGCTTGTCAATCTACTTAAAAACCAGCTCCTTCTGTAATTAGTCTCAAGTTTTGAGCAATTTTAATTGTACTTAAAGAAAAGGAATACTCACAGTTGGTGCTTTATGAGTGCATCCCTGCCGAAAGAAAAGAGTTTCATTAGAAAGTGTTTATGTTTGACGTCTTAAAATGTATAGTCTACTTTCAAGCAAGAGAAGCATAATTATCATTCTTTAGTTCACACTAAGGTGTAATACAAAATCAAATTACTATATTACTTACATAATAGCTGATTCTTTGACATGACTGGTTACTATTAAATTTTTTATATACTAATTCGAACCCTAAAGTCAAAGGAATTTTGGTTAGAAGAATTAAATTAGTTGTCAGTTTTGCATTACTAAATCCAAATACGGATTCATGGACATGAGTTTGATAAATAAAACCAAATAAGTAATAGAAAAGGTTCGTTTTAAGTTTATCCATGATAATTAGATCCGAAAAATATGTTATAAACTATCTTATGAATTAGGACACCAGATATCTTATGAATTAGATATCTGACATTGTGAAACTAATTCGATTCACAAATTAGAAACATTCGAAACATTTGTGTATCATACCGGTTTTGGGTTATCTTTGCATGATTGTTTCCACCAATTTTGCCCTCGACCATTTATTATACCTCCACCAAAGACATTCAGTGTACCAACATGCTGAAACTGCAACCAGAGAGATGGATCTATTCCTTTCCACCTTCTGGGATCGTTTGGTGCTATCAATGTGCCTTCCATCTAATAAGAAAAATGAGAGACGAAAACATTGAGTAAGTGATCATAATTGAAAAATATGGTAACAAGAAACTAAAGGCCCACTTTAAATTTGTGAAATTTCCGTTAATCATTTTGAAACATTTCACTAAAACCCCTCCTGAAGTTTCATGACCATACTAACCCCTGAACTACTGGAAATCTCACAAATGTTGACGGGTAGAGTAATAAGTTTGAAATATGTCTAAGCAAAGTTTATGATGAATATTTGAATGAAGAGCATTTATATGGGAGGAAAAGACACGTCAATCATGTCGTATTACTCTGTCCATTACCCCATTTTCTCTTATTTATAAAGTCTAGAAGTTCTTGTCTAAAATTTACCCTTTTTATTAAAATTTACCCTTTTTTATTAAGATTTACCCTCTTATGAAATATATAGGTATTTGTTTCTTGTGTCACCTGAAATAAAACTTTCTGGAATCTACAAGGACCCTTGAATGTTATGGGCGACACAAGAAAAGTCCTGCCCTTAGGCACATACATTGTTGGTGGTCCTGTAGTTGCCGAGCAAGCGGCCACCCATGCTTTTGAAAAAGCCTACAATATATTGAACGTAAATCAATGGTCATAGCGTTTATGAATTAATCATAATATTTACAGAAGGGTAGATAGTACATATACGTCTGCAATAATACCTGTGTGTCATCTGCAAAACCATCTCCCTTCGCTCCGAAGTTTAGGACGTTGAATACAGGCGGAGGGCCTGCACCAGCTATGCCAACTTCTAACAAAGTGGCTAGGCCAAATATTAGCATAACGTGAAAGATATCCTATAAAATGATAGTTAAAAATATTTCAGTCATCAAGTTTTAATGTAAGTACTAAATCTAACACGAAAGCAAACAATGGGCTAATTAGCTGCCCACCATGTTAACTTGCAAACAAGAATTTTCTCAAAAGAAACTTGCGAGTTGCGAACGAGGAGGAAATGTGCACTATTTATAAGACAGTTTAATTTCTTTGTTGAAAAGGTGGCAAGGTTCGGCTAACAACGGCATATAGCTAGAATATACGAACTATACATCTCATTTGCGGAAAAAGGTGGCAAGGTTCGGCTAACAACGGCATATAGCTAGAATATACGAACTATACATCTCATTTGCGGAAGGAATTAAATCTCAGTTCATGCATATTACATATAGCTAGAATATACGAACTATACATCTCATTTGCGGAAGGAATTAAATCTCAGTTCATGCATATTACGGAATTGTGCATTTCTTGAAGGGGACAGTGCCAACTACAAAATGAATGAAAATATGAATGTATAGGAAAACGAATTACTACCCGGCTTATTTGTTTCTCATATCACTAGTGAATATAAATTTAACATGAATAGTATTCCTGAATCAATAAGAATCAAGCCATTATAGAAGGTACAATTGTCAATGTGTGAGCGTATTAATTTAATTTGTCAGCATAAATAGCAAGGAAGCACTGAACATTATACGCATTGGCAGGTAAATTAAACCGGTAAACTACACTAAATCTTCGATATCTAGTCACTTATTGACGAGACATATATAGTTCACCATTCATACAATTACTAGATGTCCCTAGGTAATATTTAGGATCGCTACATGAATCTTATTTTTTCATTCCATTCTGTTATGTGTCATCTTCTCCGTTAAGTTAGTTGTAATCATTTCCTTTTTAATTACCTCTAACCTACCGCTAAATCTCCTAGCCTCATTAACTCCAATATTATCGTTTTTCTAATAGGTGCATTAAGGGGTCTCCGTTGTACCAGGACCTAGCTACTTAAATTCATAAAATCTTCTAGTGTTTGTAGACAAACATGATCTCCTGCAGGCAGCATGATCACTAACATTCATGGATCTTTCCATAATTTTGGACTAGCATGATTCTACAATACACGAATCAGACGTTGTCATCGTCCCAACATCATGAGATATACCCTAGACTTTCCTACTTGAGCCGCAATATTGGTTTGATATCATTTACTGTAGAATTATTAAATTTTCTAGGAATCTTTTTGAAGTAAAAATAAGGCGAGGACCCCTATTCAAGAGATATATTATAAACCTCTCTAAATGGTGTGCGATAGTTATTCCAAAATGAAAGTTTGGAAGTCTAGTAAGATGCAGAAAGTGGAGTAGACCTTTGTCGTCATTTGTGAAATGTGACTTTGAATGAAGAGAAGAGAAATCAAGATTGCATTTTGATTCACCAAACTTTACTGTTTCACCTACCTCCAATACTGTTTCACCTACTATTGGCAATTTTTATTGTAATTGAAGGGCTATAAATGAGGAGGAATGGTGGGGCGTTAGGAACATCGGGACAGAGAGGAGTTTTAGAAAAGAGAGAGATAGAAAGAATTAATTTATATAGAGAATTAATTTTTTTCTTTGTGTGATTCTCTGGTGAGGTTAGAGAGTGATCTCCTTTGTAATCTTTTTTTTATGATTAGTGAATTTTTCTGCTGTTCTCACCCGTGGACGTAGGTCACACTGACCGAATCACATTAAATCCTTATATGTTGTTATCTGTTTATACTGTGATTACACAGTACTGTACTATTATTAATCACTTTTGTATACACATCTTCTGTGTTTGTGGAGCATCCCGCTGTAACAAACTGGTATCAGAGCCTGACTTAGGATGCGTGCATCTGCTTATCATATGTCCTGTGGCTGCCACTAAAAGTGGATCCTCCATATCACAAAATAAGTTAGATTATCATTCACCCTTTAAAGGCACTGGATACTATTTACCAATATGGTACTATTCATAAGTATTGTTACTATTTACAAATACTATTACTATTCACAAGTATAGTTATTGTTCTAGTGGGCCTCAAGATGTATTCTATAAATTACAAAGTAGAGAAATTCGATAGAAGACACATGTTCAGTTTGTGGAGAGTCAAAATAGGGGTATTACTTCTACAACGAGGGTTGTCCAAAGTCTTGTCCGAAAAGGATAAGTTGCTGAAATCCATGCTCGATGATGAGAAAGAAGAGATAAAATTGAAGGCGCATAGTGCCACACAACTCTGTTTGGCTAATGAAGTCTTGCGGGAGGTTACCAATGATGATACCGCTACTGGCCTGTGGCTCGAGTTGGAGAGCTTATACATGATGAAATCTCTAACGAACAAGCTCTACTTGAAGCAACTCCTCTTCACCTTTCGCATGAAGGAAGGTATGCGAATTAAAGACCACTTAGATGAACTTAACACTATTCTTATAGATTAAAAAAAATATAAATGTTAAAATTGATGAAGAAGATCATGCCCTTATTTTGTTATGTTCATTACCTCCTTCCTATGAAAATTTTGTCAATAGTATCTTTTATGGTAGAGATACACTTTCTTTGAAGAATGTCAAGTCAACCTTACATTCAAAAGAATTAAGGTAGAAAGCATCTATTGTAGGAGGTGAGGATCAAACCGATGGCTTGTTTGTCTGTGATCGTCCTGAAAAGAGTGTTGATAGTAGATGCAAATCTTGAAACATATCTAGATCAAAGTCAAGACCAAGAAAAAATATTAGTGTTAATACTCTATATACTTAAAGGATAATTCACAGTCGAAGTCTTAGGAGGTGAAACCTTCAATTGCTACTATAACTGAAAACTCTTCTAGTTCACATGAAGTTCTTTCAGTTAGTGTTAATACTCATTCACATGATGAGTTGGTTCTTGATTCGGGTTGTTCCTACAATATGTGTCCGCATAGGGATTAATTTGACACATATCAGTCTATTGATGGTGGGAATGTCTTGTTGGGAAATAACATGCATTGCAAGACTATTGATATTAGATCAATTAAAATTAGAACTCATGATGGTATTATTAGAACACTGAGCAATGTTTGATATATATCAGAATTAAAGAAGAACCTCATTTCTTTAGGCACCATTGACTCCAATGGTTTTAAGTTTTTGGCTGAAGGTGGAGGAGTTAGTAAAGACTCTCTTGTTGTTATGAAAGGAAAGAAAATAACCAATCTCTACATCCTTAAAGGCAGTACAGTGACAGATGTTGTATAAATTTCATCCTCAGAGGATTCAAATTCTGACACTACACGTTCGTGGCATATATGGTTAGAGCATATGAGTGAAAGAGGACTAGATGTATTAAGCAAATAAGGTCTGCTTTATGGTCAGAAAACTAGCAAATTGGACTTTTGTGAGCATTGTGTTTTCAACAAACACCAAAGAGTCTCTTTTAGTACCGGTATTCACAAAACCAATGGTACTTTAGATTATATCCATTCACATGTTTGGGGTCCCTCTCAGGTTCCATCGAAGGGTGGAGCTCATTTTCTGCAAATATTGATTGATGATTATTCCAGAAAATTTTGGGTATATCCTTTGAAGCATAAGAGTGATGTATTTACAATCTTCAAGTAATGAAAGGTTATGATTAAGTAGCAAACAGGAAAAAAAGTGAAGCGCCTCAGAACCGACAATGAGATGAAGTTTTGCTCTGTAGGGTTTGACCAGTTCTGCAAGACTGAAAGTATTGTGCATCATCGTAGAGTTCAACATACACCATAACAAAATGGAGTTGTAGAAAGGATGAATAGAACACTTTAGAGAGAGCTCCGTGCATGCTCTATAATGCAGGTCTGTCAAAATACTATTAGGTCGAGGCAGTCAATACAGCTTGCTATTTGATAAACAGATCTCCTTCTACATCAATTAATTTTATGACTCCAGAAGACATATGGTCTGGTGCCCCTGCTAATTACTCTCATTTAAGAGTATTTGGTTGCTCTGCTTATTTTCATGTTAGTGATGGTAAACTTAAACCCATAGCAAAGAAAACTATCTTTTTAGGATATGCTAATGGGGTAATGGGATATAAATTGTGGTGTTCTGATCTCAAATCATCTACATTTATTATTAGTAGTGATGATATTTTTGATGAGAAATCCATGCTTCACCTGAGAAAGGAGTTTGTTATTGATACCATGAGTACTGAAAATAAGTCTAGCAAGTAGGTGGAGCTAGAGAACTCAACTTCAAAGAGAGTGCTTGAGAGTGCTCATATTGAGCTAGTTAACAATGCGGAAGGTTCAATTTCAGATGCTGATACACTGCAGGAGCAACAAATAATATTGAAAGTGGGAGAACAAAAAGGCAGATTCGACCTTTCCAACGTTATACAGACACGCTTGCTTACACTTTGAGTATAGCAGAATCGATTGAGATTTCAGAACCTTCTACCTATAAAGAGGCTATTAGTGGTAGTGACGCTACAGATTTGACTATTGTGATGACTGAAGAGATGGAGTTTCTTCACAAGAACCAGACATGGGAGTTAGTGAAGCCACCAAGGGGATAAAAGATTGTTTATTGTAAATGGGTGTACAAGAAGAAAGAAGGAACTCTGGATATAGATTCTGTAAGATACAAGACACGCTTGGTAACTAAAGACTACAGTCAGATTGAAAGTGTGGATTTCAATGAAGTATTTTTTTTAGTTATAAAACACACCTCAATCGACGTGTTGCTTGCCATGATTATTCATTTTAATTTGGAGTTTAAGCAAGTTGATGTGAAGACGAGTTTTCTATATAGCGAGCTTGAAGAGCAGATCTTTATGCATCAGCCAGAGAGGTTCATTAGTGAAGGTAAAGAAGATCATGTGTGTAGGTTGAAGAAATCTCTTTATGGCTTGAAACAGTCTCTGAGATAGTAGTATTTGAGATGATACTTTCATGTTTGAGCATTGTTACTCTAGGAGAAAATATGATAGTTGTGTTTATGATAAAAAGCTCAATGATGGTTCTTTCATATATTTACGTTTGTATGTTAATGACATATTGATTGCAACTAAAGATATATCAGAAATCAATGAGTTAAAATCTCAACTCAAACATAAGTTTGAGATGAAGGACTTGGGAGTAGCAAATAAGATTTTGGGGATGGAAATTCACAGGAATAGGTGAGAAGGAAGTTTATTCTTACCTTAGGAGAAATACATCAAGAAGGTGTTGGAGAGATTTGGTATGCTTGATACCAAGCCTGTGAAGACTCCGTTTGCTGCTCATTTTTGTTTTATAGCAGATTTGTCACCTTAGACTGAAAAAGAAGAGCAATACATGTCTTGTGTTCCTTATGCCAGTGCAGTAAGAAGTATTATGTATGCTATGGTCTGCACCCGTCCAGATATTTCACATGCAGTTAATGTTGTGAGTCGGTATATGGATAAGTCTTGAAATGTCCATTGGTAGGATGTGAAATAGATACTTAGATATTTAAGATGATTTTCTAATACTGGTTTATATTTTGGCAGGAACACAAATTCAGATTGCAGAATACTTGCATATTCTGATTCAAATTATGCGAGTGATTTTGATAAGAGACGATCCCTGACAGGTTATGTATTCACTCTTTTAGGTATTGTCATTAGTTGAAAGGCGACTCTATAGTCGACAGTTACTTTGTCTACCACAGAGGTAGAGTATGCAGATAAGAGCAATGAAAGAAGCCATTTGGTTGAAGATGTCAGCTTACACCAATGTGTTACTACGTTATTTTGTGATAGTCAGAGTTGTACAAAGCATCTGATGTATCATGAAAGAACCAAATATAAAGATGTCAGGTATCATTTTATCAGAGAAATTAAAGTCATCAAGATTGAGAAAATTAATACTGGAAATAATCCAGCAGATATGATAACGAAGCCTGTATCTTCGCGCAAGTTCGAGCATTGTCTTTAATTGCTTGGAGTTCAACAAAATGGAGGTTAAACTCGTAAGGAGCTTCTGGCGAGACAGCAAGAGTAAAGAGAAGATGTTCATATTCAAAGTCAATGTGGAGATTTATGAAATGTGACTTTGAATGAAGAGAAGAGAAATCAAGATTGCATTTTGACCCACCAAACTTCACCGTTTCACCTACCTCCAATACTGTTTCACCAACCATTAGCAATTTTTTATTATAATTAAAGGGCTATAAATGAGGAGGAGTGGTGGGGCGTAAGGAACGTTGGGATAGAGAGGAGTTTCAGAAAAGAGAGAGATAGAAAGAATTAATTTATATAGAGAATTAATTTCTTCCTTTGTGTGATTCTCTGGTGAGGTTAGAGAGTGATCTCATTTGTAATCTTTTCTTTTGTGATTAATGAATTTCTCTATTGTTCTTATCCATGGAAGTAGGTCACACTGACTGAACTAAGTTAAATCCTTATGTGTTGTTCTCTATCTCTACTGTGATTACATATACTGTGTTATTATCTACTTTTATATAGACATCTTTTGTGTCTGTGGAGCCCTCCGCTACAGCATCACTCTTTACTACAAACTCACATAAACTCCGAAAATTAACAAAAAGAACTAGTACATAATACTAGGGGGACAAAATACCAGAAACAAAAGTTCATGAGCTGACACGCCCTACTCAATAGCTACTAATTATCATAGATGTTTGAAAAGAAAGCAGTAAAACAAGGAGAAAATAAACATTGAATTGAACCGGTGTACTTATCGTATCTATTTTGCCTGCCATGTTCTCGTCTGTCTATTTAGAAAGTTTTGTGGTATTTTAACTTACTGTTTCTTTCCTGCCATAACATATATACCACAGTTGACAAAGCCATTCTCTTAAGCTTTTGCAAGAACACTTACCCTTTAGCCTTGAAGAGAACCAGTTAATCACAAGCTCCCATTGATAGGATCTCCAAGCAAACTGAATCCAATCCATACAAGCATAGAATATTAATACTCAAAGAACAAATGATTGTGGGTTTCAGAGTGCACGTTGCATAAAATACAATGGTTTAAACCAAATTGGCTTAATCTGTCTTGAGTTAGAAGCTTAGACTGAGCAGCAAGCTAGAGAATAAAAGAGTGCTTTGGGTATTTTAGTCCACCCCAAACATAGGAATACCAGCTGACAAGAGCATTAGATCGAGCAATAATCTTATATATGACAGACAACTGGATTTTTTCCACCACTGTAGCAATCAAGTATAACAGCAAAATCTCTCGCTTGTAGAAGTTGTTTCCACATCAAGGAGTCATTGACTCTACACTGAAGTTGCCAAATATCAAAACTGTTTTAAATACTTGCCATGAAGCCATTTTATCCATAAAAGCTTAGTAGCAGTAGCATACCAATATTTGGCACAAAACACCCCCCAAACCACCATTTTCCATTGTTGTACAAATGCAACTCCAAGTAACTATTAATTAACTCCATTGTTGTACAAACAATTCATGACACTTATAATTGATCTTAAATTCCAATTATATTAATTAACTCTTTGGAAAGCATATATAACGATTCACATCTATTGAAGAAGCTATTTTGCTTGGTTACTGCCTTTGTATTTTGTGTTTAGGCACTTTTGTACGTCTGTCAAGCCTGTACTTTTCAATTTTTTTATACAATTTCTTTTTTTTCTTTTTTCCTTTCCCCCCCTTGTTCTGCTCTAGGCTTCATTCTTATTTTTTAGTTTGCAGTTTTGAACAGTAGTAAGATTGATATTTACATCACTGCTTGGTATATTGCGTTGTTTTATTACAGGAGATGCATTGCAATGTTAGAAATGTGTAAAATCACTGGCAGTCAGGATCAACTAATCACTTTATGTTGGAACTCAGATGCAAGCCTACAAGGGGGGTGAATAGGATTGCCACAATTTTACACTAAACATAGAAAATGCAGCGAAAATATAATAAATGAAAAATAAAAAGCAAACCGGCACAGGAACACACAAGATTTTTATAGTGGTTTGGATAGAAATCCTACATCCACTATTCCTTCTCACGAAGGGTCTTCCTCACTATGACCAGAGCTCACCTGAATCACAACCTTATCCGGTAAGCTTTAAATACTGCACCCTGACATCTACCCAAAAATAGTCATGTAGCATGACTCTTCACAATGACCAAAAGAAACATAACCCTAGCCAGCCCAACCTTCAATTATCTCAGTTTGAGTATGCTGTCAAAACTATAATTAACTAGCCCAATCCTCAATTACCCTGGCTTGAGTTTGCCGTCAAACTCACAAGTTTGAAATACAACCCAAAAATAATTAAGCACAAATAAAATAATCTTATAGCCCTTTAGAAAACCGTTCTTCAAAGTGATGAAGATGAAGATACGTGAAGAAACCATGTAGTGATGTAAGCATAGGGCACTCCTTGTTGAATGAAACTCCGATGAAAAGCGCATAGAGAAGAAGGTAAACAAGGCTTAAGGGATTTGATCAACTCTCTCAAACTCTAGAATAAAGATCTATCCTTTTGTGTATTTGGCTCCTTGAACTTCATCATTAATTATGATCTCCAACTCCCCTTAAATAGACCTTGAGAGGATAGGAAAGAGATACTCAAATATGATTGTAAATAGGAAATCAAACGGGTCAATGAATAGCTGAGATTAAATCCTAAAAACTATAAACTTTTGTCATAACTATCGAAGATAGATCACGACCATTGTTGGTCCCTTGGTGATCTTCGATGGTTCAACAATAGCAATCGATGGTGCCGATTCTGATTTCTAGATTTCTTCCATTGTCTCCTATAACCATCGATGATTCTTTATAACCATAGATGGGTTAGTGTTACTCATTGTGGAGAGTTAGATTAGACAATTGGTTTTAGATAGATTCTAGGGTGCAGTTTGTTAGGGTTTTTTAATCAAACCCCATGATGCGATTTGAAAATAGAGATGAGAGAGAAAGAAAAACAATCACAAACATACAAGATTTTACGTGGTTCACTTCTCAATGTGAGAAGCTACGTCCACGGCTGCTGCAGGAGAAAATTTTACTATTTTCATCTTTTTTACAAGTTGCCCTAATCACCCCTTTAATAACTTAGGGGTCAAAACAAAACAGAATTCAAACAGGTCAAAAAAATCACCCCTTTAATAACTTAGGAGTTAAAAAAACAGAATTCAAACAGGTCAAAAAACCCAACATAAGCCAAAACCCGACACGCGGTCGATCGTGACGAACGATAGAGAGCAGAAAATGGTTACAGGGTATCACGGTCGACCGCCGTGGTCGACCGTCGAAAGTCCAGAGACCAACCCAGATTCCTGGGCCTGACGTAATCGACCATCGCGATCGATCGTAGAAAATCCAGAAGCCGCCCTGAGTCTTGTGCACATTTGCGGTTGACCACGCGCCACCCGCGGTCGACCATGAATCTGCCAAACTAAATCCTCGTAATTTTTTCTTGAACTTCTTCGCCATTGAACCTGTTCCTCCAACTTCTTTTGTTTTCTCTTCAATCTGAAGTATAGGGTAGGTCTGAAAGTTAGGATTCACATATCCTAATAATCTCTCACTTGGAGACTAACTATCAATCTCTATCACCTCTCTCTGCGGCGACGGCCTCCATATCATCAAGTAATGAGGCCAACTGAAGTTGAACAATACTTCAGTTTCTCCGTAGTAACAACCTTCGTAAGCATATCAGCCGGGTTCTTACTTCCTTGAATCTTCACAAGTTCTAACATGTTATCATCCAATGCTGACCTTATGAAGTCATAACGGACCTGTATATGTTTGGTCTTGGCATGAAAAGCTGGGTTCATTGCCAAATGAATGGTGCTCTGGCTGTCACAATGTAAAACACTCTTTTCACTTTTCTGCCTTAACTCCTCTAGGAATCCCTACAACCATATTAGCTCTTTTCTAGCCTCTGTCACAGCAACATAGTCAGCCTCTGTAGTCGATAAAGCAACAATCTTCTATAACTGGGAAACCCAACTGATAGCTATAGTACCCAAAGTAAACACGTATCCTGTAGTGCTCTTCCTCTGATCTATCTCACCAGCATAATCTGCATCAACAAATCCCTGCAGAATTAACTTGCCTCTCTTGAAGCATAAACAATTTTTTATAGTACCCCGTAGGTACCTAAGAATTCACTTTACTGCTTCCCAGTGCTACTCTCCTGGATCTGACATAAATCTTCTCACAGCTCCCACTGCATGGGCAATGTCAGGTCTCGTGTTGCTGGACAGAGGCTAGAAAAGAGCGCTCAATATGGCTTGTTTAGCGGATTCTAGAGAGTTAAGGCAGCAACAATCTTCTATAACTGGGAAACCCAACTGATAGCTATAGTACCCAAAGTAAACACGTATCCTGTTGTGCTCTTCCTCTGATCTATCTCACCAGCATAATCTGCATCAACAAATCCCTACAGAACTAACTTGCCTCTCTTGAAGCATAAACAATTTTTTATAGTACCCCGTAGGTACCTAAGAATTCACTTTACTGCTTCCCAGTGCTACTCTCCTGGATCTGACATAAATCTTCTCACAGCTCCCACTGCATGGGCAATGTCAGGTCTCGTGCACACCATGGCGTACATAAGGCTTCCAATGGCTGACGAATATGGAACCTTCATCATATAATTTTTCTCCTCATCAGTCACTGGACACTGCTCCTTAGTTAACCTGAAAAGACTAGCTAAAGGTGTGCTGACGACCTTAGCACCACTCATTCCAAACCTCTCAAGCACCCATCTAATATAATCGGCCTGGGATAACTGCAATGTGCCCAAGAGCTTGTCCCTGCTAATCTTCATTCATAATATCTGTTTCGTTGCGCCTAAGTCCTTCATGTCAAACTCACTCGACAACTGCTTTTTCAGCTTCTTGATCTCACCCATATCCGAGCCGGCAACTAGCATGTCATCGACATGTAATAGCAAGATAATATAACTGGTGTCAAACTTCTTGAAAAAAACAACAATGATCAGCATTGCACCTGGAGTATCCGTTCCAATGCATGAATCCATCGAACTTTTTGTACCACTACCTTGGAGCTTGTTTCAGACCATACAAGCTCTTTTTCAATTTGCACCCCATCTTCTCTTTTCATTTCTGAGTGAACCCCTCTGGCTGCTACAAGTATATCTCTTCCTCTATGTCACCGTGGAGGAAAGTTGTCTTTACATCTAACTGCTCGAGGTGTAGGTCTTCAGCTGCAACAATACACAGAACCAATATGATGGTAGTCAATTTAACTACAGGAGAGAAGATTTCCGTGTAGTTAACTCCTTCTTTCTGCTGAAACCCTTTGACTATCAATCTAGCTTTGTATCTCTTCGAACCATCATGTTCCTCCTTGATTCTGTACACCCATTTGTTACTCAAGGCTTTCTTTCCTGCTGGCAACTTTGCAAGTTCCCAAGTCTTATTAGTATTCAACGACTTTTTTTCATCTTTCATAGCAAGCTCCCACTTGCTCGCATCATCCACTCAACATGTTTCATCATAACTTTCTGGCTCTCCACCATTACTCAATAATAGGTAATTCAAATGAGCTCTGAGCTGTAGTGATGGATACTTCAGATTTGTCTTGGGAACTCTTGCTGATCGCCTCAACTCTCTAGCAGGCGAACCAGGCTCTGCATCTGCATTTGTCCTTTCTGAAGTAATGTCCTCCATCATCTCTTCTTCAGCCTCTTCTGTAGCTTCCTCATTAGAACTGGCCTCAAGGTTACTTCCATCTGAAATATCATCTGACTCAAAGTATGTAGGCTTAGATTGTACCGAACTAGTGGACTGAACAGCATCACGATTCTTGTAGAGGACTGCTTCATTGAAGACAACATCCCTGTTCCTGATGACTTTCTTGTTCTGCTCATCCCAGAACTTGTAGCCAAACTCATCACCACCATAGCCAATGAAATAATATTTTATTGACTTAGAATCAAGTTTGTTTCTAACATGATCACTCAAATGAACATAAGAAACACAACCAAAAACTTTTAGGTGAGAAAGATTTACATTCTTTCCACTCCATACTTCTTCAGGTACTTTGTGCTCCAAAGGCACTGATGGTCCCCGGTTGATTAGATATGCAGCTGTGTTAATTGCTTCTGCCCAGAATTACTTTAGGAGTCCTGCTTGAAGTCGTATACTTCTAGCTCTTTCAGTCAATGTTCTGTTCATTTGTTCTGCTATGCCATTCTGCTGGGGTGTACCTGGCACTGTTCTCTCCAATCTGATGCCACTATCATAGCAAAACTTCTTGAACTCCGAATCTTCATATTCACCTCCATTATCTGATCGAAGCTTCTTGACCTTCAACCCTGTTTTATTTTCTACCATAGCCTTCCATCTCTTGAAGACTTCAAACACTTCTGATTTGTGTTTCATGAAATAGACCCAAGTCTTCCTTGAGTGATCATCTATGAAGGTCACAAAGTATAACCTTCCACCAGTGGACTGTACTGATGCTGGACCCCACACATCTATGTAAACTAGCTCAAGCTTCCTTTCCTTAGGTGTCCTGCCGATTCTTTTAAAGCTTATTCTTTTATGTTTCCCGAATATGCAACTTTCACATAAGTCAAAATCAGCTGACCTCAAACCTGGTAGCTTTCCATTCGACTTCAAAATTTTCAGGCCTTTGCTGCTCATGTGACCAAGCCTCTGGTGCCACAAATTTGGGTCCTCTTTGCTTTCAATCACTGCAATAGATCCATGTGCATCTGTTGTCATGTAGAGAGATCCACTCTTTGTACTACGGGCAACAACCATCGACCCTTTGGTAACCTTCCATGTATTGCATGCAAAGATTGTTATATATCCCTCTTTAGCCAACTGTCCTATGAAGATTAGATTCTTTCTCAAGCTAGGAACATGTCTCACATCATTCAGCTTCCATATAGACCCGTTGAGTTCAATTTGCACTGCTCCTTTTCCAACTATATCACACGGTTGATCGTCACCAAGATAGACCTTTCCAAAGTTTCCTGAGATGTAGTTCTCAAATAGATCTCTATTTGAGGTAGCATGAAACGAAGCTCCTGAATCGAGCACCCATGATTCTGTCTTGCTCTCCAACAAGAAAATAAGGGCATCATCTGATTCTCCTGAGACAACGTTTGCTTCAATCTTGTTCTCCTTATCTTTCTTAGGTTCCTTGCATTGATTCTCATAATGCCCAAGCTTGCCACAATTCCAGCAATCAATTTCTTTCTTATTTTTCTGATTCCTGGATCTTGACCTTCCGTTCCTCGAATTAGGTCATTGTTAGCTATTCCCTCTATTTCTGTTTCTATTTCTACCTCTGCTCTCAAAATTCAATGCTGACCCTAAACTAGAAATTCCTTCTTCTTGTCTTCTTATTTCCTCAGTCATTATCATGTCTACAACTTCTGAAAACTTTAGTTTTGCTTTTCCACATGACCCGCTAATCAAAATAACGGTGTCCTTCCAACTTTTAGGCAAATGACCAAGTATTAAGAGGGCTTGTATTTCATCATCAAATTGAATATTGACGGAGTTTAGTTGATCCGTGATCTCATTAATCTCATTTAGGTGTTCCTTGAATTTTTGGCTTTCCGACATCCTCAAATTAAACAGGTTCTTTATGAAATATACCTTATTCACCGCAGAGGGTTGTTCATACATGCTAGATAGCACAGCCATGAGATCGGCCATCGAAATCTGATTCTTGATGTTGAAAGCTACAAATTTGGACAAGGTTAACCTGATGTAGGCGTCTAAAAAATGCCTATAGGTGTCCGTACACAGCTCAAGACGGAGAGAAGATGACAAACGTCGTTATCTAAGTCTAAGAGGATTATCTGACGCTGACAAGTGCATGAACCGAAATGGCGAACCAACTGTGTCTCGTGTGCTCACCGGCCACCTGCAATTGGTCTTCATGCTTGTTAGTCAGCTCACACATGTCAGTCAGCTCCAAGTGACCGAACACGCACATCAGTCAGCTTGTGCGGAATGTACAAGTCAACACGACGGGCAAATAAGCGAAACGACAGAAAGTATAAGTCCCGAAAAGTAAAAGTGCCAAAAAAGGAGTTCAGCTGAGGCGGCATAAGCGTGCTGGCGTGAGACGATGCTGGCCGACCCGCACTAGTGCGGGTTAACGCTAGAAAACTCACGCCAGCGAGGGTCGTAGCGGGCGTGCCAGCGCGGGTCAGCACTGGCCGACCAGTGCCAGCGCGGGTCAGACTCGACTGACCTGCACCCCTGCGGGTCAGCACGACCTGTTTCACACCCAGAAGTTCTGAAAACGTGTTTTTTTAGTTTTTTACTGGTTTCTCAAAATTTGTTCATTCTAGAGCATCTCAACTGCCTGGATATCATCTATAAACATGGTTAGGTGGTTGTCAACTGAAGATAAGGTCAAATTATTCATTCTTAACTAAATACTCATATTCGGAGCCCTATAAATACAAGCCTAGGGCCTCCTTTCACGAAGGGCAGAATTTTATCAAGAGGGTGAGGTACTGCCTGATTGAGAAGTCAAAAGAGTACGAATTTACAGCGAAGGCAAGATCCCGACGAACTTCAGCATAAAAAGGAAGGCTTTCGAAGGATCTGAACCCGTATTCCCCCCCCGTCCGTTCCTTAAGATTAGGCTTAGTCTTAATATCGAGAAGAGCTACTGATTTCGCTTGGTTGATTTCAGTACTTCAAGCGAATACTTCATTGGTAAAGTAGGAGCTCTGTTAATTTTTCGGCAACCAGATCTGATCCGCGACAGTCTACGGATATCAACATCCCCGGTACAGGCGAAGACCACACACAAGCAAGAGTTGATAAATAGTTCTTGTGTTTATTTTATAGAAAGTTGTAATCTTTATTTTTGTTGTTTGAATTCATTGTAAATGATCAAAGTTGTAATAAACTCGATAATGAAAACTACTTTCGACGAAAACAAACTGGCGATCACAGTGGGAGCCGACAACCTTTCTGCGAAGGTTGATGTGTCGCAACCTCAGATTCTCATCCCGGTTGAAGAAGAGGTTGAATATGAGTTCGACCAGCAGACGTACGAGGAGTACTTGTCCTCCTCTTCGAGATCCGCCTCTCCTCGCAGAGGCAGGAAGGCCTCCTTCAAGAAAGGTCGCTTGACTTTGGGTTTGAAGATCCAAGAAGAAGATCTCCTCGTCGCTACTGCACTTGAGCCTCGCAACGCCCCTCCTGCCTCCGAGGCTATAGCCGCGGATATGGACCCTTCCTCCATCAAGGAGTCAATTACTGAAGGCGCGCCAACTCTATCAAAGAGGGCACGCCAAAGACAACGCCAACGACTTGTGCGCCAACTTGCTAACGCTTTGGAGCCAATTGACGTGATTCATTATGAAGCGGATCTGAAGTCCAGAAGGTGCCAACCGCAACAACAGCGAGCAAACAAACCTTCCTCCTCCAAACCAGCAAAGAATGAATGGGTCCGCGTCAAAAGGACCTGCTCAACTCTTCAGGAGCGAATTCAGAAACGCCGCACATTTCTTGCGCATGCAAGAATTCTTGTGCAAGAAGCCAAAAAAAATTATAGAGGAAAGTGTTGCACCCTAGAGGGGGGGTGATTAGGGTCTTAAGGCAATAATTGTGCAATAAAAAATAAGATAAGTAATACGCCAAAAGATGAACAATCAAAGTAAATGAGATAGGGTTAGAAATTGTTATCCAAGTGACGTGCGATGTGTTAACGAGGGTCGGTCCGCTGACCTACGTGCCCGCTCCCCACTCTCGAGGATAATCCACTACACAACCCGGTTTGGAAGTCGGAACTTCTTCTACACAACGATCTCCACAAGATCTCACTACCACATAGTTAATCTCCACAAGATCTAGCTCACAATAGTAGTAAATGGTATAAAATCTCTCTCTCTACAGTAACCCTATGGCCAGGAGAGAGATTACACTTGAAGCTTGGGATGTGAACTTGAAAACAGAGAAAAACAGGATTGAAAGTTTGAGGTTCTTTTGAAAACAATAAAACAAGACAACAAGATTTTTTCATTAGACAAGAGCACTTAGGAGAAGAGGGGTAGAAGGGTTTATATAGGAAAAAGAACAGCTGCAAAAACCCATGCCCAAATCCCCCAAAATCCCGTAAAAATGATTTTCTAAAACTGTACTGAAAATATCCGTTAGGGTGAATGGTGGTCGACCGTGGGAATTTCGCGGTCGACCGCAAGAAACTACAGAAACTTATTGTGGGCTCTGGACTTCAGCCGATCGACCGTAGCGGTCGACCGCGAAACTCTTTGGACTTCATCCGGTCGACCGCCCGCGAGCTCCTGAAAACTATTCAGAGTCTCTGTACTGTATTCGGTCGACCGTCATGGTCGACCGCGGGCCTCAGAAAAATATTCTGAGTCTTTGGACTCAAGGCGGTTGACCGTGGCGGTCGACCGCAAAAAGTTACATGACAGAACATGTTTTAAAATAGTTTTTTGACTCTTTAAAAAATCCATAAAAATACTCAATTGATTTCTAAACATTGTGTAACTTTGTAAAATATTTTTAATACTAAAAACAAACTGTTTAGAAAAGGAATTTTGCGAATAGGTCCTCATACTTGTGAAAAACAATATTTTGACAAAAACGCTTAAAAGTATAAGTATGAAAACATGTGAGTGATATCCCAATAGCTTCAAATAAGATCTACAACTACTTGACTACATTCTAGCACTAGAGAGAAAAGAAAAACTAGTAAATATCCTCACATAGAATTACATTTCTTTGAGTCTTGATATTGCTTAAAGTTGATGAAGCTTTCACTAGTATATGTTGTTCTTGATTAACATTTGCTTCATCACATTGCCTCCTCCTCCTTTAGATATCTTCGTTGTAGCTCATATTCCATCTAATCCTCCATAAGTGGTACTAACAAGCTTGATATATATAAACTATAATGACACTCAACAAGCAATTGGTACCGATAATAGTGGTTGTAAATCATCATCAAAACATAAGGGCTAACAATCTCCTCCTTTTTGATGATGACAACCAACCATTATATTGAAGCAAAATAAATATAGCTTATAGATAGTAGCTCCTCCTATCTATGAGCTCCCCCTAACTATATGCAACAAATGAGGAGATTTCTCTCCCCCTTTGTCACCATCAAAATGGGGTAAATGACATGATAAAAAAAACATATGATGTGCAACTAACCAAGCAAACAAATAGAACTTTCACATAGTGCATAAGCCTAAACCATTTCTTATGCGATAAAAATCATCTTCACTAAGAGGCTTGGTAAAGATATCCGCTAATTGAGATTTAGTATCAATATAAACAAGGGATATATCTTGCCTCTCTACATGATCGCGTAAGAAATGATGGCGCACATCAATATGCTTAGTTCTAGAGTGCAAAATAGATTTTTTTTGAAATATTTATAGCACTAGTGTTATCACAAAAGATTTTTATATTTTAAAAATTCAAATCATAGTCAACAAAACTTTGTTTCATCCATAAAACTTCGGCACAACATAAACCGGCGGCAATGTATTCCGTTTCCGTAGTGGATAATGCAACATAATTTTGTTTCTTGGAAGCCCAAGAGACAAGAGAATTTCCTAAGAATTAGCATGTACCACTCGTACTCTTGCGATCTACCTTACATCCGGCAAAGTCGGCATCACAAAAACCATAAAGATCAAAAGAGGTGTTTTTTGGATAAAATAAACCAAGATCAATTGTACCATTGATATATTTAATAATGTGTTTAACCGTAATCAAATGGTACGTTTTTGGAGAAGCTTGAAAACGTGCACAAGCACACACACTAAACATGATATCGGGTCTACTAGCGGTAAGATAAAGAAGACTACCTATCATACCTCGATAGAGTTTTTGGTCTACATCCTTACTAGCGGTAAGATAAAGAAGACTACCTATCATACCTCGATAGAGTTTTTGGTCTACATCCTCACCACTTTCATCCGCATCAAGCTTGATACTTGTACTCATGGGAGTTGGTGCATACTTAGAATTCTCTAAACCGAATTTCTTCACCAATTCTCTAGCATACTTTCTTTGAGAAACAAATATACCATCCGTAGTTTGCTTGACTTAGAGCCCGAGAAAGAAAGTAATCTCTCCCATCATGCTCATCTCAAAATGATCTTGCATAACTTTAGAAAATTCCTTGCATAGAGATTCATTAGTAGCACCAAAAATGATATCATCAACATATATTTGAACTAAAATAAAATCATTTTTCCTTTTTCGCAAAAAAAGTCTATTATCAATTTTCCCTTTTGAAAACCATTTTCAAGAAGAAAACTTGAGAGGCGAGCATACCAAGCTCTAGGAGCTTGTTTTCCCATATAAAGCTTTTTGAACCCGGTAAACATGATTAGGAAATGAATGATCCATAAAACCGGGGGGTTGCTCAACATATACTTCCTCTTCTATAAAACCATTTAAAAAGGTATCTTTAACATTTATTTGAAATAATTTGAAATTCTTAATACTTACAAATGCCAAAAATATTCTAATAGATTCTAACATTGCAACCGGTGCAAATGTTTCATCATCGTCTATGCCCTCCTCTTGATTGTATCCTTGGGCAACCAAACGAGCTTTATTTCTTGTTACTATGCCTTGTTCATCAAGTTTGTTTCTAAAAACCCATTTTGTTCCAATCACACTAGCATTGTTAGGTCTAGGAACTAGTTTCCAAACATTATTTCTTTGAAAATTGTTTAGTTCATCATACATAGCTAAAACCCAAAACTCATCTTTTAAAGCATCATTAATCTTTTTAGGTTCTATTTGAGATAAGAAAGCAACATTACCACACTCACTCAAAGCCTTTGAGCGAGTTAGAACCCCTTGTGAAGGATTCCCTATTATTTGCTCCTTTGGATGCTTTGGTGCAAATTTCCATGCTTTGGAGAGTTCTTCTTGCTTTTGCGCTTGAATGTTGTTGCTTTCCCCATCCTTTTGAGTATCTATTGAGGGTGTTTCATTTAGTTGCAAGAATTCCAATCCTCCCTCAACATCATCATCATCTTTCCTAGGCAAACCAACTTGCAAACCAATATTAGTCTCATCAAAAGTAACGTTTACAGATTCTTCAACAACTAGAGTTCGTTTGTTGAAGACTCTATAAGCCTTACTTCGGAGTGCATATCCTCGAAAAATGCCAACATCAATTTTAGAATCAAATTTATCATGGTGATCTTTTATATTTAAAATAAAACATTTACATCCAAAGATACAAAAATATCCAATGAAAGGGATTTTTCCATAAAAAAAAGTTCATAAGGAGTTTTCCTAAGCTTTGGTCGAATCAAAACACGATTCAAAACGTGGCAAGCCGTATTGTCCGTCCAAAAATATTTAGGTAAATCAAAAGCATTTATCATTGTTCGTGTCATCTCTTGTATGGTGCGATTTTTCCGTTCAACAACACCATTTTGTTGTGATGTTCTTGGAGTGGAAAATACATGAGTTATGCACAAAAGTCATTGAAAAAACTATTTTGAAATTCACCACCATGACCACTTCTAATTTTAACCACTTTCAACTCTTTTTTATTTTCAATTCTTTTGACATAATTTGAAAATTCTTCAAAACATTCATCTTTACTATCAAGAAAGATTGTCCATGTAAAACGAGAGAAATCATCAATGATAACAAAAACATAGTGTTTGCCTCCTAGAGAGGTAACACGCATAGGACCAAAGAGATCAAGATAAAGTAATTGCAAGGGTTTAGAAGTTGATACCTCATTAATGGATTTGAAGGTAGACTTAGTTTGTTTACCTTTAGCACAATCCTCACAAATGGTATCCTTGATAAAATGCAAGTTTGATAACCCTTTTACAAGATTCTTCTTGGATAATTTGGATATCAACTCCATATTGGCGTGTCCAAGCCTCTTATGCCAAATCCAAGGGTTTTCGTCAACCACCGCAAGACATTTTACATCTTGATCTATTCATCTCAAAAATGTATATATTAGATTTTCTATTAGCAACAAAAATAATTTTTCCATTTGAGCTAACAATGCATTTATCCGGTTTAAAGAAAATATCAAAACCTTTATCACTCAATTGGCTAATGCCAAGAAGATTATGATTCAAGCTACTAACCAAATAAACATCTTCTATTATGGGAGAAGGTATCTTACCAATGCATCCAATACCTATGATTTTACCTTTTTCATTGTCACTGAAGGAGACGCTATCTCCTTCAATCCTTGATAGGGTTACAAATAGTTCTTTGGTGCCCGTCATATGATGTGAGCAATCACTATTAAGATACCATATCTCTCTACGTCGTGTTCGTGATGTTCCCTACAATAGATAAAGGTGTAGTAACTTTAGGTACCTTTTTTTAGGTCCTTGATTGTTAGTAAACTTGGTACCTTTGGGTACCTATGTCATTCCATAAAAATCATGATTATCTTTAATTCTACAATGAGTGGAGATATGACCATGTCTCATGCAATATGTGCACACAAAATTTCTCTTGTGTGTAGAAGCATGAGATCTATGAATTCTATTTCTCTCATGGTGATGATGACTAGCATATGTATGAGTAGGTCTAATTCGACCACTTTTAATTTCAAGTTTTTCAATCTTGGATCTTAATTGTTTGTTTTCAAAATCAAGATCATCTAGCAATTCATCTTTTAAAGCAAGAGATGATTGTAGTTGCTCAAGTTTGGAATCATAAGAAGTATGCAATTTTTAAGGAAGAGTATTCTTTTGTTATTCTTTTAAACTCAATGTTTAACTCTTCTAATGCGGTTGCTAGATCACATTGCATGTAAAAGGATTCACTTTCGCTATCGGATATTACCTCCTTTTCATAAGCCATAAAGCAAATGTTGGGATCATGAATAGCAATCTTTGCTCCTTCTTCATTGCTATCCAAATCGCTTGGTTCAGATTCCTCCCATCCAGCATACATGGCTTTCTTCTTCTTGTATTTTAAATATTTCTCCTTGAGCTTAGGGCAATATTTGGCAATATGACCCGGTTCATTACATTCAAAGCATTTTCCTACACGTGAAGAAAATTTGTTGTTAGATCAGAGATTAAACTTCTTATTCATTTTTATGAGTCTTGATATTCTTCTAGAGAGGTGAGCCACTTCTCTAGAAAAATCAACTTCACTATCCATTGATGAGGTGCTATCACTAGCTCCCTTGAGAGCTATGGTCTTCATTTTTGGTGATGGCTCCTCAAATTCCCGTGGGGTCATTTCCTCTTTCTCCTTCCCTTTGAGCTTCTTCTCATGAACCTTAAGCTTGCCAATGAAGCCATCAAGAGCTAGAGTAGTGAGATCATGAGCCTCCTCTATGGTCGTAGCTTTGGGTTCCCATGCCGGAGTCAATGAACGAAGGATCTTGTAGTTCGTCTCTTGGATAGTTAATTTCTTGTCAAGACCATGCAATTCATTGATGATGTTAGTAAAACGAGAAAACATAGCATCAATGGATTCATTAGGAAGCATCTTAAATAACTCATATTCATGCATAAGCCCACTAATCTTGGATTCCTTAACTTGTGGGGTTCCTTCATGTGTAATACACAATTTCACCCATATTTCGTATGCGGTTGCACACGTGGAAACCCTATTGTATTCATTGGGGGAAAGGTCACAAATTAAGGCATTCATGGCCTTTGCATTGAGATTAGCTTGGTGCCTTTCTCCATCGGTCATGTTACTAATCTTGGGATTTTCTACATATTTCTTCTCTATGAGTTCTAAAATGTCAAGATCAATGCAACGAAGGTAAATTCTCATTCTAGCCTTCCAATAAGCAAAATTACTACCGGTAAAAAGTGGGGGTCTAGTGGTGGATTGTCCCTCAAGCATGTGCACATTCAATGAAGCCTCCATATGATCTTTTCTCTAAGGTAGTTAGACCAAAAACTAATATAGAGATCAAGCTCTGATACCAATTGTTAGATCTTAGAGGGGGGTGATTAGGGTCTTAAGGCAATAATTGTGAAATAAAAAATAAAACAAGCAATACACCACAAGATGAACAATCAAAGTAAATAAGATAGGGTTAGAAATCATTATCCAAGTGACGCGCGATGTGTTAACGAGGTTCGGTCCACTGACCTACGTCCCTGCTCCCCACTCTCGAGGAGAATTCACTACACAATCCGGTTTGGAAGACAAAACTTTTTCTACACAACGATCTCCACAAGATCTCACTATCACACAGTTGATCTCCACAAGATCTAGATCATAACATTAGTAAATGGTGTAAAATCTCTCTCTTTATAGTAACACTATGGCAAGGAGAGAGATCACACTTGAAGCTTTGGATGTGAACTTGAAAACAGAGAAAAACAGGATTGAAAGTTTGAGGCTCTTTTGAAAACAGTAAAACAAGACAACAAGATTTTTTCAATAGACAAGAGCACTTAGGAGAAGAGGGGTAGAAGGGTTTACGTAGGAAAAAGAAAAGCTGCAAAAACCCATACCCAAATCCCCCAAAATCCCGTAAAAATGATTTTTTGAAACTATACCGAAAATGTCCGTTGGGGTGAATGACGGTCGATCGTGGGAATTTTGCGGTCGACCGTGAGAAACTACAGAAACTTATTGTGGGCTCTGGACTTCAGCTGGTCGACCGTGACGGTCGACCACAAAACTCTCTTGACTTTATCCGGTCGACCGCCACGATCGACCGCGAGCTCCTGAAAACTATTCTTAGTCTCTGGACTGCATCTGGTCGACCATCACGGTCGACCGCGAGCTTCAAAAAAATATTCCGAGTCTCTGGACTTAAGGCGGTCGACTATGGCGGTCGACCGCAAACAGATACATGACAGAACAGGTTTTAAAACAGTTTTTTGACTTTTTAAAAAACCCGTAAAGCTACTCAATTGATTTCTAAACATTGTGTAACTTTGTAAAATATTTTTAATACTAAAAACAAACTGTTTAGAAATTTTTTTTGCGAATAGGTCCTCATACTTGTGAAAAACAATATTTTGACAAAAATGCTCAAAAGTATAAGTATGAAAACGTGTGAGTGATATCCCAATAGCTTCAAATGAGATCTACAACTACTTGCCTACGTTCTAGCACTAGAGAGAAAAGAAAAAACTAGAAAATATCCTCACATAGAATTATATTTCTTTAAGTCTTAATATTGCTTAAAGTTGATGAATCTTTCACTAGTATATGTTGTTCTTGATTAATATTTGCTTCATCACATTGCCTCCTCCTCCTTTAGATATCTTCGTTGTAGCTCATATTCCATCCAATCCTCCATAAGTGGTACTAACAAGCTTGATATATAAACTAAAATGACACTTAACAAGCAATTAGTACCGATAATAATGGTTGTAAATCATCATCAAAACATAAGGGCTAACAGAAAGAAGTGGAAAAGAAGCCACCAAGACTATAAAAAGTATGGAGGCCAAAGTCCAAGACGACGGCCGAAAAGATCAAAAATTGTGGGACACACCCAGGTGACCCGCCCAGGCACGGGTCACTCAAGTCTGACCCTCAAAGTCGTAGGTCACTCAAGTCTGACCCTCCAAGCGGTGGTTCACTCAAGTCTGACCCTCCATTCCGTGGGTCACTCAAGTGTGACCCACCAAACCGCGGATCACTCACAAAGTATGGAGGCCAAAGTCTAAGATGACGGTCGAAAAGATCAAAAATTGTGGGACACACCCAGGTGACCCGCCAAACCGTGGGTCACTCAAGTCTGACCCTCCAACCCGCGGGTCACTCATGTGTGACCCGCCAAGCCGCGGGTCACTCAAGTATGACCCTCCAACATGCGGGTCACTCAAGTCTGACCCTCCAACCTACGGGTCACTCAAGTCTTACCCTCCCAGCCATGGGTCACCAAGGTCTGACCCGTGCCAGGACCAAGACAGAAGACATTGTACACCTGTTTTTCTAATTTCATCGAGTTCCGCACTTCCGATGGAGCCCTACGATAGCGTGGATTTATCCCGATTTAAGATAATCACAGATCACCTTGGTCCTTCACATGATGACCGAGGTAAAGCTCCAGTCAAATAGCGCTTGGGCCCATTGAACGAATCTCGAGCGGTTTATCAGGCTGGGGGTCGTAATCTTCCTCCTAAGCAATGGAAGAGAACGCATGATGGGAAAATCCCTATAACTAACCACATTGGATTGCATGTCAAAGTCCAGGAGCCTGTTAAGATCCTACGATCTTGAAAACGTAGCCTCAAACATGTTACTCCTGAAGACGCTAACAAAGCGTTGAATTCCCAGAGGAAAACATACTCATATGACAACGACGTTATACCTGAGAGGTCGTGCCAACACATGATGGGTTGCTTCGGTCATCAGACCGATGAGTTGTACTATCGGGCTGGGGGTATGAATAAGTCTCGGAAAAGGAGTAACCGAGAAGCGGACTCTCATTGTATGCCAAAATCATCAGGACAGTATTATCAGCATGTAGCTATCCTAAGACCACTCCACAGAGGGTCTCGGTATTCGAGAGGATCTCAAACGGAATAGATAAATCCAAACCAAACCATTTCCGTGAGAAACGATCGGTCGTTCAAGGTGACGAACTTCTAGAAGTCACGATTAATGTGACTGATAAGGGAAAGTGGACTCGACCTTCTAGTTCTAATCCGCTCATATCGTATCGTCTAACCCGATTGCGATCAGGGACCATTATACAAAGAGATTATCAGATAATGCAGAGGGGATTATCCTCAGATGATGAAGCATCAGATGCCAACTTTGCAATCGCTTCTGACAATATGATATCTAGCCCAAGACAATCCCGCGAGGCATTCATGATCAACGTAGAGAAAATGGCCAAAATCATTGAGGATGCTTTGTCTAAGCAAAAAGAGAACTTCAAGTTCGAATTAGAAATGACTATGATGCAGATGAAGGAAGAGCATGACCATCAGATTCGGGCTCTGTCCAATGAACTTGGTGAATCCAGCCATCGCAACATTGCTAACCAAACAGGTAGCGATTCAGATATAGATGAACATCTCAATGCTGATAACCCTTCCATTGACCAGAATGCTGGGGGTGGCCCTACTGAAGACAACAACGCTAGGGGTGGTCCTACCAAAGATAACAACGCCAGGGGTGGTAGCGTTGTTCCTCTTAGAAATCATCCAAAACACGATACAGATGAGGACGAGAAGATGAAAAACCTCGAGAGTAAAATCAATGCTCTAATGTGTGCTCGAGAGGTGAAGAAGACCGGTATTCCGTGTCCATACCCGAGAGAGTGAGAATCAATCCTGTACCCGGCGAAGTTAAATTTGATCAACTTCACGCCGTTCGACGGGAAGGGTTCACCTACTCAACATTTGATCTACTTCAAGTCTCACTTGGGCATGATCTCCGACAATGAAGTCTTGATGGTTTGGTCATTCGTTGGCATCCTTCATGGGCCTGCCTTCGATTGGTACCGCCGTCTCAAACCCGGAAGCATCAATAGCTGGGATGACATGGAAACCTCATTCCTCGGAAATTTCTTCGATGATGATGCCAATGTGTTAATCAGGACTTTCTTCGATGAGAAACAGGAATACGACGAGATGGTCGACGACTTCGTCAAGCGCTTCCGAAATAAGGCGATGGACTGCCGAGATCCGATCATAGAGGACTTCATCCTCCAAACATGTCATAACAACCTCTCCATTGATATCTTAGAAGTTATGGGAGTAGCACCGTCTAACACCTGGAAAGAGTTGAAAGTGAGCGGAGAGCAGGCCGAACGCTTCCTCAGAAGGAAGAAAGCCGAGAGAAACTAACCGGTAGCTAACCCTCCGAAATCAAACTTCGCCTCCCGTAGTAAGGTAAAGGCACCTGCAGCAGTTGTTGACGTTAATCAAACATCGAAACAACAATCCCGAAGACAGCAAAAGAATTCGGATCTGAGACTCCAAAAAGAGTACTCCTTCAAGGATGAAGACGTTCCAGCCTTTTTTGAATCCCTCCTTGAAAACAACAAGATCAAGCTACCACCTATCGCAAATCAGGAGGAACCTGACAATACTTCGGATCCAAAGTACTACACGTACCACAGGAAGATCCTTCATCCCACCAAGGCTTGTTTAGCTCTAAAAAATAGCATCCAAGTCTTGGTTGAAGCCGGCGTCATAACGCTAGGATAAGCCAAATGAGAACGGCGACACTCCGAAGAGTATACGAGTATAAACTGCTTCTCAATACTCTAATAGGTATATGAGTCTAAACTATTTCCTTTCTTTCATGGGAAGTTCCTGGAGAGTATCATGCCTGGTATTCTTAAGGATAACCCGGTCATCCAACTAAGTACAATGTTGGACCCGGTTCTACAAAGGAAGCTGGGGGTGGATGATTCATGTAACGGGAAGTGATAAATGAGAAGCTCCCACTCAAACTCCTGATGTGTCTGTGCACTCAACACTCTCATTGTTAGTCAAAATATGATGCTTGGAATTTTAGTCTACTAATCTTTGACTATTGTCAAATCCCTTCGTGTTAAGTCCTTATTACTTGACACCAAGAACCCCTACTGAGTGATTTGTACAAGTCAACGCTCCTACTGTGATTTGTACTCCCACTCCCACTGTCCACTCGGTCAAACCTTCCTACAGTTAGGACCAAAACTAAAATCCCCTTTCGCTTCTTTCCATGAACGAGAGGTCCACAAATTAAACGATCAAACCTTTAAATAGTTTGGATCATCTCAAACCCCCATTTGGTCAAACCTTTCTACAGTTAGGACCAAAACAAAAATCCCCTCTCGATTCCTTCCATAAATTAGAGGTTCACTTTCAAATCAAGTGATCAAAGCTTCCTACAGTTAGGATCACCTCAAACTCCCACTTGGTCAAACCTTCCTACAATTAGGGCCAAAATCAAAATCCCCTCTCGATTCCTTCCTTGAACGAGAGGTCTACTTTCAAATCGAGTGATCAAACCTTCCTAAAGTTAGGGTCGCCTCAAACTCCCACTTGGTCAAACCTTCCTATAGTTATGGCCAAAATCATAATCCACTCTCGATAAATGAGAAATTCACCTTTAATTCGGTAATCAAACCTTCCGACATTTAGGATTATCTGACACTTTTCGATTCTCGGAGTGGAGATCCCACTCTTAGTTTTACCTTTTCGGATTCTTAAAATAGAGATCTCACTTTGAGTTTCCTTTATCAACTGGAGATAGAATATAAAATTCTTCATCTTCATCTTTGAGAGATAGAATATAAAATTCTTCCTCTCCCGCATCGGGTTTGTCTTTACCCCAAAAGAAGGCTCGAAGATAGAATATAAAATTCTTCCTCTCCGACGGAGATGGAATATAAAATTCTTCCTCTCCGGTGTTGGGTTCATCTTTGCCCCAAGAGAAGACACAACATCCCAACACCTAAAGTCAGCGCCTAACACGTGTTGTCGGTTAGTTCTTGACCGTAAAAAGGAAAAAAACCCACATACTCGACATTCTGGTAGACCATTATTAATAATGCCAAAATCTACGCCTTACACATGGGGATTTTTATCCCGAATCCTAAGAAGGGATAAGTCAACGCCTAACACGCATTGCCGGTTTAATCTTTCACCGATAGAAGAAGACACAAGAATCCAAATCTGGATAATTTTATCCCGAAACCTAAGTAGGAATAAGACAGCGTATAACACGCGTTGCCTTTTAGTCTTTGACCGTAAAAAGGATAAAAGCCCACACATTTGACATTATGGCAGGCCGTTATTAATGACACCAAAATCCGCGCCTTACACGCGCGTGGAATTTTATCCCGCAGCCTAAGTAGGGATAAGTTAACGCCTAACACGCGTTACCGAATTAGTCTTTCACCGATTGAAGAAGACACTAGAATCCAAATCTAGGGAATTTTATCCCGAAACCTAAGTAGGGATAAGTCAGCGCCTAACATGCGTTGCCGTTTAGTCCTTGACTGTAAAAGGACAAAAGCCCACACATTCGACATTGTGACAGGTCGTTATTAAAGACGCCAAAATCCGCACCTTACACGCGTGAAATTTTATCCCAATGCCTAAGTAGGGATAAGTTAACGCCTAACACACATTACCGATTTAGTCTTTCACCGATTGAAGAAGACACTAGAATCCAAATCTAGGGAATTTTATCCCGAAACCTAAGTAGGGATAAGTCAACGCCTAACACGCGTTGCAGTTTAGTCCTTGACCGTAAAAAGGATAAAAGCCCACACATTCGATATTGTGGCAGACCGTTATTAATGACCCCAAAATCTATGCCTTACACGCGGGGGATTTTATCCTAGATCCTAAGAAGGGATAAGTCAACGCCTAACATGCATTACTGGTTTAGTCTTTCACCGATTGAAGAAGACACCAGAATTCGAGTCTGGGGACTTTTATCCCGAAGCCTAAGTAGGGATAAGTCTGCGCCTAACACGCGTTGTCGGTTAGTCTTTGACCGTAAAAATGACAAAAGCCTACATATTCGATATTGTGACGGGCTGTTATTTATAACACCATAATCTGTGCCTTACACGTACGGAGCATTTTATCCCGAATCCTAAGTAGGGATAAGTCAACGCCTAACAAGCATTGTCGGTTTAGTCTTTCACCGATTGAAGAAGACACCAGAATCCGAGTCTGGGGATTTTTATCCCAAATCCTAAGAAGGGATAAGTCAACGCCTAACGCACGTTGTCGGGTAGTCTATTCCCGTAAGAAAGACGAAGTCTACGTATTCAATATTATAGCACTAAGAGAGTGAACTCTCTTAGCACAACATTATATGCGGAACGAACTTAAACAATCCGCATGCTAGCCAGACTCAAATGGTAGTCGGTAAAAGCTCAACAAATTCGTTGAGGGCTGAGGGTTTGCCAAAAAACCTATAAGTGTAAGAATCATTGACGCACCAGCTCTATTAGTTGGTCTCGTGACTTGAGGATTCAATAACTTTAGGATAAAATCCATACAAGAAGATGAATCAGCTTTAACAGTTGGTCCTGCAACCCCAACACTTAGGACCACCACGCTCCAACACCTTAAGAGCATAAAACTATGTAGACGTTGGTCGACGTGTTGCGACGAAAGTCAACACCGGTCAACGTGCTTCGATGGAAGTCAATGTCGGTCAACGCGTTACGATGGAAGTCAACATCGGTCAACGCATAACCTCCGATCAACTCTAAATTTCAGATATAAATTCCTGACGAAGACAATCAGTTCAGCATCAACTTAACAACACGAGCTAAGTTCAGAAACTTACACACCAACTCCAGTTCAAAACTTCAACAACGGTCAGACGATAAACGCAGCGCCGGAAGAACTTCATCTATTTAACAAAATACTGAACAGACTGAAGGCTGGAGAAGTTAAGAATTGAAGCAGTTCACAGATCCCTCTACGAGATTGAGGAAAGGGCCTATCTTATCCAAAGCATTCCAGACTTTGTATGATGGTCAGCTCCAAGTGACCGAACACGCATGTCAGTCAGCTCGTGTGGAATGTACAAGTCAACACGACGGGCTGGCCGACCAGTGCCAGCGCGGGTCAGACTCGACTGACCTGCACCCCTGCGGGTCAGCACGACCTGTTTCACACCCAGAAGTTCTGAAAACGTGTTTTTTACTGGTTTCTCAAAATTTGTTCATTCTAGAGCATCTCAACTGCCTGGATATCATCTATAAACATGGTTAGGTGGTTGTCAACTGAAGATAAGGTCAAATCATTCTTTCTTATCCTTATACCCACATCCGGAGCCTTATAAATACAAGCCTAGGGCCTCCTTTCACGAGGGACGAAATTTTATCAAGAGGGCGTGGTGCTGCCGGATTAAGCAGTCAAAGGAGCACGAATTTACATTGAAGGCAAGTCAGATCCCGACGAACTTTAGCATAAAAAGGAAGGCTTTCGAAGGACCTGAACCCGTATTTCCCCCTGTCCATTCCTTGAGATTAGGCTTAGTCTTAATCTCGAGAATAGCTACTGATTTTTCTTGGTCGATTTTAGTGATTCAAGCAAATACTTTCTTGGTGAAGTAAGAGCTCTGTTAATTTTCCGACAACCGGATCTGATCCGCGGCAGTCCACGAATATCAACATCCCCGGTACAGGCGAAGACCGCACACAAGCAAGAGTTGATAAATAGTTCTTGTGTTTATTTTCTAGAAAGTTATAATCTTTATTTTTGTTGTTTGAATTCATTGTAAACGATCAAAGTTGTAATGAACTCGATAATGAAAACTACTTTCGACGAAAACACCTGATTGCTCCAAGGGCCTTCCGATCTAATAGCTTCCACTCTGCATCCTTCATATCGCTTGGCTTCTCTCCCAATGGCAAGTATAAATCCTTCTGATAGAGGTAGTCTTCCATCTGCATATTCCAGAACCTGAAGTTTGTCCCATCAAACTTCTCAATCTTGGATGTCTCCTTCTCAGATCCCATGTCTCTAACCTCAAATCGCCTGCGCCGAATCTCGTCGCTCTGATACCACTTGTTAGGGATTTTTGATCAAACCCCTTGATGTGATTTGGAAATAGAGATGAAAGAGAAAGAAAAAACAATCACAACTACACAAGATTTTACGTGGTTCACTTCTCAATGTGAGAAGCTACGTCCACGACCGCCGCAGGAGAAAATTTTACTATTTTCATCTTTTTTATAAGTTACCCTAATCACCCCTTTAATAACTTAGGAGTTAAAAAAACAGAATACAAACAGGTCAAAAAAACCCAACATAAGCCAAAACCCGACACGCGGTCGACCGCGACGAATGACAGAGAGCAAAAAATGATTACAGGGTATCGCGGTTGACCGCCGAAAGTCCAGCAGAGAGCAAAAAATAATTACAGGGTATCGCGGTTGACCGCCGAAAGTCCAGAGACCAACGCAGATTCCTGGGCCTGGCGCGGTCGATCGTCGCGGTCGATCGCAAAAAATCCAGAAGTCATCCTGAGTCTTGTGCACGTTTGCAGTCGACCGCGCGCCACCCGCGGTCGATCGTGAATCTGCCAAATTGAATCCTCGTCATTTTTTCTTGAACTTCTTCGCCGTTGACCCTGTTCCTTCAACTTCTTCTGTTTCCTCTTCAATCTGAAGTATAGGGTAGGTCTGATAGTTAGGCTTCACATATCCTAACACAGTCTTTATTTGCATACTAAATCAGGTTGCGATTCAAGAGAAATCTTAGCATAGTGAGGAATTCCTTTTGTAAGAAAGAAGAGTGGATATAGGATTGTTATCCGAACCACTATAAAATCTTGCGTGCCCTTGATTATTTATTTATTTACTTATTTTTATAAATTCTGTTGCATATTCTATATTTTTAGCAAAAAAGTGGTAGCAATGTGTCACATTGCCGAGAATTGTAATCAACTAATTACTTTGTTGCTTCGGCTTGCAGAACGTCGTTTTAACATTCTTCTAAATCCATTCACAGGATGAGTATGTTCACTATTTTTTAGAGTTTGCATATGATGACATAATTATATATATGTGAAATTAGAAATTGTTTTGTACTCTATATTACAGGAACGGGGGAAGTGATGTATTCCCTCTGTTGGTCCTTGATTTCAATTCGAATCACAAGAAATCAAACATAGGATACATGTTACCATATCTTATTGTTGGCATGATATTTAGGTTCTAACAAGAAGTGATAATTATGGCCTACGGCCAATCACCGAGGGCGTTTTAGTTCACATGTATTTATGCCCGCCATCCTGAGCTGAGAAGTCATTCAGGTTTGGAAATTTACTCGCGGCAAAATTATAGTGATTCACGTTTGAGGATGGGAGTTTATGGTTCCTTGCTTTCACTTTTAGCCTAATTATTTCTATGTTGTATATTATTTTAGCTAATATTGTGGTCATGTCACATCGCAGGAATACTGACTCGATTGACCTTTGTTTAACCAACTTTAGAATGACTAGAGCAGTTGAGGGAGGTATGATTTGTGTACATGAACCAAACTGTGTGATGAATAATCTAGTATCTAGCTAGTTTCTAATGCCGTCTAAATTGCCATTTGTTTCTTACCAAGAAGCCTGGTTCCGTACCACCAGATCAACCAAATTACACGGTGACCATATTTTCTCAATATTTGAGGCATCGTTCTTGTTTCCACTTGATTTGATCATACTGAACGTATCAATATTTAGATCGAATGTAAGCTATAACAGATATCAAATGACAATTGTGCTTTGTATTGACTTTTATTGTTTCCCACTATGAAGTTATAATTACTAGGGCTCTTTACTTCTTGTTTATTTTTTGTCCCGTTATTCATCTTAATTTTCTCTATGATGCTGTGTCTGAATATATTGGTCAGGTTTGGCTTTTATAGCGGTGGAAACTGTATTAGGTTGTATATTAATGAGAGACAAATATGGTAAATGTATAAGCAAAACCAGTTATTGCTGATAAATAACAGTAGATTCATTACAACAACAGCAGCAAAGCCTTTTTCTAATAGTGCTAACGATGTGGTTTCACATTGTTAGTATTAATAGATGGTTTATTTGAACGATAAGTTAGTTTACAAGTGACATAATAACGATTACGCAGAGGTACATAAATCATTTGCATTTTATGTGAGGCATTTGATATTCATTCCCATGTTTTGGACCATGTAGCAGTGACTAACATATGTTCTATTTTGTTACTTTTGCTTCTTACTGCAGGAGAAAATTGAACAAGCCCTGAAATTGTTCTAGAGATCTTTATGCACTCTCAAGGAAATTTTATGTGTTGCATGTTATTTTACTTCAGGATGATAGTTGATGATGGCATTTAGCAGGTTTTTTTTCTGTTTTGTTTTGGTTTTATTCGTTTATTTCTGAAGAAAAGACACAGTGCAAAATTACCCACAATAGAAACAAGGAAAAGGTTATGCTTTGATATTACAATGCTTTTCTTTAAAACACATCCTTCAAATATTCAGTATTTTGCAACTACTCATCAAATGCTTCAAATAGCATGCAGTCTAGTTCCATCTTTATGATGGAAAGTTACTGTGTCAACAGTAAACACCTACCCGCTACAGTAATCACCAACATCTAGATGTCACTATTGTGAACGCAGACGGAGTGGGGGTGTGATCACGTGAGTGGGAGGAACGCGGTTTCAAACCGCATGAAGCACAGGCCCACGAGAAGCCCACGTACCTTAATCACAATTATATATATATCTCTTCAATCAAGAGCTAGGGTTGAGGGGGTGCAGCGAAGGACATTACAGAGAAAAGTCGGCTAATTATTTGTGCAAGCAGGGGCTAGGTTTTCGGCTGAGTGTTTCTGCTGTAGCAAAAGAAGAAGAACGCAGAATTTCAAGAGGAGTTTTGTGTGCAGGCTTTTGTGTCTTTGAGAGAGATATTTGTGAGAGGGATCTGAGAGTTTGTGTGAGGGTTTAGATTGCGAGATTGTAAACCTTAGTTATATTCTCTCCCTCTATTAGTAGATCTCCCCCTCCTTGCCCCGTGGACATAGGCGATTTGCCGAACTATGTAAAATTTGTGTTCTTGCCGTGATTTGTAATAGCTTGTAGGTTCCCTCGACATTTCAGTCTTAGAACTGATGAGAGGAAGAGCTGATATCTCACTTTGATGAGATATCTGGCTTTTGGTTCTTGTTTCCTTTGAGAAACGAGAATTTCATTGTGAGAAAAAATTCATCACAAAAAAAACTCCACATATAAAAGAGTGAGAGAGAAAAATAGAGAGAGTTTCTCCTTGTAAAGAGAAATTGTAACTCCTAAATTTTTTTTCATAGTGGATTCTTCTATCATTACACGTGGTTTTTACCCCAAATTTATTTATGGGGTTTTTCACATAAATCTGTGCATTCATTTTATTACTTATGCTCTACTATTCGCTGGGATCTTACTTTATTGGGCCCCGGGTTTGTCCCAACACTTTCTAGACAGTTGATATTCAAAGAAGGGGAAGTTTTCTTAAGATATTTTTTAATTAAGTTCCCAAAATCACATCTGATTAAAAAAAAAATATAACTTATTTTCTACTGTCCATATTATATTGTACCCCTGTTAGTTACTACAATAAACCACAAAGATCATCAACACACTGATCAAAATCCAACTTTTTTTTCCAATGGAGGAGGCGATCAAGAGTTGGATGGATAAATCCCTTGGTATATCCATAAGCATTGATACAATAAGCTTTGGTGTCTGCCTCCTTAGTTGCCATTGTGAGGTTCATGGTATCGAATTGTATGGAAGTGCAAGGGATGGCTTGGCTGCAGTTCATACTTACTGCAAATAGGGTTTGTAAAGTTCCTTGGTGTTGTGCGTAGCGGAATCATAATCAAATCCGAGATAGGAGAACAAATCAACAACCAAACAAGCACCATACAAGCAAGACACTAAATTTACGTGGTTCGGCAATGTGCCTACATCTACGGGGTAAGGAGGGAATAGATCTCATTAATAGAGTGAGTACAAATAGAGATTACAATCACTCAATAATCTCACAAACAAATCACTCTTGATTTTTATGGCTCTCCCGGGATAATTTTAAAGTTTTGAATGTTGTTACTTAGCTTTACCGTTTTGTGAATAGGGAATTTTTTTTTAAGAAAAACGGTGACAAATTCATCCCATGTTGAGATGGAATTTGTCGGTAAGCTGTACAGCCATTTTTTAGCTTTATCCTTAAGAGCAAATGGAACAAATCTAAGCTTAATCCCGAAAGCTCTTCCTCCCATTTTTGACAACAAAGCTCTTCCTCCCATTTTTGACGATAAGCCATCGAAAGAAAACAAAGGCGGCTCCCTATTTTTGACTAACAATCTCCACCCAGGTGATGTTTTTCTAATAAAATTGAGCCGAGACCAACATCAACCAAACGTCCCACTTGTTGCGTCCAGTACAAAGTAGAATCAATCCACGACAACAAGCTTAATCCATAACAAGTCGGGAACCCAAATGAGAACTATAACAAACTCCACCATGTCGGTATCAACTCGTTAAACTGGCTGCATCAAAAAATAACTTCCTACGTATTCTCTTACACAAGGAATCAAGCCTCACTACTGGGTTTACACCTTTTAGCGATGGACAATTCCGTCGCTAAAGGTCAAAATTCCGTTGCTAAAAAACCATCACCACATTTAGGGTCCCTAATTGTATCTTTAGTGATGGAATTTCCGACGCTAATTTTCAACGACGGGATATTAGCGACGGTTTTTTCATCGCTGTATTTTTTTTAAAAAAATAAAAAAAATTAGCAATGGAAATTCTGTCTCTAAAAGATCTATTAGTGACGAAATATCTGTCGCTAAAAGTTATATTTATTATTTTAATTTTTTTCCATGTCCATTTTCCGTCGCTAATATCTTAAATTCCTATCACTAAAAATGATATTAGGGACGGAAAATCCGTCGCTAAAAATAACCACTATTTTTTAAAAATATTTTAAAAAATAAAAGAATCCTGTACAATATCGATAATAATTTTAGTGACCCTGTTCAATCAGCAGTATAATATTCAATCCTATGCATATATCACACATATATTTTAATAAAAACAAATAAAAGTTTCCCGACAGGTACATAATAAATATTATTTACACAACACAAGAAAATATTTTCAAAGTTAAATTAATTACAATCAATCCTCCTGATCATCATCATCATCCTCAATACCAGCTGCACTATGACTACCCCTGGCTGCACCTTGTGAAGAAGTCCCGGCCTGCAAATATAAATCAAAGGTTAACAAGGGTGTGTAACCGTTAATAAGAGTGTGTAAATATAAATATAATTCCCCCAACACCATAACACAACACAACACCAAAACACCACAACACAACAACATAACAACACAACACCACAACACAACACTACACTACACAACACAACACAACACAACATCACAACACAACACAACACAACACAACAACGAACCACAACAACAACAACAACAACAACAACAACAACACAATCCCCCTCAAAACAACACAACCAACCACCCACCAACCAACCACACTCTACACACCCCCTCCCCCTCCATCACCACCATCACCACCATCAACACCCAATCCCTCCAACCAACCAACCAACCAACCAACCCACCAACCAATACCACCACCACTACGCACGCACGCACCATCAACACCACCATCACATAAAAATATTATAAGTATATATTTTGGGCTTTGTGTTAGGGTTAGAGTTAGGGTTTGTGTGTAACAGTTTGTATCAGTGTGTATCAGTGTGTATGATATCATTTAGTCACGAAAAAAATTCATAACTAAGTAAGAGTTATATATTTAATTCAATTAATTAAAAAAAGTAAAGTATAAATATTACCTGATCCGACATAAACCCTCTCCTATATGCCTCCTAGGCCTCCTAAGGCAGAGTCGATATGAATTGTGTGAACTCCAATTCTCTCTGCTCCTGGCACCTTCGTTCTTCCTCCGCAATTCGCTGATATGTTGTTTGCTATGACTGCCAATCTTTAATCGCTTTCAACCGCTGCTCTATCAAGCCTTGATATGAACTGCTTCCTGGTGTTCCTGGTGGTGTTGCAGACTCGTAGGTGCTACTAGACTCGTGCGGCCTCTGCTCGGATCCTCTCCACTGGTATATGTTCTTCCTACTCGGTCCAATGATAGTCTCGATGATGGAGTCCTCCTCCTCTCTATGTAACCGGGAAGGAGTGTTAGAACCGACCTGAGACTCAGACATTTGTTCCTGTATCTTGGCATGTAATTTCTCCTGCGATATATCAAAATAACCCGGGCAAGTCGACTTACTAATGATGCATTGTTATGAAATTGAATATATAAATGAACTGCTACTTATAGCCAGATCCTTATTCTTTGCTTTCTTCTCTTCATCGACGTAATTCAGGCTACAGGAAGTTAGAATACGATCTGCAAAATGTACGAGATCTCCCCTTCCCTATTTTATTCAAATATATCATTAACCCATAACACATAAATTATACTCAACTTGACAACTTAAAAGCTAATATATTATATACCTTAAGCTCCAATTGATGATAATGCTGTCTGAAGGACCTGGAGACCCCATGATGCTCGCAACTGCGGGATGCGTTACGGTTCCTCCGTGCTATTTCAGCTTGAGCCTGCAAAACAAAGTCAAATCAAAATAATATAGAAATTCAAACAATAAATTAAAAATATATACTTCAATAATACTTGAATTTCAGCCATGTCCCAGTAATCGTAAAGTATAAAAAATCTACTCCATTCAGATGCTCGTCAAGATGTCAGAATCTCTCCTAATCTTTTGTTATTTGAACAAAATATATTTTCTTCACCTCAAACCGCTATCTCTTGAATGATAAATTGATTTGCGTGAAACAGTAAGTCTAGGCACAAATATTATCATCAAGAAAGAAAAATCGCTTCAGCATATAAAAAAAACAGATACAAATCAGAGTATTAAACATAATAATAAACTAATAACTAATAATGATGAAAATTAAAATAAATGACTCACACATATATATCTCTAATAAACCACCAGCGCATCAATCTGCTGCGACTTCCACGTCAAAAAAATATTGAAGAAATCATGTCTCCTGGCTAAAGCGGCAAGGAAATTGTTGAAAGCATTGGCAAAGGCCCCGACAAGCACTCCATTTTCCCATCGGATCACGACCCTCCGATGAATATTAGGGATGAGGCTCTGTTCCCTGGTAGCATTGCGGCCACATCTAGGAGGTCGCCCGGTACCTGCGAAATAATGAATCGGATGCCATAATGAATCAATCCATATTTGTTATTAAAATTTAAAATAATAACCAATAAACTATAAAAATCTATTCATACCTTTTAGTTCGAGGCATCTACGTCTTGTTTGTTCATACTTATGCTGCGCGAAAGGGCGTAAAGCATGATAATAATCCTAATCCCCCTTCACCTTGGCCGGACCGTGGACTCGCTGATCTATAATAGAATCTAGCGGTAGTACCGCGGCTTCTACAGCTACGCTATACAGCTCAAATCTCCTCTCCTCCAATATATCTACGCGGTGGTGGGGCGGTATCTCTGCATACTGTGTAGGATCAGCCTATGTCTCCACGTCATGTGGAGCATCTCCGCGTGATGTGTCCTGTGGCTGCGAGTCATGTGTAGCATCTCTGCATCCTGTGTAGTAAATGTTAAAAAAATGTTAGGCTCACATTAATAGTTTATGAAATGTACAGATATAATAAATAAATAAAAATGCCTGTTGTAGAGGCATGTGTGTCGCCTCCAGAATGTCTACCAAAAAGTCTCTCAAGCGCTTCCTTACGTAATCCTTTTGTCATCTATACTTTGAAAACATAATGAACATCCAACAAAATCATAAAGGCAATAATATAATACAATGAATGTTCTTTTTAATTCATAACCTAGTATTTCATTATTATGATGATGTTGAGCCTCTACTCTGCGATCGTGTGCGGATAGCCAGCGACTGTGTGCGTGCCAACGAAAGGACTTTTCTTATAGTTTTATCGACTCCGCTGCAGACATGTTTTTTACCTTTACGCCTTGGCTCACATATAATCGCAGGTACATCAAGGCACGTTCGTGTAATTTCATCGGCCAGATTATTATTTTGTGTTAAGAAAAACTCAGCAACTGTTTCGTCGGCCAAGATAACCTCCTCATCATGATCTTCGTCAGACACGACTTCATGAATGTAGGCTCTAGGCAGATTCTTAAGAATAACTCATTCATCATTTTTCATTATATCTTTGACATAAAAGCACTATTTGGCGTGAGCAGCTAACATGTATTTTTTATTCTAATATATTTCCTTGTTAAGATTAACGAGTGTGAAACCATAGTCATCCTTCATCTTTTTCTGCTCAAACCAATAGACCTTAAACATCACATGACTGACTTCCTTATTAATCCCATAGAAAATCTCCATGATATCTTCTACCTGACCGTAGCAATAGCTTTTCCCCTTATATCGGATTTAGATCTTTTGAACTAGCGTATGACAATTGAGAGAAGGAGCAGAACACACTGCTGTTTTACGTTTGTCGTCTCTCTTCAAGACCGACGGTGTTAAACCTAAATCCGTTGACACAGTAGCCTCCATAATGCTTAACCACATTAGAAGAACCTCTGACATATAAACAAACTTTCTCAGACAGGTTAACCCCATTCGTAATGTGACGCCCCTGGGTTCACACAAGGTTGCAGTCCAAGGTAAAACTAGAGATGTCAAACCTGCCATGCACCCATACTGTGCATAAATATGTTTCACCAATCACAGTAATATCCTCTAGTAGAACCAAATAGAAGTGCAGGTACAAACATGCAAAATAAAGAGAATAAATATAATAGACATGATATAGAAGAGATATCTCATAAATGAAAAGAATCATGTCTCAACTATAATACATGTGATAACTGAATAATAAAAATGTCTCAACATGAATTAAAACTTAAAACTACAGTGGAGTCTCTACAAGTAAAAATACACGACGACGACTATGCCAGAACTCCGTCACCCTGCGACTCTCCGAAACTCCGAACTACCTGAAAAGTAATTTAAAAAAAAAGAATAACAACAAGAGCGTCAGAGCGCTACAATAAGATTTTCTCCATCCGCCCCCAGGGAAAGGGCTACTAGATGGAGTGAAGGCTCTATCTATTAAGCATAGTCTACCTAGATTCATTTTCCCCGTATCTAAGTAGGATTAACATTTAGAAACCTACAACACGAGACGTAGTACATCGAGCGAAATAATCCAAACAAGGAAACCCTCATATATATACCATAAGTCTTAAATTGTAGATATCTAAACATTAATACCGAACTAAGAAAAGATAATATAACGAAACCAATAATTAGAAATCCATAACACGAGACTAGTACGTCGAGCGAAATAATCCAAATAAGAAAACCCTCATGTATATACCATAAGTCTCAAATTGTGAATCTCTAATCATTGATCCCAACTAAGAAATAAAAAAGACAGTAAAAGAAATAAGAAATCAACACATCGTATTTATATATCTTCCACAATCACTAGAGAGATAGAATAAAATACCAACACATAATTTTGTATACTTTCAAAAGTAATGTATCTCAGTTATATAGTTCAATGATAGGTCGTATTCATAATCGGCATCTGTCATACTTAGGCTATCAAGTAATTGTCTCAATGCAACAGACTACCCTGTAGGTATCATGAACTGTGTACACGGCTCATTAGTCTCACCGTGATCTCAGTGCATAACATGAGTGCGGGACGGACTACCAAATAGGCATCCTAGAAATACGGCTCACGAGCCTTATCGCACCCTAGTGCGGGACGGACGGCTAGATCAAGCCTCTTAAAATCCGATTCAATGGCCTGTACATGTAGAATATTGACGTACTATATCATGTAGTACTGAACTAAGCTCATCAACGATATCTACCTCATGTATAAACTGTGTATATCTGGTGTGTCGACGCACTGTCCCATATAGTACTAAGCTGTGCTCATCAACGACATCCAACATGTATATGAACTATATCTAATTCAAATATGATCAAATCAAAATTTATCATAATCCCCTTGGGATTCTTAAATGTATAATATAACATATTCATGACTATACGTATAACATCAACCGGCTCAAAACTCCGCGAACGCACCTCAAAACAGCGCAACATAGCTCCACAAAACGAGCAGGAAAAACAAACGTGATATCTGTTAGTAAAACAAGCATATATTTCTCTAGGAAAACTATTTTTACAAATGGTTTTCTGTTTTGAAATCTAGATTCACAAATCTTTCAAATGACATAAGTTTGATTCATTTTGGAGTTCATTTGTTATCCCAAATCTTAAGTTTGATTCATTTTGGAGTTCATTTGTTATCCCAAATCTCTAGTTAAACTTTATATATGTGTAGCCATTTTTCCGCAGGATATATTATTAGTAAATATAATATATCTTTCTCTATACAAACTCTTTTTAATAATGGTTTTCTGTTTTAGAAACTAGATACACATATATTTCATTTAAAACTAGTTTGGTTAAATTTGGAGTTTGTTTGCTATGTTAAACTCTCAATTAAAGATTATATAAGTGCTGCAGTTTTATGCAGAAAAACATATATATAGTACATCACTTAAATTTCTCATATATGAATAAAATTATGAAAAACCCTAATGATCATGATTATGATACTATCATAAACAGTAAGAAAATATTATTAATCTAGCATTTGTTTTAAGTTTTACTATCAAAAATCTGACTTTTAACACCTCAGGTTAAGATTAAAGCATGAAAACACATATTCAACATCATATTAATCATCTACACTAGTTATTTAACTATGGGGATAGGTTTGGATGAAGATAATCTTACCTCAAATATCATTCTAAGCCTCTGAGATAACCAGCAAGCAATTAGAAGTGCAAACAACCCGTTTTCTCCTTGCTACACGTCGATGATCTCGCCCTTGTGTCGATATTTGCTTCACAAAGCTCTCAAAATTCTTAATTTTAGGGTTAGGGCTTTAGAGAGAGGAATAGAGACTGCTAGAGTTTGAAACTCTGATGTAAAAATGATAATTTTCATGAAAACATAAGTATATATATATATGCAAATCCGAAATAAACCCGTTTGACCCGAACTAGGAACCCTACTCTGACTAGGAAAATAACCTTTGGTATTTTGGTAATAACTTTCGCGTCCGACATCGGAATGAGATGATATAAGATTTTTTAGAAAGTTGTTGAAAATACCTACAGCTTTGGTATTTTGAGTTTTCCCAGATTCTAAGTGTATTGTTGTGTAAAATCTATAAACTCTTAACTGGTTATTTTTCCTAGATTTTTTCTCGTGCATGTTTTGTGCATTTGCACTCATATATTCATATATTTGTATCTGATTGATCTCAAATCAATTCCTAGCATACTCAAATCTCAATAAATGTTATTTATCACAATATAACATATTTGTTATTATATCTCACTACATTTAGTATTACATGGTTTTACATTCTTCCCCCCTTAAAAGAATTTCGTCTCCGAAATTCCGCATTCGTATCTTAGAGAATAATAATGTCATAAAAGCACGTTGAGGGAATAATTCAGACAAAAAGACCCTCACATACACATCTCGCATCATTAGTCTCCAGATATGAACATAACAATATCTACATTTAACAATCTAAGATACCAATATTTCCACTTAACCCCTAACTAAACGGAATTAGTACGTCAGGCGAAAAATCTAAACAAGGAACCCCCGATATATATACCATGTGTTCCGAATGATTAGAAGTTAAGTGTCAATACCCCTATTCTAGCGTTAAATATAAATATAACCATACAAATAATCACATACATAAATCAATCCACCTTCTCAATAGGTGCAGGTAGTCGCGATGCATAACATCTTCGCGCTCCCGAGAATCATCCTCAATGTCTATACTTAACAGTCTAAAATGCAAATACCCCCACTTAACCCCTAACTAAATGGAACAAGTACATCGAGCAAAAAATCCAAACAAGGAACCCCTCATATATATACCATATGTTCTGAGTACTTAGGAGCTAAGTGTTAATACCATCATTTTAGCGTTAAGTATAAACATTACCATACAGGTAACCACAATTCATAAACAAGTCATACTAAATTTAATTTACCTGCTCAAACAGGTGTGGATAGTCGCGACGTATATCCTCTTCGTGTTCCCAAGAAGTCTCCTCAGCTCCTCTCCGATTCCACTGAACTTTAACTAAAGGTATCACCTTGTTTCTCAACTTCTTATCCTCCTTGGCAAGAATACATACATGAATCTCAATAGTAGTAAGTTCCTCCTGAATCTCGATCTTTGGTGCGTCTAATACTCGCTGCTCCTCATCGTCGCGTAGGTGCTTCTTAAGCATCGAAATATGAAAAACATCGTGTATGCTCGACATGGATGCTGGTAGGTCTAGCCAATATGAAATAGCTCCAATGCGCTCAATAATCAGGAATAGTCCAATATACCTCGGGGAAAGTTTTCCTCGTCTGTCAAAACGCTGAACTCCCTTCATTGGTGATATTTTCAATAACACATAGTCCCTAATTTGGAACTCTAACGGTCGTCACCTATGATCTGCATAACTCTTCTGACGACTCTGCACTGCAAGAATGCGCTCTCGAATGATTGCTATCTTCTCCGTAGTTTGCTTCACAAGCTCTGGTCCAAGCAATAGGCTGTCCTCTGGTTCTGCTCAACAAATAGGTAATCTACAAGGCCTCCCGTACAATGCTTCATACGGTGCCATCCTAATAGTCGCTTGGTAGCTATTATTATAAGAGAATTCGATTAATGGGATGTTGTCCTCCCACGTGCCCTAGAAATCAATGACACATGTCCGCAACATGTCCTCCAATATTTGGTTCACTCTCTCCGTCTGTCCATTCGTCTGCGGGTGAAACACACTAGAACAAGATAATCTGCTGTTGAAAGAGTTCGGGAAGCTTCTCCAAAAATGTGAAGTGAAAATCGTGCCTCGATCTGACACACTCATCTCTGGAACTCCGTGTAATCTCACGATCTCCTAAATAAATATCCGTGCATATGTATCTGCCGTGTATGTCGTCTTTACTGGTATGGAATGTGCTGATTTTGTCAGCCGATCTACTACCACGCAAACTGAATCATTCCCTTTTTTCGATCTCGACAATCCTACAATGAAGTCCATAGAAATATCTGTCCACTTCCACTCCAGAATGGGTAAAGGCTGTAGGTTCCTACCGGTCTCTGATGTTCTGCCTTTACTTGCTGGCAGGTAAAGCACTTAGCTACATATTCTGCAATCTCTCTACGCATGCCGCTCCACCAAAAATGTCTCTTCAGATCCTTGTACATCTTTGTTGTGCCTGGATGCACTGTATACCTGGTACGATGTGCTTCGTCGAATAAATCCTTCTTCAGCTGAGCATTAGTTGGTATTACTAATCGGCCCTTTATCCGAAGTCCTCCATCTGCTCCAACGGTCCAATCAGCCTCTGGCTCTTTAGAAATCTCTCCCTTTCGGGCTTGAATCCAAGAGTCGTCCAACTGAGCTCTGACCACTCTGTAACTCCAAGATGGCTGTACGGATAAAGCTCCCAAAAATACGCTGATCCCGCCAATCTCCGGTCTAAAGTCGAACTGGCTAAGTGTGTGGAGATCTCGATATAATAAACATCTCAAAGCTGCAATCCTGTGACGATGCTTCCTACTCAATGCGTCTGCTACAACATTCGCCTTCCCCGGGTGATACTGAATCACGAACTCATAATCCTTAATGAACTCAACCCATCGTCGCTGTCTTTGATTTAGTTCCTTCTGAGAGAAGAGGTACTTCAAGCTCTGATGATCTGTGAATAGCTCAAACTGTACCCCATACAGGTAGTGTCTCCATATCTTTAATTCAAAGACTACTGCTGCTAGCTCCAAGTCATGTGTGGGATAGTTCTGTTCATGTGTTCTCAACTGACGCAAAATGTATGCTACTGTAGACGTATAAAAATGCCTATAGGTTCCTACACACAGCTCAAGATGAAATGCAGACGATAAGCGTCATCATCCAAGTCAGGAAAGGATTATCTGGCCCCGTGAAAGCTAACGAATATACTGATGTGACATAAACATGTACCAAAAAGGTTGCAAGTGCATAATCGTGTCAAGTTATAGTATAAAGATATCAATCCCACGAGGAAGGTGTTTTGTAGGAGAAAATATAAAATTGGTTCTTATGTTGTGTGCGTGACAAATAAGATTGATGAGTGAATGTGATTGTGAAGAGATTGAGAGAGTGAAAATGGTGTGTAAATAGGTGCAAAGTGTAAGTGAGAGTGGATTTGAAAAAGAATGAGTGTGATCAATAAGGTAAGGAGGAAAAATGAATAAAATCAAGAAACAAATAAAAAAGCAAGAATGAAGAACAAAATTCTAGAATAAAAGAAAATACAAGAAATTAAAGATGGTGGATTCAATTATAGATATGGGTAATCTAAAATTGAACCCACTTCTTAGAAAATGGTGATTCCCTAGAGGGTTCTAGCCTAAAGGTGAATCAAACAAAATAAAAATAAACAAAAAGAAAAACTAAACCCAAGAGGGTTCTAGCCTCAAGGTGAATAGGATAAGAAATTAAAATCTAACTACAAAATAAATTATAAAATCTAAACTACAAAATAAATTACAAAATCTACACTACAAAATAAAATTGCAAAAATTAAATGCAAGTAAATAAATCTACTCTATAAGCATGAAATAAATCTAAGACAAGAGGGTTCTAGCCTCTTGGCTATTTAACAAGGAAATAAAATCTACTACAAGCATAGAAATAAATCTAAACTAATAAGCAATAAAAAAAAATAAAAGAAAAATGCAAACCTTCAAATAATTCTTCATCTTCATCATCCAACAAAGAGAAGAAGAGAAAATTTTAAAGTGGTGAAAAAATTATTATTATTAATTGCAACAAAAAGTTACAATTTTGGAAAGCCTTCTCAATTAAGAGTAGTCATCCTCTCCAAAAGGAGTTACAAAAATTTTTACACCCTTAACCCCTCACTCTCTACCCCTATTTATAGTAATCATCAATGAATATGAGCTATTGGATTTGTTTTGAGCCCCAAGCAAAGCAATCTCCACCTTTCAATTTGCTTTTTGTTCTTCTCTAGCCCATGTGATTATCAAAAATCCGGCCCAATTCAAGATTCTGCAGCAACCGGTCATGGAGAAAATTTGATTGCAAAATTGTCTTGTGAAAACCCGGCCCATTTCAAGTTAAAAGCCAACTCTGCAGCAAAGTCCAATGGCATTTGATTTTCGGCCCATTTGGTTCATAAGAGAAAATGAAAATCATGTCCGGCCCAATGATGTTAAAAGCCCAACTCTGCAGCACTATCAAGTCTGGCCTATTTTGCATCCAAGTCCGATCCTCATTATGATTTTCAAATCCAATCTCCAGCAGCCATCAAGTCCATGCATAGCTTCCTTGGTGTATTTTTTTGATGGGCTTTGCTCTTTGGGCTTTAATCATTTTCCTCTTTTAAGCTTTTGCTTTATGGGCTTCTAACATGCTAAAAATAGAGAAGAGAGATTTTGAGGGGTTTTTATATTTAATAATATTTATTTATATTTTCATTCATTTATGTACAAACTAAGCTAACAACAATTATTAATTGTATATTTATTCATGTAAAATAGATAATGAGGATATAAAATTATAATAAAAATATGATTATCAAATACCCCCACACCTAAACTTTTGCTAGTCCTCTAGCAAAGAAAATAAAAAGAAAATCCTAACTCACTTTCGCAGGAATCGCGGTTGTATTTAGCGTATACAACAAGCCTTTAAACCCCTAGGTTACCCTAGTGGACGAGTTGTAGTCTCGTGAGGGTTTGTAGTGAATATACCCACAAAATTCGGTCAACTTGCCAAATTAAAGAAGTCAGTAAATAACTAAATTCATCTGATAACTTTTAGATAATCTAATTGGAGCCAGTTATCACTCAAGAAAACATTTTTATATATAACTCTAAGGGTATATTTTCAAGAAAATCTTCTCATTGTAGCAATACAAAACCAAGCCAAACTTAGAAATTTAATTTAAAAGTTTTGAAAAGAACATGCTAACTCTTTGTTTTAAATAATTTTTAAGTTGCTTGATTTAAAATATTTTCCAAGACCATATATATACAACTATAAAACATTTATTAGTTTTTTTTTAAAATTTTTTAACTCTTTCTTCCTTGGTGATTTTTTCTACTTTAACGGGCTTTCTAAGTGACCATTTAACGAGTTTTGGGCCAATGGATCCCAACCCAAATGGGCTTAGGTCATTAAGTATGGAAACACTCCTTGGGCTTAATTACTCGGTCAGCTTAGGCTTTATAAGATAGAATCACCTCGAATTCAAGAGTATTTTATTTATTTATTTATTTTTTGTGCCCATTTTTCGCACTCTTCTTTTGTTTTTTTTTTGGTATATGTATGTATATTTTGAAAATATGTAAATCAAGACACTTTGAAAAAATTATTTTTAACTCTAAGTTAAGCATGCAAAAATTTCATTATTTTAAATAAAAGTCCAAGTTAAGGCTTAAGTAAAGTATACTACTTTGAAAATCATTTCTTAAGAAATTTATTTAGAGTTATCATAAAAGGTGAACTTAAGTAAATAACTAACTAGGGATTAGAAAATTTCAAATTTATCAAATAAATCAATTATTACATAACTCTATCAATTTGGCAAGTGACGATATTTTTATAAATTTTTTTTAAGGAAAAGGAAAAAAAATGACAAAAATGCACTAAAATTGTAAAATAAAAAGAAAAAATAACTAATTCCCACCCCCACACCTAAATTTTGCATTGTCCTCAATGCAAACTCTATGATGCATAAAGTAAAGCAGATAAGAAGTGAAGCATTTATATTTGGTCGGCTGATAAAATCTGCAATTACCTTTTGTCTAAGGAGGATGAAATCAAAATTTTATTCTCTTTTTTTTCTCTTTCCTTTTTTTTTCTTCACTTTTTTTTGACAACTGAACAAGAAACTCTCAAATGAGAGAAGAATAAATTCTTTTTATTATTCTGAAATAAACAAAATAAACAATGTAGAATGAAATATTCAACATGAAGAGTTCCTGTTCTACATTGAATCCTACCTTACTGTTGAAAATTCTTCCCCGGATTTTAAACAAATTCAGAATGATATAATCAATAATATGAATTTCCAAGCATTTCGGGGTGTTCAATAATTCTTGCACAAAGGTAAGGTAGGTATTATTGGTGTCATGCATTTTGCATTTCTTAATGAACTTAGACTCTTGTACTGTGAAGTTTTGTTTTTTAACAACCAATTCTTCTATGAAGTTCTGTGCATTTCTTAATGAACTTAGACTCTTGTACTGTGAAGTTTTGTTTTCTAACAACCAATTCTTCTGTGAAGTTCTGAAAATTTGGTTGTTGATTATTCTCCAAGAATCTAAGTTCATCAAGAAAGAGTTCTTCAAAATTTAATTCAAAGCAGCAAATGTTTAACACAGTGTCATTATTCTCAAGGACCTGATCTGCTTCTTCTAAAAATTCTAACTCTTCATCAAAAATTTCCTCAAAACTCAAATCAGACTCTTCTTCTTCTTCTTCTGATCTTTCCTGAATGTAGTTTATTTCTAGAGGCTGATTATTTGGTTGGTCCCCTGGATTAAAAATGTTGAGATCAGCAGTCAAATTCCCAAAGGACAGCTTCATTTGACCAGTTCTACAGTTGATGAGAGCATTAGAAAAATAAAATCTCCAACCTTAATTAGAACATCCTCTAACTCACCCATAGGGACCTTGACAGATCTATCAGCCAACTGTAAGGTGCATTTGGTTGGGTTCAGTACACCTAGACCTAATTACTGGTAGACTGAATATGGAAGAATATTGACACTGGCCCCTAAGTCTAAAAGCGCCTTATCAATGTGAGTATTCCCAATGATACATAAAATGATGGGGGAACCTGGATCTTTACATTTCAAAGGTATGGGATTTGATAGCATTTCACTGATATTGGCGGCTAAAAAAACTTTCTTTGGAACATTTATTCACCTCTTCTTAGTGCACAATTCTTTTAAAAATTTATCATAAGATGGAATTTGTTCAATTACATCTAAGAGAGGAATGTTGACCTTAACCTGCTTGAATGTTTCTAGGATCTTCTCCTCCTGAGGACAGTGTTTCCTAGACCTGAGTCTATCTGGGAAGGGAGCAACTGATCTAAATCTCTCAAAAGCAGGCTCAGGTTCGGGTTCAGGTTCTTGGTCATCTGAGGGGAGTGATTGTTGAATAGATTCATCAGAAGGAGAAGGAGACGGAATTTGTACATGATCAAGAGTTTGACTTGGAGGAGTTCTCACTTGATTATCGACCTGTCTACCTGACCGAAGTGAATGGATTGCATTCACTTGGGCTTCATAGGATGAATTGCATCTTGTGTTCTTAGGGTTGACCACGGGTTGACTTAGGAATTTTCCTTTCTCTTTTTCACTCACAGCACTAGCTAGCTGACCAAGTTGGGATTCTAATCTAGCTATAGCTTGAGTGTTGGAGTTGAGCATTTGTCTAGTGGATTGCATGAAGGAATTCAGAGTGCTAGACGTTTGAGTCAACATATTCGTGGTTTGAGTGGAGACCTTAATTATAGTTTCCAAACCCCTTTTCAAGACGTTGAGACGTTTATCCTGATCTGGATTGATGAGGAGGAGACTGATTTTGATACGGCAGATTGGGTTGTTGAAATTGTGAATGAGAATTGAATGGAACTGTGTTTCCCCTAGGAAAATGTTGGGTCGAAGCGGGAGTGAAGTTTTGAGTTCCGGGAGAATTTCCTTGATTCCATGCAAAGTTGGGATGATTTCTCCAACCTGGATTGTAGGTTGGAGAAAATGGATCATTTCTAGGGTGCTGGAATGCAGCGTTCATCTGTTCTAATGAATTGTTGTTTCCTAGGAGAGGGCATTCCTCTGAAACGTGGGTAGGAGACTGACAATTATGACATCCTGAGGCAGAAACATGATTGATTTGAGCTGGAGCTCGTTCCTTAATTTCTAAAGCTTCTAACCTTCGCAGAATCGTCGCCATCTTCGCTTCAGAAGCAATGTTTGATTCTAAGGAAAGACCACAAGACTTAGATTGGGGAACTGATGAAACCCTCTCATCGCACTCTTCCCATTGCATTGTTTTTCAGAAAGACTCTCCAAAAACTCCTAAGCTTCATCAGCATTTTTCCTCATAAAATCTCCCTGACA
>NC_033794.1:99683043-99749386 GCF_001876935.1 Asparagus officinalis
TATTAAAATTTACCCTTTTTTATTAAGATTTACCCTCTTATGAAATATATAGGTATTTGTTTCTTGTGTTACCTGAAATAAAACTTTCTGGAATCTACAAGGACCGTTGAATGTTATGGGCGACACAAGAAAAGTCCTGCCCTTAGGCACATACATTGTTGGTGGTCCTGTAGTTGCCGAGCAAGCGGCCACCCATGCTTTTGAAAAAGCCTACAATATATTGAACGTAAATCAATGGTCATAGCGTTTATGAATTAATCATAATATTTACAGAAGGGTAGATAGTACATATACGTCTGCAATAATACCTGTGTGTCATCTGCAAAACCATCTCCCTTCGCTCCGAAGTTTAGGACGTTGAATACAGGCGGAGGGCCTGCACCAGCTATGCCAACTTCTAACAAAGTGGCTAGGCCAAATATTAGCATAACGTGAAAGATATCCTATAAAATGATAGTTAAAAATATTTCAGTCATCAAGCTTTAATGCAAGTACTAAATCTAAAACGAAAGAAAGCAATGGACTAATTAGCTTCTCACCATGTTAACTAGCAAACAAGAATTTTCTCAAAAGAAACTTGCGAGTTGCGAACGAGGAGGAAATCTGCTCTATTTATAAGACAGTATAATTTCTTTGTTGGAAAGGTGGCAAGGTTCGGCTAACAACGGCATATAGCTAGAATATACGAACTATACATCTCATTTGCGGAAGGAATTAAATCTCAGTTCATGCATATTAAGGAATTGTGCATTTCTTGAAGGGGACAGTGCCAACTACAAAATGCATATCACTCGTGAATATAAATTTAACATAAATGGTATGCCGAAATCTTCATTCCTGAATCAATCAGAATCAAGCCATTATACAAGGTACAATTGTCAATATGTGAGCGTATTAATTTAATTTGTCAGCATAAATAGCAAGGAAGCACTGAACATTATACGCATTGGCAGGTAAATTAAACCGGTAAACTACACTAAATTGCCCAAGAACTTTCAGCGCTTTGCAGTAACCCTCAATAACTTCTAAAATCGCGCTAATCCACCAGTAACTATGGAAACTGTAGAAAACCACAATTACTTTTTATATTTTACAAATAACCCCCATGACGGCGTTTAGTCCACATTTAGGGAGCTAAATATGTCACCAAAGTAAAATGTCAACTAAACACTGTCACGGGGGGTTATTTGCAAAATGCAAAAACCTATTGTGGTTTTTTACAGTATAGTTATTGGGGGTTTACAGCGATTTTAGAAGTTATTGGGGCTTCACTTCAAAACGCTAAAAGTTCCGGGGTGTTTTAATGTAATTTACTCAAAATTAATTACTGTCACAGTAAAAAGGAGCAATTCAAAATCTTGATATCTAGTCACTTATTGACAAGACATATATAGTTCACCATTCATACAATTACTAGATGTCCCTAGAACTATATATATATTATATATATATATATATATATATATATATATATATATATATATTATACTATATTTGAGAATATGGTATGCTTGGTAGTGATGTGTCACCATCCTCATCCACTCACTACCCATGTGAAATTTGTTCCCATATTTAATAGTGGAGGGAGATTTGACACCTCACTACACTAGCCAATAATTTTTTGTGCTTCGGTACAGCATACCCATTATATTCTCTCTCTCTCTCTCTCTCTCTCTCTCTCTCATCTCTCTCTCTCTCTTCTCTCTCTCTCTCTATTAAATATAATATTAATTGAATCTATATATATATATATAATATATTATATATATAATATATATATATATATATATATATATATATATATATATATATATATATATATATATATATATAATCAGTTATTTCAATAGTACCGGTTCAATAAGGGAGGTCTGTAGGATGTATCATATATCTCTTCACAACAAAATAAAATTCTAGTTTAATTCAGCAAATTGTACCAGGACCTAACAACAACAACAATAATAACAACCAAGCGTTTATCCCAAATATTTAGGATCGCTACATGAATCTTATTTTTCTATTCCATTCTGTTATGTGTCATCTCCTCCGTTAAGTTAGTCGTAATTATTTCCTTCTTAATTGCCTCTAACGTACCTCTAAATCTCCTAGCCTTATTAACTCTAATATTATCGTTTTTTCTAATCGGAGCACTAAGAGGTCTCCGTTGTACCAGGACCTAGCTACTTAAATTCATAAAATCTTCTAGTGTTTGTAGACAAACATGATTGTACCAGGACCTAGCTACTTAAATTCATAAAATCTTCTAGTGTTTGTAGACAAACATGATCTCCTGCAAGCAGCATGATCACTAACAACAAACATGATCTCCTGCAAGCAGCATGATCACTAACATTCATGGATCTTTCCATAATTTTGGACTAGCATGATTCTACAGTACACGAATCAAGCGTTGTCATCGTCCCAACATCATGAGATATACCCTAGACTTTCCTACTTGAGCTGCAATGTTGGTTTGATATTATTTACAGTAGAATTATTAAATTCTCTACTAATGTTTTTGTAGTAAAATAGGGTGAGGAGTTTTATTCAAAAGATATATTATAAACCTCCCTAAATGGTGTGCAATAGTTATTCTGAAATGAAAGTTAGGAAGTCTAGTAAGATGCAGAAAGAGGAGCAGACCTTTGTGTTTGCGGTGAAAGTTGATATCTTCATTACTGAATACATTACACGTTTATCGATTATAGATTCAAAGTAAAATTAGTCTTTTTATAAGTATTTCTTATACAATAAAAATAAGAAAAATACAACTCTCTTCAAACAAACACAACGGGTGTTTATCGCCCGCTACTTGCGTGGGATCTTGGCCTGTGACAGGGAAGTTGATATCCGTGGACCACCAAACGATCAGATCAGATCTAGAGCTTTGTTGATTCACGAAGGAATCAAGAAACCGAAGCAGTTATCTCAGAAATGGCGAGATAACCACTCTTCTCGAGATCACCGTAACGGGGCGATCATAAGGAAGGAACCGGGAAGTGTAGATCTGACGAGCTCATCTTCTTTATGCTGACGAACTCGATCCGATCTCTCCTCATCCTCTCTGAAATTCGTGGCTCTTCAATCCTCAATTCGGCAGGGCTTCGTCGATGCTCAAGAATTCTAGATCTAAAAAAATGAAGGCTCTGTGGCTGTATTTATAGGATTTAGGACCCCTGTTTTCGGATAAGAACGGCTGATTCCCTCTTATCCTCAGTTGCAACCACTTAACTATATTATCAGATCAGTTGAAACAAATCCAGACGGTTAACGATTGAAAAATAGTTCTAAACTGCCAAAACAGTTTTTCGGGTCTGCGGACACCCGTGGGTGTCTCGGCCAAGCCTTGGCCGAGACACCAGTGAGTATCTCGGGTATTTTAGCCGTAACTTTCTCATATAACCTTCAAATGACTTGACTTGATTCCAGATGCATTGGAAAACGGACAAAGAGATCTATAACTTTCATGTTTTGAGTTTCTTCATATTCGAATCGAATTGTTGTCAAAATAGCTCTACAAAGTCTAAGACACCTGTGGGTGTCTTGGCCAACTTTGTTATGGAGCCGAGACACCTCTTGGTGTCTTGGCCAAGGCTTGGCCGAGACACCATCTGGTGTCTTGGCCAACTTTGTTATGGACTTTGATTCGCGCGTTGTGTTCGTTTTTGTCGTAACTTCATCGTCTGAACTCAGAATCGTGTGATTCAAAATGTGTCGGAAAGCCATTGAGAAGATCCACAAGCTCTCATAATTGAATCATATGTGGAATAAATGGGATACGAGGGGTGCTTCGTCTTTCGTAAGCGACGTGGGGCTCCCGATCAGTTCGTGTTTCCAGTATTCCGAAGTTCCGTTGTTTCGTATGGTCTGTCGACTCACTCCGTACGTTTGTCATCATCAAATGAGTTTCTGTGACTCGAATAGCAACGTTCATCATCTTCTCTCTGTCTCGAGCCATGTACAGGGACCTATAGGTAATTTTTGATGCCTACAGATACCCCATCCAAAGTGTTTCAGTCTGGTTTCTTTTATAGATGAGCCTGAAATACTTTGGATAATAGTGTAAGAGGACCTGTAGTTAGCTTCGATTCTTAACTCCTTTGATTTTCGGTCTGTTCAGTATCTTGATGAATAACCAAAGCTGTTCTGGCACTATGTTTATCGTCTGGCCATCGTTGAAGTCTCAAATCGAAACTGGTGAGTTGATTTTGGCTCGTATCGTCGAGTTGACTTTGAACTGACTATCTCCATCATAACGCGTTGACTTGCGTTGACTTTTATTACAACGCGTTAACTGGCATTGACCTAGTGTTACGCATTGATCGGCGTTGACCTTAGGGTTTCGGATCGCTCGGCGTTGACTTTTCATCATTGTGTTGACTAGCATTTACCTAGGGTTACGCGTCGACCGGCGTTAACCTAGGGTTTAGGATCGCCCGATGTTAACTTTTTCATCGCAACGCGTTGACTGGCGTTGACCGGCGTTGACCTAGTGTTACGCGTTGACCAGCATTAACCTAGGGTTTCGGATCGCCCGATGTTAACAAAGTTTATACTCATACATTTGCTTATGTATACACAGTTTAAGCTCTTAAGATATTAGAGTATGACGGTCCTAACAGTTGGGGCTACAGGACCAACTGTTAAAGCTGATTCGCTGTAGATATGGATCTTATCCTGAGGTTGTTGGATGCTCGAGTCACGAGACCAACTAATGGGGCTGATGCGTCAATGACTCTCACATTCATAGGATTTTTGGCCAACCTTCAGCCATCAACGGGTTTGATGAGCCTTTACCGACTATCGTTTGAGTTGAGCTAGCATGCGAATTGTTTAAGTCCGTTCCGCATGTAACGTTGTGCTAAAAGAGTTAACTTTTTTAATGCTACGATATTGAATACGTAGACTTCATCTTTCTCATGGGAATAGACTACCCGACCGCATGTATCAGATGCAGACTCAGGATTTTTGGCAAATCCTCAGCCATTAACGGATTTGACGTGCCTTTACTGATTACCGTTTGAGTCGGACTAGCATGCGAATTGTTTAAGTCTGTTCCGCATGTAACGTTGTGCTAAAAGGGTTAACTCTTTTAGTGCTACGATATTGAATACGTAGACTTCGTCTTTCTTACGGGAATAGACTACCCGGTAACACGTGTTAGATGTTGACTTATCCCTTCTTAGGATTCGGGATAAAAGTTACCAGACTTGAATTCTGGTATCTTTTTCAATCGGTGAAAGACTAAACCGGCAACGCATGTTAGGTATTGACTTATCCTTGCTCAAGATTCGAGATAAAATTCCCTATGCATAAAAGGCGTGGATTTTGTTGCTACGATGCTGAATACGTAGACTCGGTCGTTTTCATGGGAACGAACCACCTAGCAACGCGGGTTAAGTGCTGACTCATCCCTACTTAGGCTTCGAGATAAAATGCTCCAGATTGGTATTCTGATATCTTCTTCAATCGGTAAAAGACTAAATCGAAAACGCGTGTTAGGCATTGACCTATCCCTACTTATGATTCGGGATAAAATTCCACACGCGTGTAAGGCACGGATTATGGAGTTGAAGGATGGTGTCGAAAAATAGGAGAGGAAGAATTTTATATTCTATCTCCTGAAACTGAAGAGGAAGAATTTTATATTCTATCTCCAGTTGCCAAGAAAACTCGAAGTGGGATCTCCACCCTAAGAATCCGAAAAAGTAAAACTAGGAGTGGGATCTCCACTCCGACGAAGTGGGATCTCCACCCTAAGAATCCGAAAAAGTAAAACTAGGAGTGGGATCTCCACTCCGAGAATCGAAAAGATTCAAGTAACCCTAACTTTTATAGGATTGGTTGCTTAATCCAAGAAAATAATTCATCATTTATTGAGGTGAAATTCTAATTTCGGCCCTAACTTTTATAGGTTTGGCCAAATAGGAAAAAGTGGAAGTATTTCGTTTATCGAAAGGAGCATTCCGATCTTGGTCCTAACTTTTTAAAGGTTTGACTAAGATGGGAATTTGAGACGACCCTAACTGTTTAAATGTTTAATCGTTCAATTTATGGACCTCTCGTTCATTAAAGGAATCGAGAGGGGATTTTGGTTGTGGTCCATCTATTTAAAGGTTTGACCAAGATGGGAACTTGAGATGACCCTAACTGTTTAAAGGTTTGATCGTTTAATTTGTGGACCTCTGGTTCATGGAGGGAACCAAGAGGGGATTTTGGTTGTGGTCCTAACTGTTTAAAAGTTTGACCAAGATGGGAATTTGAGACGACCCTAGGGATTTTGGTTGTGGTCCTAACTGTTTAAAAGTTTGACCAAGATGGGAATTTGAGACGACCCTAACTGTTTAAAGGTTTGATCGTTCAATTTGTGGACCTCTCGTTCATGGAAGGAATCGAGAAGAGATTTTGGTTGTGGTCCTAACTGTTTAAAGATTTGACTAAGATGGGAATTTGAGACGGCCCTAACTATTTAAAGGTTTGATCGTTCAATTTGTGGACCTCTGGTTCATGGAAGGAATCGAGAGGGAATTTTGGTTGTGGTCCTAACTGTTTAAAGGTTTGACCAAGATGGAAATTTGGGACGATCCTAACTGTTTAAAGGTTTGATCGTTCAATTTGTGGACCTCTCATTCATAGAAAGAATCGAGAGGGGATTTTGGTTGTGGTCCTAACTGTTTAAATGTTTGACCAAGATGGGAATTTGAGATGACGTTAACTGTTTAAAGGTTTGATCGTTCAACTTGTGGACCTCTCATTCATGGAAGGAATCGAGAGGGGATTTTGGTTGTGGTCCTAACTGTTTAAAGGTTTCACCAAGTAGATAGTGGGAGTAGGAGTACAAATCACAATGGGAGTGTTGACTTGTACAATTCGCTCAGAAGGGGTTCCTAGTGTTAAGTGATAAGTACTTAACACGGAAGGGTTTGATAATCGTCAATGACCAGGAGATTAAAATTCTGAATGCTATGTTCGGACTCTAACAATGAGAATGTTGAGTGCACAGACGTAGTGGGAGTTTGAGTGGGAGTTTCTTATTATCACCTTCTTATAGTGACCGGGTTATCCCTAAGAATACACTATATAAAATTCTCTCGGGAACTTCCTGTTACATGAATTATCCACCCCCAGCTTTCTTCACAAAACTGGGTCTAACATCGTACTCAGTTGCATGACCGGGTTATCCTTATGAATACCAGGCATGACACTCTCCAGGAACTTACCGTGAAATAAAAGAAATAGTTTAGACTCATATACCTATTAGAGTGTCAGAGAGCAATTTAACCTCATATACAGGTTGGAGGATTGAGAAGCAGTTTATACTCGTATACTCTTCAGAGTGGTGCATCGTCATTCAACTTATTCTAGCTTTATGGCACTTGCGTCGATTATAGCTTGAATCTTGTTCTTTAGACCGAAACAAACCTCAGTAGGATGGAGAACCCTCCTGTGATACGCACAGTAGTTTGGGTCCATAATCCTCTTAGCTCCCTCTTGATCTTTAATAGGTGGTAGCTCAATCTTACCGTTATTCAGGAGGTACTCGAAAATACCCGGAACTTCCTTATCCTTGAAAGAGTACTCTTTTTGGAGTCCCGGATCTGGAGCCATTTGCTGCTTTTGAGGTTGTTGTTGTGATGTCTGATTATTATCACTAGTAACTGTAGGCATTGACTGTTGGCTTCTTTCGATCTTCTTCCTTCTGAGGAAGCGTTCGGCTTGTTCACTGTGCATCTTCAAATCTTTCCAAGTGTTGGACGGGTTTAATCCCATAACTCCCAACACGTCCAAAGAGAGGTTATTGTGGCAAGTTTGTAGGATGAATTCCTCCGTGATCGGATCTCGATAATTTATCGCTTTGTTCCGGAAGCGTTTAACAAAGTTGGCGGCTATTTCTCTGTCTTTTTGCTTCTCATCGAAGAGTGTCCTGATGGATACCTCGACATCGTCATCAAAGAAGTTACCGAGGAATGAGCTCTCTATATCGTCCCAGCTGTTGATGCTTCCAAGCTTGAGACGATATTACCAATCGAAGGCAGGCCCGCGAAGGGTGCCAACGAATGACCGAACCATCAATGCTTCATTACCGGATATCATACCCAAGTGGGACTTGAAGTAGATCAAATATTGAGTGGGCGAGCCCTTCCCGTCGAACGACGTAAAGTTGATCAGGTTGAATTTGGACGGATACGGGATTGACTCCCACTCTCTCGGGTAAGGACACGGAATGCTGGTCTTCTTTACCTCTCGAGTAGACATCAGAGCGTTGATTTTACTCTCGAGATCCTTCATCTTTTCGTCCTCATCTAAATCACGCTTCAGACGATTTCTGAGAGAAACAACGGGACCACCCCCAGCGTTGTTATCTTCGGTGGGACCACCCCCAACGTTATTGTTGTTAGGAGGGGTATCAATGTTGATAGTCTCATCCGATTCTGGATCACTATCTATTGTGTTGACTTGTTCTACTGTAACGTTGCGATGACTAGATTCGCCAATCTGTCTTGATAAAGCTTGAAGTTGCAGGTCATGTAACTCCCTCATCTGTTGTATGTTTAGTTCTATTTTAACTTTAAACTCTTCTTTCTGCTTAGCGAGAGCATTTTCGATCATCTGAGTTATTTGGTCAAGAGTGATGGTGAGTACTTCACGGAATTGCCTGGGCTGGATACAGTGGCATTTGAAGCAATTGCGGAGCAAGCGTCTGACGCTTCGTCATCTGAGGATAATCCTCTATTCATCCTTTGATAATCCCTGTGTTTAGTGGTTCTCGATCGCAAACGGGTCAGACGATGCGATATGAGGGGATCAGAATTAGAAGGTCGAATCGACTTTCCCTTGATGCGATATGAGGGGATCAGAATTAGAAGGTCGAATCGACTTTCCCTTATCAGCCATGTTGATGGTGATCACGGATTGTTTAGGTCCTACTGCTTCTTGCTGGAGCCGAGACATTAATTGAGCTATTCCCGAATTGACTCTTCTTCCTGGAGAAAAGTTAGGGCTAGACCCGCTTGAAAACATCGGAGACTTTTCCTTGTTGACCATGTTAATGGTAACTTTTAGGAATTCGTCATCTCGAACAACCGATCGTCTTCTGTGAAAACGCCTTGATTTGGGCTTTGATACTTCAGTGGAAAGCCTTTGGAACACCGAGACCCTATGTGGAGTGGTCATGGGGCAACTACACGGTGATAATACTGCCCTGATAAGTTTAGTACACGGACAATAAGAGTCCGTTTCCCGGGTACTTCTCTTTCGAGATTTATTCGTACCCCCAGTCCGATAGTACAACTCATCGGCATTATGCCCGGAGCAATCTATCGGCTGTTTACATGAATTTTCAGGTATAACGTGTTAGTCTGTCTGACGTGTTTTCTACTAAGTAAACAACACCTTGTTGGCGTCTGCAGGAGTCACACGCTTGGAATCACACTTTTCTGAGGGTGAAAACTTAACGGGCTCCTGGCCTTTTGTACGCACCCCCAAACGGGCGTTTACAAGAATAACCTTGTTAGGAGGTCGCGTACGACCCCCAGTCTGGATGTTTTCTCGGGGTTTCTTCAACGGTCCAAAGTGTTCCTTAACAGGTGGTTTGCCTCGATCTTCATTCCTGAATCAATCAGAATCAAGCCATTCTAGAAGGTACAATTGTCAATGTGTGAGCGTATTAATTTAATTTGTCAGCATAAATAGCAAGGAAGCACTGAACATTATACGCATTGGCAGGTAAATTAAACCGGTAAACTACACTAAATTGCCCAAGAACTTTCAGCGCTTTGCAGTAACCCTCAATAACTTCTAAAATCGCGCTAATCCACCAGTAACTATGGGAAATGTAGAAAACCACAATTACTTTTTATATTTTACAAATAACCCCCTTGAAGGCGTTTAGTCCACATTTAGGGAGCTAAATATGTCACCAAAGTAAAATGTCAACTAAACACTGTCAAGGGGGGTTATTTGCAAAATGCAAAAACCTATTGTGGTTTTTTACAGTATAGTTATTGGGGGTTTAGCGATTTTAGAAGTTATTGGGGCTTCACTTCAAAACCCTAAAAGTTCCGGGGGGTTTTAATGTAATTTACTCAAAATTAATTACTGTCACAGTAAAACGGAGCAATTCAAAATCTTGATATCTAGTCACTTATAGACAAGACATATATAGTTCACCATTCATACAATTACTAGATGTCCCTTCTAGTTTAATTCAGCAAATTGTACCAGGACCTAACAACAACAACAATAATAACAACCAAGCGTTTATCCAAAATATTTAGGATCGCTACATGAATCTTATTTTTCTATTCCATTCTGTTATGTGTCATCTCCTCCGTTAAGTTAGTCGTTATTATTTCCTTCTTAATTGCCTCTAACCTACCTCTAAATCTCCTAGCCTCATTAACTCTAATATTATCGTTTTTCTAATCGGAACCCTAAGGGGTCTCCGTTACCTAGCTACTTAAATTCATAAAATCTTCTAGTGTTTGTAGACAAACATGATCTCCTACAGGCAACATGATCACTAACATTCATGGATCTTTCCATAATTTTGGACTAGCATGATTCTACAGTACACGAATCAGGCGTTGTCATCGTCCTACATCATGAGATATACCCTAGACTTTCCTACTTGAGCCGTAATATTGGTTTGATATTATTTACTTTAGAATTCTTAAATTCTCTACGAATCTTTTTGTAGTAAAAATAGGGTGAGGAGACCTATTCAAAAGATATATTATAAACCTCCCTAAATGGTGTGCAATAGCTATTCCAAAATGAAAGTTAGGAAGTCTAGTAAGATACAGAAAGAGGAGCAGACCTTTGTGTTTGCGGTGAAAGTTGATATCTTCATTGCTGAATTCATTACACGTTTATCGATTACAGATTTAAAGTAACATTAGTCTTTTTATAAGACTTTCTTATACAATAAAAATAAAAAAATACAACTCTCTTCAAAACAAACACAACAGGTGTTTATCGCCCGCTGCTTGCGTGAGATCTTGGCCTATGATGGAGATGTTGATATTCGTAGAACACCAAATGATCAGATCAGATCCGGAGCTTTGTTGATTCACGAAGGAATCAAGAAACCGAAGCAGTTATCTCGATAATGGCGAGATAACCACTCTTCTCGAGATCACCGCAATGGGGCGATCTTAAGGAAGGAACCATGAAGTGTAGATCTGACGAGCTCCTCTTTTTTATGCTGAAGAACTCGATCCGATCTCTCCTCCTCCTCTCTTAAATTCGTGGCTCTTCAGTCCTCAATTCGACAGGGCTTAACCGACACTCGAGAATTCCAGATCTGATAAAATGAAGGCTCTGAGGCCGTATTTATAGGCTTCAGGACCCCTGTTTTCGGATAAGAACGACCGATTCCCTCTTATCCTCAGTTGCAATCACTTAACCGTATTATCAGATCAGTTGGAATAAATCCAGACGGTTAACGATTGAAAAACAGCTCTAAACTGCCAAAAACAGCTTTTCGGGTCTGCGGACACCCGTGGGTGTCTCGGCCAAGCCTTGGCCGAGACACCAGTGAGTATCTCGGGTATTTTAGCCGTAACTTTCTTATATAACCTCCAAATGACTTGATTCTAGATGCATTGGAAAGCGAACAAAGAGATCTACAACTTTCGTGTTTTGAGGTTCTTCATATCCGAATCAAATCATAGTCTACAAAGCTCTACAAGGTTCGAGACACCTGTGGGTGTCTCGGCCAAGGCTTGGCCGAGACACCACTTGGTGTCTCGTCTACAAGGTTCGAGACACCTGTGGGTGTCTCGGCCAAGGCTTGGCCGAGACACCACTTGGTGTCTCGGCCAAGGTTTGGCTGAGACACCATCTGGTGTCTTGGCCAACTTTGGCTTGGACTTTGATTCGCGCGTTGTGTCTGTTTCCGTCGTAACTTCATCGTCCGAACTCGGAATCGTGTGATTCAAAATGCGTCAGAAAGTCGTCGAGAAGATCCACAAGCTCCCATGATTGAATCATATGTAGAATAAATGGGATACGAGGGGTTCTTCACCTTTCGTAAGTGACGCGGAGCTCCCGATCAGTTCGTGTTTCTATTATTCCGAAGTTCTGTTGTTTCGTATGGTCCGTCGACTCACTCAGTGCGTTTGTCATCATCAAATGAGTTTCTGTGACTCGAATAGCAATGTTCATCGTCTTCTCTCTGTTTCGAGCCACGTGTGGGGACCTATAGGTAATTTTTGACGCCTACACTTTGTCGTTATTTGTGAAATGTGACTTTGAATGAAGAGGAGAGAAATCATGATTACATTTTGATCCACCAAACTTTACTGTTTCACCTATCTCCAATACTCTTTCACCAACTATTAGCAATTTTTTATTATAATTGAAGGGCTATAAATGAGGAGGAATGGTGGGGCATTAGGAACATCGGGACAGAAAGGAGTTTTAGAAAAGAGAGAGATAGAAAGAATTAATTTATATAGAGAATTAATTTTTTTTTCTTTGTGTGATTCTCTGGTGAGGTTAGAGAGTGATCTCCTTTGTAATCTTATCTTTTATGATTAGTGAATTTTTCTGCTGTTCTCGCCCGTGGATGTAGGTCACACTATCAGAATCAAATTAAATCCTTGTATATTGTTCTTTGTCTATACTGTGATTACACAGTACTGTACTATTATTCACTTTTGTATACACATCTTCTGTGTCTGTGGAGCACCCCGCTGTAACAAACTGGTATCAGAGCCTGAGTTAGGGTGTGTGCATCTGCTTATCATATGCTCTGTGGCTGCCACTAAAAATGGATCCTCCATATCATAAAATAAGTGAAGACTCTTCTAGTTCACATGAAGTTCTTTCAGTTAGTGTTAATACTCATTCACATGATGAGTTGGTTCTTGATTCGGGTTGTTCCTACAATATGTGTCAACATAGGGATTAATTTGTCACATATCAGTCTATTAATGGTGGGAATGTCTTGTTAGGAAATAACATGCATTGCAAAACTGTTGATATTAGATCAATTAAAATTAAAACTCATGATGGTATTATTAGAACATTGAGCAATGTCTGACATATATCAGAGTTAAAGAAGAACCTCATTTCTTTAGGCACCATTGACTCCAATGGTTTTAAGTTTTTGGCTGAAGGTGGAGGAGTTAGTAAAGTCTCTCTTGTTGTTATGAAAGGAAAGAAAATAAACAATCTCTATATCCTTAAAGGCAGTACAGTGACAATTGCTGCAGCAATGTCATCTTCAGAGGATTCAGATTCTGACACTATACGTTCAGGGCATATGCGGTTAGAGCATATAAGTAAAAGAGGACTAGATGTATTAAGCAAACAAGGTCTGCTTTATGGTCAGAAACTAGCAAACTAGACTTTTGTGAGCATTGTGTTTTCGACAAACACCATAGAGTCTCTTTTAGTATTGGTGTTCACAAAACCAATTGTACTTTTGATTATATTCATTCACATGTTTGGGGTCCCTCTCAGGTTCCATCAAAAGGTAGAGCTCATTTTCTGCTAATATTAATTGATAATTATTCCAAAAAATTTTGGGTATATCCTTTGAAACATAAGAGTGATGTATTTACAATCTTCAAGTAATAAAAGGTTATGATTAAGAAGCAAACAAGAAAAAAAAGTGAAGCACCTCAGAACCAACAATGGGATGGAGTTTTGCTCTGTAGGGTTTGACTAGTTCTGCAAGACTGAAAGTATTATGCGTCACCGTAGAGTACAGCATACACCATAACAAAATGGAGTTGCAGAAAGGATGAACATAACACTTTAGAGAGAGCTCCGTGCATGCTCTCTAATGCCGGTTTGTCAAAAGACTATTAGGCCGAGGCAGTCAATACAGATTGTTATTTGATAAACAGATCTCCTTCTATAGTAACTAATTTTAAGACTCCATAAGACATATGGTCTTATGCCCATGCTAATTACTCTCATTTAAGAGTATTTGGTTGCTCTGCTTATTTTCATTTTAGTGATGGTAAACTTAAACCCAGAGCAAAGAAAGCTATCTTTTTAGGATATGCTAATGAGGTAAAGGGATATAAATTGCGGTGTTTTGATCCCAAATCATCTACATTTATTATTAGTAGTGATGTTACTTTTGATGAGAAATCCACGCTTCACCCAAGAAAGGAGTTTGTCATTGATACCATAGATACTGAAAATGAGTCTAGTAAGTAGGTGGAGCTAGAGAACTCAGCTTCAAAGAGAGTGCTTGAGGGTGCTCATATTGAGCCAGTTAAAACTACGGAAGGTTCAACTTCAGATGCTGATACACCGCAAGAGCAACAAATAATATTGAAAGTAGGAGAACAAAAAGGCAGATTCAACCTTTTACATGTTATACAGACACGCTTGCTTGCCCTTTGAGTATAGCAGAATTGATTGAGATTTCAGAATCTTCTACCTATAAAGAGGCTATTAGTGGTAGTGAAGCAGCAGATTTGACTATTGCGATGACTAAAGGGATGAAGTTTCTTTACAAGAACCAGACATGGGAGTTAGTGAATCTACCAAGGGGACATAAGATTGTTGGCTGTAAATGGGTGTACAAGAAGAAAGAAGGAACTCCAAATACAGATTCTGTAAGATACAAGGCAAACTTGGTAACTAAAGGCTATAGTCAGATTGAAAGTGTGGATTTCAATGAAGTATTTTTTTAGTTATAAAACACACCTTAATTGGCGTGTTGCTTGCCATGGTTACTCATTTTAATTTGGAAGATGGTTTTTCTATATAGAGAGCTTGAAGAGCAGATCTTTATGCATCAGCCAGAGGGGTTCATTATTGAAGTTAAAGAAGATCATGTGTGTAGGTTGAAGAAATCTCTTTATGGCTTGAAACAGTCTCTGAAATAATGATATTTGAGATGACACTTTCATGTTTGAGCATGGTTACTCTAGGATCAAATATGATAGTTGTGTTTATCATAAAAACCTCCATGATGGTTCTTTCATATATTTACGTTTGTATGTTAATGACATATTAATTGCAGCTAAAGATATGTCAGAACTCAATGAGTTGAAATCTTAACTCAAACATGAGTTTGAGATGAAGGACTTGGGAGCAGCAAATAAGATTTTGGGGATGGAAATTCATAGGAATAGGTGAGAAGGAAGTTTATTCTTACCTTAGGAGAAATACATCAAGAAGGTGTTGGAGAGATTTGGAATGCTTGATACCAAGCCTGTGAAGACTTTGCTTGTTGTTCATTTTCATTTTATAGCAGATTTTTCACCTTAGACTGAAGAAAAGGAACAGTACAAGTCATGTGTTCCCTATGCCAGTGCAGTAGGAAGCATTATGTATGCTATGGTCTGCTCCCGTCCAGATATTTCACATGCAGTTAATGTTATGAGTCGGTATATGGATAGGCCTAGAAAGGTCCATTGGTAGGATGTGAAATGGATACTTAGATATTTAAGATGATTTGCTAATACTAGTTTATATTTTGGCAGAAACACAAATTTCAGATTGCAGAATACTTGCCTATTCTGATTCAAATTATGCGGGTGATTTTGAAAAGAAACGATCCCTGACAGGTTATTTATTCACTCTTTCAAGTATTGCCATTAGTTGAAAGGTGACTCTACAATCGACAGTTACTTTGTCTACTATAGAGGCAGAGTATGTAGTGACAAAAGAAGAAGCCATTTGGTTGAAAGGTTTGGTTGAAGATGTCGGCTTACACCAATGTGTTACTACGATATTTTGTGATAGTCAGAGTGTTATACATTTGACAAAACATCAGATGTATCATGAAAGAACCAAATATAAAGATGTTAGGTATCATTTTATTAGAGAAATAATCCAGCAGATATGATAATAAAGCCTGTATCTTCGCTCAAGTTCGAGCATTGTCTTTAATTGCTTGGAGTTCAACAAAATGGAGGTTAAACTCGTAAGGAGCTTCTGGTGAGATAGCAAGAGGTAAGAGAAGATGTTCATATTCAAAGTCAATGTGGATATTTGTGAAATGTGACTTTGAATAAAGAGAAGAGAAATCAAGATTGCATTTTGACCCACCAAACTTCACCGTTTTATCCACCTCCAATACTGTTTCACCAACCATTAGCAAATTTTTATTATAATTAATGGGCTATAAATGAGGCGGAGTGGTGGGGCGTTAGGAACATTAGGACAGAGAGGAGTTTCGTAAAAGAGAGAAATAGAAAGAATTAATTTATATAAAGAATTAATTTCTTCCTTTGTGTGATTCTTTGGTGAGGTAAAAGGGTGATCTCCTTTGTAATCTTCTCTTTTGTGATTAATGAATTTCTCTGTTATTCTCATTTGTGGATGTAGGTCACACTGACCGTACTAAGTTAAATCATTGTGTGTTGTGCTCTATCTCTATTGTGATTACATATACTATGCTATTATCTACTTTTATATAGACATCTTCTGTGTCTGTAGAGCCCCTCGCTACAGCATCACTCTTTACTACAAACTCACATAAACTCCTAAAATTGACAAAAAAAACTAGTACATAATACTGGGGAGGGATACCAGAAACAGAAATTCATGAGCTGACACGCCCTGCTCAGTAGCTACTAATTATCATATATGTTTGAAAAAACTACCAAATAATGTGTCTACGGGGACAGTTTATAACCGTCCCGCTAGACAATAAAACCATTCTTATAGGCCTAATAGAACGGTTACTCATATGATACCTTTGTTGCCGTAGTCTTTGATCTTAGGGATGGTTCATGATCTAAGTGGCGTGGTTCTTGAATTGTTTCTGTAGACAACATTTGGGGACGGTTTAATAATGGAGACGGTTCATATTTTTGTAGATGGTGACAGTTATTTGGCAACGGGAACAGTTATATTTTTAAGCTACCGTGATGCTTACGCACCAAGGGGGATGGTTTCAAGTTTGATCAAGGAGGACGGTTTTGTTGTCTATGGGAACGATTTTGTTTGTAATCTATAGGGACAGTTTTTATACCTAAGGAGATGATTAGCAATGGGGATGGTTTTTAGCAATGGGGATGGTTTTTAGATGTAAAGATAAGGGAACATGTATATATAGCAAAGGAGATGGTTTTCTATTTTGACCGTGAAAAGCAAACCATCCAAATATATCACGCATTTTTTTAACCAATAGTTTCAAAATTAAAATAGAATAAAACAAAACGAAAACTCCATGATTTATACATGCTCATGTCACAAACAAATAAATGAAACTCCAAATAATGTTGGTAGCAAACAACCAAACATAAGGAACAATTCATTGGTTCATTACAATGACTTTAGTACAAGTTAAACAACCAAACATAAGGAACAATTCATTGGTTCATTACAATGACTTTAGTACAAGTTTTTTCTTTTGTCCAAAGTACATGACTTACAATGACTTTAGTACAAGTTTTTTCTTTTGTCCAAAGTACATGACTAAAATTCCTCTTTCATTAAAATAAAAAGTGTATTTTTTGTCTTAATGGAGGACGATGCCTGAAATAAAAAAGAACATAAGTCTCAGCCTGAAGGTCACCTCAAGTACAAACTCTTAAATCATAGTGCCTGCACTCAAATGCTTTTCAACTTCTGAGGAGCACTGCATCTTAATGGAGGACGATGACCCTGGCATGGCTGCATGATAAGGGCAATAAGTTCGGGAGAAATAGAAAACTAAAAAAAATAAAAGCCTAATAAAATGTATTCAGTGGAAGACATAACTAATGGTCAAACTGGTCTACTGCATTATATAGAGAACATTCAAATGTTAAAAGTTGGAGCAACCTCTACATTGAACTTCAATGATGAGTTCATCCTCCAGTGAATAAACCCCCAATGTAGCTTCATAACAAGGCCGAATCAAGTCCAGTTTCGAACTTTCAAACGATATATCCTACATAGTTTATCACATGCAATCAAAGGTTAGTCACATAAGAAGTTAATTATTACCAAAACTATGTAAAGTAGATAATTGCAGTATAAGTATACGCGTCTTATTCTAATTTCCACAAACAATTGATTAGATGATAGAGCGACCTTCATTTTGTCAATATTGGCAAGAAGGAAATATTTTGTGCTGACATTGATCTTAGCTATAGGGAGGCTAGAGAATGGAATTGAGTTCATGAACTGATCAAAACACGTCATAAAAAGTATGAAACTTGGGAACCTACCCTGTTGGTACGTATCACATATTAGAAAAAAATTAGGTAAGAGAAAGAATGCGTAGAGAAAAACAAATACATAACCAACTATACAATTTTATTGTCAAGCTATAATAAAAAAAGGTAGTCACAAGATCTATAACGTATACTTCATATGTAGTGGCAGATATACATCATGTCCAATGGTGTTATGGGACACCAGTGGATTTCCTAGTTTATAGATATGTTTATTTTACACTTTTCTCATCCTGAGCTGACATCACTTTGGAAATAGTTTTCTCACCAGACTCTCTGGATCCATTATTATCTTTGTCATTGAGGATTCGATGTACAAAATTAGCACTAGCATCAGCCACCAAACCATTTATATCCCTAGGCATAAAACTGGATGTCTGCCCAATAACATCTTTAATTAAGTCGTCTCTGATGTTCTGCATACATGAACCATGTTACCTATATGGGGATTGTAAGCCTAAAGACGAGGAAGTGAAAAATCACACACCTCATGCTGGAGCTTTGAGACACCCTCAAGAGAAGAGGATAACATATCAGCTCGTTGAGCCTCTATCAAAGGACTCATGGCAATTTCATGGCTGACGCAACGTCTGACTGGTGGTTGCAAACCTTCAGAACTATCTGCAGCTGCAACGAGCAATACAGGATGCCTACTTACTCTTTCAGCTTCAACTAGATACTGAGCCATAAGAAATGTCATCATAAGATTCTGGATTAAATTGATTTCCAAAAAAAATACTTGCACTAATTCTAATAACCTAAGATAAGTATGGATGGATGAAGATTTTGTAGGGGCATCTTACAAGACCATGATTAGCTAGTGGTTTGGTAAACTCTCTAATAATAGACGCAACTTCAGAGATAATGCCGACTTGATCAAATGTTGAACCTTCATTTGAAGATAATCCCGAACATCAAAGATACTCCCGAACATCAAAATAACGAAGTAGAAGTATACAAGGGGCAAATCTGTTGATTCATTAAACTTAGCACAATATATGCAAACAAAAGGAATATCCATCACCAAAGAAGATTAATGTGACAGACAAGAAAGTAGAAACTTACATGCAAAAGAGATATACAACATTACCTGTGAGCAGCTTTGAAATTATTTGCAAGTGCAACAGATGCCTTCCAGTCTGAGGATTACATGAGATCATGGCAGCTAAATTCCATAATATGTAGGAGGGAGGTGCTGCATGCAATGTCCTTGGAGGATGGTTAAACAATATAATATAATGCCAAGTATTATACAATAAGTATCTTGCAGGCTGCCCCGATACATGGGCAATTACCAAGTATCATACAATATAATATAATGCCAAGAACCCATGCATCCGCAGCTTTACCATTATAAGTAGAGCTTGTTCGAGAGATTTTTATCATTAGAAACAACTATGAAATGGTACGCATAAATGTGATTAGATCTCTAAAAACTTAATTTTATAAGTGAAGGATTTAGGTTACCTAAACAACATTTATGTGAAAAACAGGGGTTCCTAGAGACCCCCAGAGCTCTTCACTGCAGTCCTACATGAGAGATAGAAAATGGGAGGCTTAGCTGCCGTCAATATTATAATAACACAACAACAAAAACAAAGAAGCACTTAAGGATCATTGAGGAAGTAAGATGACGAATTACCTCAAGAACTTGGCTAACACCAAAATAAATCCTAACAGAGTCACTTCTTAGCACCAAAAGGTTTTTTGGTTTAATTTCCCAAGTACAATGCCCTTCAACCAGTGGAAGAAAGTGTCAGTGCTAATAAAAAAAGGGCATGAACACCCCTTTTTAGTTAGTCTGAAAGTCTGAAAGTGCTAAAACTACAGAGCAACACGATTGCTATGGACTAAGGGTATTTCACTAGCTCCCATGGTTTATTGTATGAATTCTTTTTGCTCTCTAAGCTAGTAGATTCATAACTTTAACAATTAGCAAGTGGCATACAAAAGCAACATTAATCTAGGTATGAAAAGAACGCGAAAACTTGTTAGTGAAAAACCGAAGTTGTTTAACCGAACCTATATAAGTAATTCTAATTTGTTAGATAAATATTACGAAGTATCAGATATCACATAGTTTAAAGTATGACATTTGTAGAATAATTAGCTTATTATATGCTTCATGATAAACCAGATTGTCTTCATATTAGCAGACATCAGTTTTAACTATATATTTGTTGAAGTTCCTTAAGACAGAGCTGCAATTGTCCCTTCTGCAGTCAACTACTGCAATACAACTCTCAGGAAGGTCATCCATCCTCTTGATATCATGCTATTACATCTTAGTAATAATTTAAAAATCAGGATTGCCATTTATAAGCACTGCCACTTTTAGTTTCAAAAGTCAGGTTGATTATAACTCAATGATACACACATGCACATTTTGCATCAATCACTACGAATTAGTCCCTAACAAGATTAGACTCAGTAATTAGGAAAAACAACCACATTTTTAAACTCAAATTGTTAGCATAAACCCAGATCCAATTCCAAATTACCATTTTGCATCAATCACTACAAATCATAGAAAAGGCAATACCTCTATTGACAGCGAAGAAGGACAACACAACAACAATCGTCGTGATGATGAGCAGCAAAAGTATCCCAACTTTCTTTCTGCTCGCAATCTTAAAAATCACCGACAATCTCCTCTCATTCTCTCTTGATCCTGGCAACAGCATCTTCAAATTCTTCCTAAATAAAACCGGCGTCAAAGTGTTCGGCAATGTGGAGACTGAACAAAGTGAATTATGCACTTGCTGTGATGACCCATAACTCCGTGATCGGAGCACCAATGACCCCCCACCCCAATCATTGTCCCTTTACCCCCTCGACCTCCCCTCTCATCTCCCCACTTTATTATCCCCAATCTCAGGCAATCATCAAACCTTAGATTTCCAAATCCCCGCCCCCAATATCAGGCAATCATCGAACCCTAGATCTAAGCTTCGACGCTCGAAACTCCTGCTGGTCCTCCCGAATCTTGCCAGATTCAAGGGCATTCAATGGATCGATTGAAGAGTGAGATTAGGCCATCCTCAAGCTGCTTTCCCACGAAAATGAGCCGCCGGTGATCCGGAGGGATCTTGACACCATCGAGGTCGGTGTGCGGGAAGTTCGAGCGGAGTAGGATGAGAGGCAAAGGAGGAGATCGGGAGATGCTGAATGAAGAATTGGGGACTTGAATGGTTTTTAGGGTTTTTATGGAGCGGTCAAATGAAAATTTAGTGTGGAAATTGTGGCGCTTGGAACCAAAAATAAAAATTTGGGTACCGTCCCTTTAGCCCATTACAGAATTTATTTGCAAAACTAATTTAAGCCCAACGCTTTATTTTAAAGCGTTGTTTTAGACTCTATTATGACGGTTGGAACCATCACAAAACCGTTTTCTTAGATAGCTAAGGGGACGGTTTTAAACCGTCCCCAACGAACTGTCCTCGTAGACCTATTTTGTGGTACTAAAAGAATGCAGTAAAACAAGGAGAAAATAAACATTGAATTGAACCGGTGTACTTATCGTATCTATTTTGCCTGCCATGTTCTCTTCTGTCTATTTAGAAAGTTTTATGGTAATTTAACTTACAAGATTAATCTGTAATCTCATGTTTGAATTGAACTGACGGATTTATGGTTTATATTGCACTTCAATCAATCTTATTCTTTATTGATTTTGAGCTTCTCTTCATCTGATTAGGATATCAGAGGCTATCTTTTTTTTTGGGGTGTGTGTGGGGGTGGCGGGGTTGGTCACCAAAAAACACGACTATTTTTATATTATTCACCAATTGGATTAGAGTACATCAAGATACTACCGGCACAAAACCTGAGAAGCTAACAACAATAAATCAAAAAGAAGCAACAAGCTTCGAATTTACACATTCAGAATCCCTATTGAGTATAACAGTAAGAATGGATGTCATGATTGTATGCATCAAAATAGAGCTCACTCTTGCTGTTTGCTGGAAAACTCCTATGTTTCTTTCCTGCCATAACATATATACCATAGTTGACAAAGCCATTCTCTTAAGCTTTTGCAAGAACACTTACCCTTTAGCCTTGAAGAGAACCAGTTAACGAATCCAATCCGTACAACCATAGAATATTAACACTCAAAGGACAAATGATTGTGGGTTTGAGAGTGCTCATTGCATAAAACAGAATGGTTTAAACCAAAGTGGCCTAATCTGTCTTGAGTTAGAAGCTTAGACCGAACAACAAGCTAGAGAATAAAAGAGTGTTTGGGGTAATTCAGTCCACCCCAAACAGAGGAATACCAGCTGACAGGAGCAACAGATGGAGCAATTATCTTATATATGACAGACAACTGGATTTTTCCACCACTGTAGCAATAAAGTATAGCACCTTTGAGATTGTTTACTCCCCCTGAGTGATAGCAAAATCTCTCGCATGGAGAAGTTGTTTCCACATCAAGGAGTCATTGACTCTACACTGAAGTTGCCAAATATCAAAACTGTTTTAAATACTTGCCATGAAGCCATTTTATCCATAATAGATCCTTTTGAGGTGAATCATCCGTAGAAGCTTAGTGGCAGTAGCATACCAATATTTGGCACAAAACACCCCCCAAACCACCATTTTCCATTGTTGTACAAATGCAACTCTAAGTAACTATTAATTAACTCCATTGTTGTACAAACAATTCATGACACTTATAATTGATCTTAAATTTCCAATTTTATTAATTAACTCTTTGGAAAGCATATATAACGATTCACATCTATTGAAGAAGCTACTTTGCTTGGTAACTGCCTTCGTATTTTGTGTTTAGGCACTTTTGTACGTCTGTCAAGCCTGTACTTTTCAAATTTTTTTATTTAAATTATTATTTTTTTCTTTTTTCCTTTTCCCCCCTTGTGCTGCTCTAGGCTTCATTCTTATTTTTTAGTTTGCAGTTTTGAACAGTAGTAAGATTGATATTTACATCACTACTTGGTATATTTTGTTGTTTTATTACAGAAGATACATTGCAAAGTTAGAAATGTGTCACACCACTGGGAGTCGGGATCAACTAATCACTTTATGTTGGAACTGGGATGCAAGCCTACAAGGGGGGTAAATAGGATAGCTACAATTTTACACTAAACATAGAAAATGCAGTGGAAATATAATAAATGAAAAACAAAAAGCAAACCAGCACAGGAACACACAAGATTTTTATAGTGGTTTGGATAGAAATCCTACATCCACTCTTCCTTCTCACGAAGGCTCTTCCTCACTATGACCAGAGCTCACCTGAATCACAACCTTATTCAGTAAGCTTTAAATACTACACCCCGACATCTACCCAAAACCAGTTGTGTAACATGACTCTTCACAATGACATGAAGAAACATAACCCTAGCTAGCCCAACCTTCAATTATCTCAGTTTGAGTATGCCATCAAAACTAGAATTAACTAGCCCAATCCTCAATTACCCTGGCTTGAGTTTGCCGCCAAACTTACAAGTTTGAAATACAACCCAAAAATAATTAAGCACAAATAAAATAATCTTATAGCCCTTTAGCAAATTGTTCTTCAAATTGATGAAGATGAAGATCCGTGAAGAAACCATGTAGTGATGTAAGCATAGAGTACTCCTTTTCGCTGAATGAAACTCCGATGAAAAGCTCATAGAGAAGAAGGTAAACAAGGCTTAGGGGATTTGATCAACTCTCTCAAACTCTAGAATAAAGATCTCTCCTTTGTTTATTTGCCTCCTTGAACTTCATCGTTAATTATGATCTCCAACTCCACTTAAATAGACCTTGAGAGAATAGGAAAGAGATACTCAAATATGATTGTAAATAGGAGATCAAACGGGTCGATGAATGGCTGAGATTAAATCCTAAAAACTATAAAATTTTGTCATAACTATCGATGATAGATCACGACCATTGTTGGTCCCTTGGTGATCTTCGATGGTTTAACAATAGCCATCGATGGTGCCGATTCTGATTTCTAGATTTATTCCATTGTCTCCTATAACCATCGATGATTCTTTATAACCATAGATGGGTTAGTGTTACTCATTGTGGAGAGTTAGATTAGATAATTGGTTTTAGATAGATTCTAAGGTGCAGTCTTTATTTGCATACTAAATCGGGTTGTGATTCAAGATAAATCTTAGCATAGTGAGGAATGTTCTTTGTGAGAAAGAAGAGTGGATATATAGGATTGTTATCCGAACCACTATAAAATCTTGCGTGCCCTTGATTGTTTATTATTTACTTATTTTTATCAATTCTGTTGTGTATTCTATATTTTTAGCAAAAAGTGGTAGCAATGTCTCACATTGCCGGGAATCGGGATCAACTAATTACTCTGTTGCTTCGGCTTGCAGAACGTCGTTTTAACATTGTTCTAAATCCATTCACAGGATGAGTATGTACACTATTTTTTAGAGTTTGCATATGATGACATAATTATATATATGTGAAATTAGAAATTGTTTTGTACTCTATATTACAGGAATGGGGGAAGTGATGTGTTCCCTCTGTTGGTCCTTGATTTCAATTAAAATCACAAGAAATCAAACATAGGATACATGTTACCATATCTTATTGCTGGCATGATATTTAGGTTCTAACAAGAAGTGATAATTATGGCCTACGGCTAATCACCGAGGGCGTTTTAGTTCACATGTATTTATGCCCGCCATCCTGAGCTGAGAAGTCATTCTGGTTTGGAAATTTACTCGCGAAAAAAATTATGGTGATTCACGTTTGAGGATGGGGGGTTTATGGTTCCTTGCTTTCACTTTTCACCTAATTATTTCTACGTTGTATATTATTTTAGCTAATATTGTGGTCATGTCACATCACAGGAATACTGACTCGATTGACCTTTGTTTATTGTGTAGGTAGCTATAACCAACTTTAGAATGACTAGAGCAGTTGAGGGAGGTATGATTTGTGTACATGAACCAAACTGTGTGATGAATAATCCAGTATCTAGCTAGTTTCTAATGCCGGCTAAATTGCCATTTGTTTCTTACCAAGAAGCCTGGTTCCGTACCACCAGATCAACCAAATTACATGGTGACCATATTTTCTCAATATTTGAGGCATCGTTCTTGTTTCCACTTGATTGATCATACTGAACGTATCAATATTTAGATCGAATGTAAGCTATAACAGATATCAAATGACAATTGTGCTTTGTATTGACTTTTATTGTTTCCCACTGTGAAGTTATAATTACTAGGGCTCTTTACTTCTTGTTTATTTTTTGTCCCGTTATTCATCTTAATTTTCTCTATGATGCCGTGTCTGAATATATTGGTCAGGTTTGGCTTTTATAGGGGTGGAAACTGTATTAGGTTGTATATTAATGAGAGACAAATATGGTAAATGTATAAGCAAAACCAGTTATTGCTGATAAATAATAGTAGATTCATAAGCATGTGGAGCTATTGCAGTAGGTCAAATATCTGGTCTCACATTACAACAACAGCAACAAAGCCTTTTTCTAATAGTGCTAACGATGTGGTTTCACACTGTTAGCATTAATAGATGGTTTATTTGAACGATAAGTTAGTTTACAAGTGACATAATAACAATTACGCAGAGGTACATAAATCATTTGCATTTTATGTGAGGCATCTGATATTTATTTCCATGTTTTGGACCATGTAGCAGTGACTAACATATGTTATGTTTTTGTTACTTTTGCTTCTTACTGCAAGAGAAAATTGAACAAAGCCCTGAAATTGTTCTAGAGATCTTTATGCACTCTCAAGGAAATTTTATGTGTTGCATGTTATTTTACTTCAGGATGACAGTTGATGATGGCATTTAGCAGATTTTTTTTTTGTTGTGTTTTGGTTAAATTCGTTTATTTCTGAAGAAAAGACACAGTGCAAAATTACCCACAATAGAAACAAGGAAAAGGTTCTGCTTTGATATTACAATGCTTATCTTTCAGATACATCCTTCAAATATTCAGTATTTTGCAATTACTCATCAAATCCTTCAAATAGCATGCAGTCTAGTTCCATCTTTATGATGGAAAGTTACTGTGTCAACAGTAAACACCTACCCGCTACAGTAATCACCAACATCTAGATGTCACTATTGTGAACGCAGACGGAGTGGGGGCCACCCACGTGAAGCCCAAGTGAAACCGCGTGAACATTGTGAACACGTGAATGAGCGGAGCTTTTTTTCACGTGAGATTTGAGAGCAGGCCCACCCAATAGTGAGAGTTTCTCCTTGTAAAGAGAGATTGTAACTCCTAAATTTTTTTCATAGTGGATTTTTCTATCATTACACGTGGTTTTTATCCCAAATTTATTTAGGGGTTTTTCAAGTAAATCTGTATGTTCATTTTATTACTTGTACTCTACTATTCGCTGGGGTCTTACTCTATTGGGCCTCGGGTTTGTCCCAACACTTTCTACATAATTGATATTCAAAGAAGGGGAAGTTTTCTTGAGATATTATTTAATAAAGTCCCCAAAGTCACATCTGATTAAAATAGTATCTAACTTATTTTCTACTGTCCATATTATACTGTACCCCTGATAGTTGCTACACTAAACCACAAAGATCATCAACACACCGATCAAAATCAAACTTTTTTTTCCAATGGAGGAGGCAATCAAGAGTTGGATGGATAAAACCCTTGGTATATCCATAAGCATTGATATAATAAGCTTTGTTGTCTCCCTCCTTAGTTGCCATTGTGAGGTTCATGGTATCGAATTGTATAAAAGTGCAAGGGATGGCTTGGCTGCAGTTCATACTTACTGCAAATGGGGTTTGTGAAGTTCCTTGGTGTTGTACGTAGCGAAATCATAATCAATTCCGAGATAAGAGCACAAATCAACAACCAAACAAGCACCACACAGGCAAGACACCAAATTTACGTGGTTCGGCAATGTGCCTACGTCAACGGGGCAAGGTGGGAATAGATCTTACTAATAGAGAGAGTACAAATAGAGATTACAATCATTGAATAATCTCACAAAAAAATCACTCTTGATTTTTACCTCTCATCTCAAGCTCTCTCACAAAATTGCCCAAATAACAAACCCTAATCACTCTCTTAATCTCACTCAAGCTCTCAGAAAAGCCAATTTTTTCTTGTGATTTAAGAGAGAGGAGAGGGGGGGTTTATAGCTTCCATGCCCCCCTCTTATCAACAATAGGGGCTCCCCTCTGTCTCACTTTGTCAACACCGAAAGCTCTTCCTCCCATTTTTGACAATAAGCCATCAAAAGCAAACAAAGTTGGCTCCCTATTTTTGACTAACAATCTCCACCTTGGTGAAGATTTTCTAATAAAATTGAGCCGACACTAATATCAACCAAACGTCCCACTTGTTACGTCCAGTATGAAGTATAATCAATCCACGACAACAGACTTAATCCATAACAAGTCAGAAACCCAAATGAGAACTCTAACAAACTCCACCATGTCAATATCAACTCGTTAAACTGGCTACATTAAAAAATAACTTCCTACATATCCTCTTACACAAGGAATCAAGCCTCACGTAGTTCACATAAACGGCCTTCAAAGGCCATCAAAAACGAAGAATGTTTAACAACTCCAAACAATAACCAAATTTTATACTAGTGATAACTTTGGTCAACATATCTGTCAGATTGTCTTTTGTGTGGATCTTCTATAGTTTAATGTCTCTATCATCCAAGACGTCTCGTACAAAATGGAACCTGACATCAATTTGCTTTGTTCGGGCATGATACACCTGGTTCTTTGCCAAATAGATAGCAGACATGCTATCACAATTTTTCCTGATGGTATCCTATGCAATCCCCAAGTCATCCAATAACCCCTACAACCATAAAGCTTCCTTCACAGCTTCAGTCAATGTCATATACTCTGCCTCCATAGTGGAAAGAGCCACTATAGATTAAAGTGTACATCTCCAACACACTGGTACTCCTGCTAGTGTAAACACATATACAGTAGTAGACCGGCGCTTTTCAAGACCCCAGCATAATCTGAATCGACATATCCAACACAATCCTGCTTATTTCTCTCATTCTTCTCAAACACCAAACCAACATCCACGGTACCTTTGATATATCGTAGGATCCACTTTATGACCTCCCAATGACCCTTCCCAGGGTCGTGTATGTACTTAGACACCATGTTCACTGCCTGTGATAAAGCTGGTCTTGTACACACCATTTCATATATCAAGCTATCCACCGCATTGACATATGAAACTTTAGACTTATACTCACGATCCTTAATTGAAACAGGTGACATCTTAGCTGAAAGTTTAAATTGGGGAGCTAATGGAGTACTCACCACATTGGTATTGCTATCAAAACTGATTTTTTTTGCATCTTTTGCAAGTAGCTCCCCTGTGTCAACTTCAACCTCACCTTAACCCTGTCTCTATCAATCTCCATACCCAATATCTTCCTTACTTCTCAAAGATCCTTCATCTCAAATTTGGATGATAGCTCCTTTTTAACTTTCTAATAGCTGAAGTATGTTAGACCCTAGAGGGGGGGGGGTGATTAGGATCGTATGCTAATCTAATCCGATTTTATGCCAATTAAAACTAATTCAAATATTATTCTTGCAAAATAGATATATAATATGTTACGAGCAATAGTATGCAATATGGAAATATCCAAGCAATGATATATGTTATGAGATATATGTGCGAGGATATGAAACTAAGGGTAATATAAACACAAACAAGATAGCGATCACTATGAGCAATAGATAATGGCGACAAGAATGAAATGAACAATAAGCACAAGTGAGACACCAAGGAAATCACAAACACATAAGGATGATCACGAAGTTCAGACCTTCTGTTCTACATCTCCGCTCCCCACTCCCGGGAAGAAATCCACTCTCACACCGGGTTTTCTACGCTTACCCAAAAAACGTTTACACCTCACAATACGGTTTTCTAGCTAACCGAAAACTCTACAATCTCACACTCTTGTAATCACACTTTATACCCTCTCAAGTTTTGGTCTCTAGCCCATGTCTCCCTCAAGTGTTCGGAATTACCACCTCTTACTAGGTTTTACTACCGACCCCACTCCTCTTGGAACCGACCCCATCTCTCACCAACCACTTCTCTTGATGTCCAAGTATAATACAATGTGCAACTCACAATTAGGCTCACAAATATAAATTTGTTCTCTACAATAGATGAGAACACAATTAAGCTCCCTCTTAATGTCACAAACTCATAACCCCAAATTATACTATGAATGTAATTATAATAAGCTCAATAGGTTATGTTTGAACAAAGAGTATCAATGAAATAATAAAACTTAATATTAAAATCTAGCTTATGGAAATTATTATCAAAATAATAAATAGCTAGAATTGAGTTTAAGGAAACTTCTCTATAGATCAAAAGAGAGAGGGAGAAGAGTTGAATGCTCAAACACCAATGGATGATCTTCCTCAAGCTCTTGTGAAATTATTTTCACAAAACAAACTCTCAAATGCTTAAAAACTTCTTTAAACAAACTTAAACCAAACTTAAATCCTTGTTAAAACTCTCTTAAACTTATTTAAAACATTCTTGGATCTTTTCAGAAGTTTGAGGGTAAGGGGGATATATAGGATGAAGAAACAACCCCTAAAAACCTAAGAAAACCAAGTAAAAAGACAAAATAACGGCTACATAGAAAACTAGAAAATCTATCCGTTATGAGGTTGTTGGGCGATTAAAAATGTACATCAGTCGACGGATGACCTCGACAGAAGAAAAACAGACAGTTTTAGAGTGCTGGAATTTTACATATCTGGTTTTGTAAAATCAATTAAAAATAGTAAGTCAAATCCCAAAATCATGAAATTTTGAGAGCAGTATCTAGATATGTAGATAAACATGTTAGAGAAGGAATTTCCAAAATATCACTTCACAATTAAGAGAAATAATTGTTTGAACACATATGTTATAGTTTCTAAAAATTGCTGAAACACTCGACTTTGTAAAATCAATTTGACACAGTAAGTCAAATCCACAAATCATGACATTTTGAGGAAAGGTTCTACATATGTAGATAAACATGATAGAGATAGAATTTTGTAAATATCACTTCCCATTTGACAAAAATAAATTATTTTGTATACAGGTCAAAAACTAAAAATCTAGAAACTGTAACAGGTCATTGGTTGACACATCACTCGACAAATCAATTGACTAATCAGTGGAATGAAACAACGCTAAGAGGAAAATGAATATTTTAGGCATATTCAGCAGTCGACACATCAGTCGACTGATGTCATTAGGTTACTGGTCAGTCAACTGATAACAGGTTATCAGCCTAAAATAGTTTTGAAAGTGAGTTTCAATGCTCTGTTAAAAATAGTAAATAAATTCAGAAAAATATAAAACTTTGGGAAATGAATTATAGACATGATAATACACATGTTACAAAAATTGGTTTTCAAAAGCATCTCCTAAATGAGAAATCTCCTCATTTTACAAAATAGTCCAAGACATGTAAATAAAAAACACTTGTTTTTTATATTGGACATAAACCATGTTTTGAAACTCTATAAACTTATTTTATAGACTTAAAGAAAGATGTAAACTATTGTTATAAAATCTATAAACTAATAAAACAATATTTTAGCGAAAACACCTAGATTTTGATAAAATCAACAAATATACACACAAGTATAAACCTATACTACAAACACTATAGACTATATACCTAAGCTTGATAGATGTTCAATATGCTAGACTTGGTAAACTGACGGATGAAGCTTGAACTTGAATCTTTAACTTGGATTTGCATAGCTTCACTCCATAATTCCCCCAACCTCCATTGGATATGATCGTGAATGCACAATTCCATCCATCCTTTAACATATTGTTTGTCTACAATAAATAGATAAATACAAACACTAGACAAATAACATTAGTCGTAAATTGTTTGTTAAACATCATCAAAACAAGAAGACCAACAATCTCCCCCCTTTTTATGATGATAAACAATTTACAAAAAGATATATATGCATAAAAAGAAATGAATATACAAATGATAATTATCATGCAAATAAACAAAAAGAATATACTCATAATATTTCTCTCCCTTTGACAATATCAAAAAGGGGACAAAAGGATGAAGAGAGCAAAAGCTCCCCCTACATATAAGCATGGGTGAGTATAAAAAAAAATATAAGGATTGTTCCCCCTATCAAAATGTCATATAGAATATATGCAATAAAATATCATGGCAAATTTGTGAGCTAGCATAAATAAAAAATATGCTAAATATCACTCACATACAAGAGATAATGAGAACATATATAAATATATCAAGATGAACATAGTGTCTCATTATAAAAACAATTTATGAATGAATTTATGAAAACAAACGAATGAGGAAACATGAAAACCATGAAAAAAGTTTTCAAATGAAAACAAATCACTCAAATAAAATCATAAATTAAAATTTAAGTCACATGAAACCAAACCAATATCAAATTTTGTCATATTCGACAAAAATCAAGAGAGGCAACCAAATCAAGCTTTTAAGCTTGTTTCAACCCATATAAATATTTTTAGCATCCGGTAAATATAATATGGGAATAAACACCCAATAAACCCGGGGGGGTTAAATAAACACAAACCTCTCAACAAAAATCGAGACTAATAATCATGAAAACAAAAGAATTGATCAAAGAAAAAAAAATTGTTTTCATATTAAAAAAAATTCAAAAACATTTTTTAAAACCAAGACATGAAAATAAAAATAATAATAAAATTCTTGGTTTAAAAGGATTTTGGCACCCAAGCATTCTTGGTGTCGGATTAGTTAGGGACATGACCCCTATCATTCATGTTCAAAGCCCTAGGATTATGAACCCTCTTGGGCGCATGTGGTACACTGGCACGGTCATAAAAAAAATTACTTAAATGACCCTTCCGATTATAATAAATACAATGGAAAGGAAGCATTTACTTATGTTGACCAAACAGTTGTGCACGGGACTCATTTGCAAAAATTAGTTTATCTTGGAAATTATTTTGCAAACGAGAAACTCTCCTCAAATCAAAATAAAACTTGATCAAATGACCAAAACGACCATAATGATTACATCTATACAAATGAGCATGCTTATGATGAACAATGGGTGCATGCGTGTATACATGTGATGAAGGAACTTGATGAGATGCACAAGGAGCATTGACAATTTTATGTTTGTGTGCATCATAGCAAAATTTAGCTAAATGGTCTTTACGGCTGCAAATAGAGAACTTGTAAACTTTGCTATATATGTGTGCATAATGAGTGGATGATTTTGACTTAGACTTAGCACATATATCCATAAGCTTCTTATGATTATTAAGGCATATTTTTAAAGTTGAATCTAAAGATGAAATGCGTTTATTCACAAGATTGAAATCTTCATTATTAGGCACATATGCATTTTTATTAGAAGTAGAACATATATAGTCATTTATAAAAGAAGCAGTATCAATTTTTATGTTCTCTACTTCTAATATGGCATTATCTCTTTCATGAGTTATCTTAGCAACATTTGAAATTAAGGAAACATGATCCAATTTTAATTTCTCATTATTTTCTTTGAGGATCACATTTGCATTTGAAATATTATCAAACTTAGAAGCTAATAACTCATGATCGGATTTTAATGCAACATGCTTGCTTTTTAAATCTAAAAAGATATGATGCAATTTGTTGTAGACATGTAATAATTTTCAAAAGCACAAGCAAGTTCATCACTAGATAAATCATTAATGGATTCGAACTCGCAAACCTCACTAGGGCTATCGCCTAGTGGCCGTGTGCATGAATATGAAGCTCCACATGAACTAGAAGTGGAATCCTCCACAGCTTATCGGATCGTCTCCAAATTCCCTTGATGTGCTTCTATAAGTTTCCACAATGTGTAAGCACTATCAAAAGAATCAAGCTTGTTAGAAAAAGATGAATCGAACGCATTATATAAAAATTCTAACAAAAGCTTATTTATGGTAAACATTTTATAATCATCTTTACTCCACTTGGATTTCTCTAAAGTGGGTACAATATAAGTGCAATCTATAATATCCCATAAATCAAAATGTCTAGATCGAACAAAAAGTTTGAATCTAACACACCCTTAAGAATAGGGAAAATTATCCAAACTTGGAGCAACATTAATGGCATAACCTAAACTAGGTGCACCGTGCATATCCATAATGTATATATGTGCAAGCAAGATAGAAATAAAATTAAAACAAGATTAACACAAAATATAACTTGGATCTTTAACTCAAGGTGATTAGACCTTAAATCAAAGAGCACCAAACTCTGATACCAATTGTTAGACCCTAGGGGAGGTGATTAGGATCTTATGCTAATCTAATCTGATTTTATGCTAATTAAAACTAATTCAAATATTATTTTTATAAGATAGATATACAATATGTTATGAGCAAGAGTATGCAATATGGCAATATTCTAGCAATGATATATATTATGAGATATATGTGCGAGGATATGAAACTAAGGGTAATATAAACACAAACAAGGTAGTGGTCACTATGAGCAATAGATAATGGCGACAAGAATGAAATGAACAATAAGCACAAGTGAGATGGCAAGGCAATCACAAACACATAAGGATGATCACGGAGTTCAGACCTTCCATCCTACATCTCTGCTCCCCACTCCCAGGAAGAAATCCACTATCACACCGGGTTGTCTACGCTTATCTGAAAAACGTTTACACCTCACAATATAGTTTACTAGCAAACCGAAAGCTCTACAATCTCACACTCTTGTAATCACACTTTACACCCTCTCAAGTGTTGGTCTCTAGCCCATGTCTCCCTTAAGTGTTCAGAATTATCACCTCTCACTAGGCTTTACTTCAGACATCACTCCTCTTGGAACTGACCTCGTCTCTCACCAACCATTTCTCTCGATGTCCAAGTATAATACAATGTACAACTTACAATTAGACTCACAACTATAAATTTGTTCTCTACAATAGATGAGAACACAATTAAGCTCACTCTTAATATCACAAACCCATAACCCCAAATTATACTATGAATGCAAATACAATAAGCTCAATAGGTTGTGTGTGAACAAAGAGTATCAATGAAACAATTAAACTCAATATTGAAATCTAGCTAATGGAAATTAGAATCAAAACAATAAATAGCTAGAATTGAGTTTAAGGAAACTTCTCTATAGATCAAGAGAGAGAGGGAGAATAGTTGAATGCTCAAACACCAATGGATGATCTTCCTCAAGCTCTTGTGAAATTGTATTCACAAAATAAACTCTCAAATACTTAAAAGCTTCTTTAAACAAACTTAAACCAAACTTAAACCCTTGTTAAAACTCTTTTAAACTTGTTTAAAACATTCTTGGATCTTTTCAGAAGTTTGAGGGTAAGGGGTATATATAGGATGAAGAAACAACCCCCAAAAACCTAAGAAAACCAAGCAAAAAGACAAAATAAAGTCTACATAGAAAACTAGAAAATCTAGCCATTATGAGGTTGTCGGTCGACTGAAAATGTACATCAGTCGACTGATGACCTTGACATAAGAAAAACAGACAGTTTTAGAGTGCTGGAATTTTACGTATCTATTTTTGTAAAATTAATTAAAAATAGTAAATCAAATCAAAAAATCATGAAATTATGAGAAAAGTATCTAGACATGTAGATAAACATGTTAGAGAAATAATTCTGAAATGTGCTTTCCCAATTGAGAGAAATAATTGTTTAAACACATATATTATAGTTTCTAAAAACTGCAGAAACACCCGACTTTGTAAAATTAATTTGACACAGCAAGTCAACTCCAAAAATCATAAAATTTTGTAAATATCACTTCCTATTTGAGAGAAATAAATTATTTTGTAAACTAGTAAAAAACTAAAAATCTGGAAACTGTAACAGGTCATTGGTCAATACATCAGTCAGCTGATCAGTCGACTAAAACAAAGCAGAGAGGAAAATGAAGATTCCAGGCATATTCATCAGTTGACACATCAGTCGATTAATGTCATCAGTCGATTGGTTAGTCGACTGATAACAGATTATCAGCCTGAAATAGTTTTGAAAGTGAGTTTCAATGCTCCCTTAAAAATAGTAAATAAATTCAGAAAAATGTAAAACTTTGGAAAATGATTGTAGACATGATAATACACATGTTACAAAAATTGGTTTTCAAAAAGTATCTTCCAAATAAGAAATCTCCTTATTTTACAAAATAGTCCAAAACATGTAAATGAAAAACACTTGTTTTTAATATTGGACATAAACCATGTTTTGAAACTCTATAAACTTATTTTATAAACTTAAAGAAAGATGTAAACTATTATTATGAAGTCTATAAACTAATAAAATAATATTTTATCAAAAATACCTAGATTTTGATAAAATCAACAAATACGTGTGTGTGAATAATATGAGCTTAAAATATTAACACACAAGTATAACCTATACTACAAACACTATAGACTATATACCCAAGCTTGATAGATGTTCAATATGCTAGACTTGGTTAACTCACGGATAAAGCTTGAACTTGAATCTTTAACTTGGATTTGCATAGCTTCACTCCACAATTTCACCAACCTCTATTGGATATAATCGTGAATGTGCAATTCCATCCATCCTCCAACATGTTGTTTGTCTATAATAAATAGATAAATACAAACACTCGACAAACAATATTAGTCGTATATTGTTTATTAAACATTATCAAAACAAGAAGGCCAACAAAGTATTCCTGGAAGCAATGAGCATATCGTCAACATATAACAACAAATGAATATATTCACCATTTTGTAGCTTGTGCATATAAACACACTAGTGTTTGTGGAAAATTTGTAATAAGAAAATAATAAAAGAATTGTATCTGATTTTATTCTCTCTAACTACTTAGAAAAAGAATGTTTACAACTCTCTCAACTCTCGATTACAATTTGAATTCCTGATTACAAAAGAGAAGAGAATTGATCTGAATTCTATCATTTGTTTAAATCTGGGTTTTTCACGGTAGCGATGAGATGCCTCCCTCGAATGCTTGCGTCGAGTTTGCTTCTTGTTGACGATCCGAATGTCTCGACTTATTAGAACAAATGACTTGTGTGGTCGAACTGATCAAGAACTCTCCACGAGTGTTGTAACTCAGAACGAGTAACAACTCTGGTGAAAAGAGTTGTTAGAACCGAAAATAATTCGGTTGAAAAACTAAGTATCAAATATCTGGAAATCTTCAGTTGTTGAAGATTGTTGCCTCCAAATTCTCTCCTCCCCTAGATCTGATCTTCAAAATCCGATCCTGAACTCTGTTGAGTTTGTTGATATTTATAGGGGAATTAGAGGTGTAACTGCCCCCATAATCCGCTCCTAAATGGAAATTTAGTCGCCCCATTACTCGGATGTAACAACCTACATAAACCACTCCCCAAATCGTGGGTGAAGAGCAGTTTCGAGGTCGCTATGATTACGTTTGAATAGGTCAAACGCAAGTCTTGCGTTGCTGAACATGAACTTGCGTATACCTCTGGATGACGCGTTAACGTCTGGGCTTGAGTTGTGTCTGGATATGATCCTGCGTCTAAACGCAGTGTCTGGAGTCGCGTTTGCAACGATATGAAGCTACGTTTGCCCTCTCTGTCTTTATATATGGATGACACCAATGACCAGTCGAGAAGGCCCTATTCAGGCCATTTGTGACAATTGAGGCATCTCAATAATGCTCTATCAACTGTAGGTCATGATCTCCACTAAGATCTCTTTGCATGGCTTTAACCATGCGCTTCTCAGCATGTCGAATATTTGCCCACAGCTCTCTAGATCTTCCTGCTTTTCTAAAATCATTACACTGCTCATCAGCACCTCTAATAGTTGCTAATATAATATTAGTAATGTTGTTATCACAGCCATCAAGATTAATCATCTCAAATATGAGGCTGTGTTTGCAGTGATATAGAGTTGTGGATGTAGTGATTGCGTTGACGTTAGAAATTACTTGTGTTTCGATTGCAAGGACGAATTCTGCTTCTTGGTTTGAAGAAATCATTGGCTTGTAATCTCTTCTTGATCCATAGGGGAATCCTTTGATTGCAGCTTTCCTTTGGTAACAAGAAAATCATCTGATTGTAACCTCCTTAGTCAAAACTATCAGTTGATGTCTGATAGGGGTGAACTATCTATGTGATTTTTAGACAGCCTACAAAACCCTTTTCAAAGTTTTTGAAAGTTCGCGGTTGACTGGGATGAATTTTTGGAACACTTTGGATCCCAAAATTTTGTCGACTGATTGCTCCCTTTGTCTTACTCGAAGACATCGTGAACCTGGTTGTCTGGATAGTAACTTTTGCATCTTGATGACAACGAACTTAGTCAAACAAGCTAAAGCCCAAGTCATTACTGACGAACCAGAAAAGAGTAATGATGACAACGAATTTGTCTGGGTCCTTGAGTTACTCCACTCGATTTGCGATGAGGTGCATTCTGTTGTTTAGAAAATTCTTGTAGGAATTTCGTGATAGGCTGAGGTCGGTCACTAAAACGCATGGCTAAATCATGCGTTCGACCATCTGAGTGCGGGGATGCGTTTGGAAGTTAAGACCCCTTATTTGAAAACGCGAAAATCGTGTTTTGGGTGGGTTTTTTGCCTAAAATCCCGCGCTGATTTGACGACTACAGTTGTATATAAATAGACCACTGAGGTCAAATCAAAAAGTCTTTCGGCTTTTCTCTTTCTTACTTTTCTGTCGACCGCTTAATAGGGTTCCTGTTCATCTTCTCCGGCGCTCCAACGAAGGAAAAATTCATCTTTAAATCTTTCATTAACCATTCTATATCTTCGTCGTCACTATTAGAATGGCTCCCAAGAAGAGATTGGCCTCCAAATCAAAGATCGCCCCAGCTCAGGGTGCTCCTTCGGCTAAAACCTCTGGGGATGTTCAAACCACTACCCCATCGTCTTCGACTTCCTCAATTAACGGTAAGTTTGGGAAGTCAAAAATTATTTTGACAGATTCCTTCCCCTCAATCTTTGATTGGGGGTTTGCCTTCCACCATTAGAACACAGAGATCATACTAAGTGTTTCTCAGTTTTAGAACGCATAGTTAGCTCCGTCGTTCATGATATTTCAACGCAGGCTCAGACCTTGCGTTTTGAATTTTGAATGCGGGTTGAAACCCTGCGTTTCGAATTTTGGATGCGGGTTGAAACCCTGCGTTTCGAATTTTGGATGCGGGTTGAAACCCTGCGTTTTGAATTTTGGATGTAGGTTGAAACCCTACGTTTTGAATTTTGGATGCGGGTTGAAACCTGCGTTTCGAATTTTGGATGCGGGTTAAGACCCTGTGTTTAGGAATTTGAACGCAAGTCTGGACCTTGTTGTTTAAAATCTGGACGCAGATCCAGAACTTGCCTTCTTAAGTTAGACTCCTTCGTTTAACTGACTGATTTTCTTTTCCATTTGTAGTGTGCTATTCCAACGAGCCTCTTTCTTTCAACCATTACTTCGGTCATGCGGGAGGTGCGGAGAAAAATACAATCTTCAGCTTTCATGTAGAGTACCCAGTATTTCAGGACACCAACAAAGAGCGGGCAAAAACTCATCACTCAAGCTTTCCCCGAGACTCTCAGGTCCTTAGTTACGGATGCTAAATTTGAAACCGCCAAGTGTGAGATTTTAAAGAAACCATCTTTCCTCTTCGGGGATTCTGTTAAAATGGACCCCAAGCGGATGTCGGAGGGGAACTACAAATGGCTGAAGGCTGTCAACAACCATCATCTTTTCCTCCCCAACTTAGAACGAATGTGGCCGATTTCTTATTATCAATGCGCTTCTATCCCACGGTCAACGAATTGGTAACTCATTCAGGATCAAGGAGGTGTTGCTACTGGGCACATTACTCCTCGTGGCACTCATCCGACTGGTTTTAATCATTTTGTGGCCTTGAAACCAGGTTTATTCAAAAAAGAACACCCCGTCGGTGAACCTACTAAGCTGGCGGAGGTCTTCATCAGGAAATTCATTTCTGTCAAGGGAGAGTTCCCTGCTCAAGATTTTAGGGTTCCGACATGGGTACATTCAAGTGAGACAGACTGGTGGGCCCGGATGATAAATTTTGTCTTAGAGGAGCTGGGTACATTCAAGTGAGACAGACTGGTGGGCCCGGATGATAAATTTTGTCTTAGAGGAGCTGGAAGAACCTTTGAGAATTTCAGAGTTGAGGACTCCAATAATAGCCACTCGATATGGGATTTCTCCAAATTATGGCGGACTTTTTGCTATGCTAGAATTTTACAATCCTCACACCGGTACCTTTTTCACTCCTGTCGGTGAATTAGGCTTCGCTCTCCATGAGATGTTTGAAATCTCTGGATTGTCTTTTGGAGTGCTGCCTTATGAGGAGTTTGTTCCCGGTAATAGGGAATTGGAGATCCTGAAACATGGTGCCCCCAAGATCTATGACACTTATTGGGAATTGAAGTGCCATTTTTAGATATGTGCACAAACTACTGGGAAAAGAGCCGGTGGTGCGAAACAAGGACAATGGGCGGAGTATCTCTTCCGAAATCTGTGGGACAAGGACGCTAAGGTGACTCGCTTAGCTGCCAGTACTCTCGAGGAAATCCATGAACGCATCAATGACGCGACCTCCCACTATACTTGTGTGGTAGAGGAGGACGTCTTCCTAACTTTCACCTCATTCGAAAGCTTCCATTATCAGACGGATGTCCTAATCTCCGACACGGCCTTGTTTGCTGGTTTTCTTACTCTTTGGTTGAAATGCTGTGTAGTACCCACTAGGCCAGTGGATGCTGTTATAGTAGAAGTATAATACTTTGCTGTTCTCCTAGCTCATGGACGGCCTCTAAATCTCCTTTCAGCTATGGTATGCTGCTTGTAGAGTGGCCTACGGGAATTAGCCTCTGAGTTTATTACTGTCAAGAAATTAGACTCAGATGGGAAAACAATCATTCAAATTCCGACCCCTCGTGTGCCGATGCCATATATTTATTTGGTATCTTGATTTGTTTGGCACTGTCCTTCGATAATGTCGACCCCTGAATCGAGCAATACTTCGGCTCCTCTCGTTCAGCAATTGGAAACCGCTCGATGGGTCGGTTGGTATCAGGTTAAATTTCACGAGATATTTAGACGGGATTATAACTACGAGATCGCTTGCAAGTTTCCCGTTTTCGAGGGCGGTGCGTATGGAGAGATCTATCAAGATACCCCAGGGCATAATTCTTTTACTACACTTAGCAAAGGCGTCTTCTAGTGGCTCATAAATATTTGCCCAGGCTATCTTTTTTTCCGGCAAGGGAGGAAGTGCTTCATCGAGCCCTATCAGCCTTATCGCTTTTCTCGACAATTCGGCTATGATCAGATCTATGTTGGGAATCCAAACCCCGCCCTTGCATATATGGGTAATGTATATGAGGGAGCAAGAGCTTGGTATTATTCGGTGACAGGCTACACGGGAGCAAAATTCCAACTGCCACATAAGATGCCCAATATTCGTACTTCTTTAAGTTTTTGTACGTGGTATCAGGCTGCTTCCCAAATCTCAGCCTACAACATGAATACTTCTTGCTTGAAAGCCATTCATAAACGGTATGCTTTAAAGAGGAGTGCTAAAAAGTTCCGTGCCCGGGGGGGTTAACGAGTACTTATCATATGAAAAGGCGATTACTAAAGACGAACATCGACAATCGCCAGAAGGGGTTTCGGAAGAGATCAGGATGCCAGATACCCACGAGATGGAGTCCTCGAGAGTTAAAACCCGGAGCAAAAGCGCTACTGGAAAGAGGGCACTTGACCTAGCTGAGGAAGCCAAGTATGACAAACGAGCTCGTCAAAAGTTAACGCTCGAACCCCCTGCTTCTAAACTTATGTCAGATGCTCAGAAAGCATGGCATGCAGAAGAGGAAGAACAAGAGTCCACTGCTATGGGACTTTCGCCTCAGCCTGGTCTCCCTACTGTTGGTCCCGCTTTAGGAGGCACTATTTCTTCTGCTCATTCATTGAATGAAGAAGAGCGTGGATATGAATCATTTGTAGGGGGTGCAGAATTCACCCCTGAAGACACGCTTTATGATACTGCCTCCACTGCCCCTCATGTTAAAGAAGATAGACCTCCTGTCCCAGAACCTATCGTGACTGCCCAGCAAGACTTAGTAACGGACAAGTCTCCCTCCGCTTGTGTGTTATTATCGCCTGTAGGAGATACACAGCCAAGCCCTACGACTGGAGTCATATCAAAACCTACTATCACCGGGGATCCACAGCATTTCTTCCCATAGACGAAGAGAAGCCTATGGACCATAGCGATGGTGAGAATGATACAGATGATGGTGGCGTCCAAAGTGAGAGTAATGAGAATAATGACAACTTGGGTGATGATAGCGATGACCCCGGTGAGTGGGATATTCCACCGCCACCGTCTTCGGACAAGGCATCAGCCTACATTCCCCTGCCTCTCACTGGTAAGTGTCATTTATTCTGACTCATGACTAATCTTTGTTCTATATTTAAATAGTTTTCTCATACAGATCCTATGATACATGAGGCAAGTGCTGTCATCCCCCCTTCGACGCAACAGCTTCCACCACCATCAGCTCAAGTATCAGAGCCACCTTGCTTGGAGCTCTCAACGACAACTCTCCACAGAAGTTGTAAACGTGCCAAGATCATCTAAAATGGGGGAACTTATGGTTCTTCAATCGAGTCCATCTCAACTGGATGTCGACGTTCCCTCTCAAGCCACTACGCTAAAATCACCTGCTGGTCTCTTACTTGGCTCTGTATCTTCAGAAGTTTCTGTACCGTCTCCCATCGCTGCTTCGAGTCCTACGGATGTGCTAGATTTTCTCAAGATTCCTCTTGACTATTTAGGAAGTCTAACCAAGAAAGTGATTGAGTTTGTGTTGGCCGGCCAAGATACTTTTGAAACCTTCAAGCCTATGCTCGTCAACAGTTTGAACAACCTCAAGTTCGTGGGGGATGTTCCGGTAGTTGAGCATTGTTCTGAAGCCATTCGATGCTTAGAGGCACAATTGAGGTTCTTAGAGGCCTTAGGTCGTGCTGACATCCAAGCATAGATCGCGTCGACGCTCGAGGACATCCGGGCTGAAGAGGCTAATAAGTATGAAGCAGCTCAACGTCATATAGCTGAGAAAGAAGTTCAGGTGGAACATCTGCAGAAGCTGCATGCTCAAAAACAAACTGAGCTAGCGCTCTTCAATACTTCTTTAGAGAATTTACGAGAGAAGATCATGGCCACTGAAGTAGAGTTAGCTAGGTTGAAGGCTTAATTCAAACGAGAAGAAGCTATTGTCACTGAGCTCAACGTCAAAAGCATAACCTCTCTAGTAGATTATCGCACGGAAGCTAGCGCTCTTGAAGAGGCTAAAAAGGAGATTGCTGCCATGTTGTCTAGCGAGGATGAGCTTCGGAAACAGGCCAATATGCTGGTGCGAGCTGATCATGAAGAAAAACTTTTTGACATTAAGTCTCAGCTTGCCTCATTCAGCTTGATGGATTGATGAGCCTGTTCTTGTGTCGCTCCTTTGGTAGAAACAACATTTATCTTCCTGTTGCTTTATTTTCCTTTGAATAAAAGTAGTGATGTTTTGGTTTTTCATCGTTTCTTTTGCATATCGTATTTTGACATAGAACCGTGAAATTATGTTTTAATATCAAAGGATAGATTTGTAAATCTCAGAAATACCATATTAACATGGTGAGTTTGTGGTCTTGCCGCCCTATTGGTAGAAGTCGACACAATAAAAGTGTTGCGATCAGAGCAACTTTAAGGACCTATCGCTCTATTGACGAGAGTCGATAAGTTAAAAATATTGCGTTCGGAGCAACTTTGAGGACCTATCGCTCTATTGACGAGAGTCGATAAGTTGAAAATGTTACGTTCAGAGCAATTTTGAGGACCTATCGCTCTATTGACGAGAGTCGATAAGTTGAAAATGTTGTGTTCAGAGCAACTTTGAGGACCTATCACTATTGACGAGAGTCGACAAGTTGAAAATGTTGCGTTCGGAGCAACTTTGAGGACCTATCGCTCTATTGACGAGAGTCGATAAGTTGGTTTTGACAAAAGAGTTGTCATTGTGTGACGAAGTGATATAGACGGAATTCAAACTGCAGCTGTAGGGATTCAGAGGAACAGAACCATCCCCTGCGTTTGGGGTCTTTGAACTGGGTTGCGTATGTCTGAGACCGCGTTGTATATTTGAACGCATCTCTAGATCATTGCGTCTGGCTTCCTCTACAAATCTTTCAAATGCAGGGTCTCGTCCCGTGTCTTATCAGAAGTCCAAGCGACTATAATGATCACGAAGAGACCATACTTGGCGGGAGTCTCGGAACTCTATATTACCGTCATTAATTGTTTATAAATAGGCCTGATTAGTCTTGTCAAGAGCCTCAAACGCTTAAGCTTCTTTCTTGAACTCAGAAACGAGTTTTTTCTCGTTAATTCTAAAAAGTTCTTCGACTGCTCCGCCTCATCCTCCAGCCATGGCCTCCAAGAAGTCTTGCTCGAGCGGAGACAAAAAGGCAGCATACCCTATACCGTTGTCGGCGAATACTTTTGGGTCCACCTCCGGACCGACATCGATGCCTCCCTCACCAATGCCTGGACATCAAGGTAAGCCATGCTGTCTCTTCTGTTCAGTGTTCTTTTTAATGAGTTTTCTTCAAAATCCCTTAAGTGGGTTCTGGTTGATAGTGACGAATACGATTCATCTCTTCAATCTGTAATGTAATAAGAAATTTCTGCATCTTTCGACAAAAACTGTTCATCTCCTTAATTTCGAACGCCGAAAGACATTCCTATGTTCATTGACGAAACGAAGGGTCAATCCCTTAATCTCGAGCGCAGGAAGAAATTTCTGCGTTCATTGATGAAATAAGGAGTCGATCCCTTAATCTTAAGCGCATGAAGACGCTTCTGCGTTCATTAACAAGATGAAGGGTTGGTCCCTTCATTTTGACATCATGGTTTGATCCTGCTGCGTTTGACGCAGAATTAAACCCTACCATCCTGAAAATTCATAACGCAATTCACTACGTTCGTAATGATTCAATGCGGGTATAGATTCCTTACGTTCAGGTTGATCTTGACGCATGTCTATACTACTGCACTTGAATTTTTCTATGTTGCTGACTTTGTTTTTATTTGTTTTGTTGCAAGGTGGGCTTCTGCTGCTACGCCCCTCATCGTTTCAGAAGATGCTCCTTTGATTACACCCCTAGCTATAGTCCTTCCTGGTGAGGCTTTTACTCCACTCCCCGAGAGTGTGGCTTTCCTCACGAAGCTTCTGGAGAACATGGTGCGACAAGCTTACCTCATCACTGAGCAAGGATGGGCTACATTTCCCGAATTCTAGGGCTCATTCAGGGACGTGTTGCACTCTCTCTCTCTCTCTCTTATCAACCGCAGTTGGGCTCTGCACTGTGCTGAGAAGATTTACTTTTTCTCAGGCACTGTTGAAGCCTTAGAGAAATTGTAGCGTGTTGACTTGAGGCCGGAGGTAGAGGAGACTCTTCAAGCCTTGCGATCAGAAGCTGCTGTTGCTGTTGCTGCCACTGCTGAGGAATTGAGGGGGAGGGCCGAAGTAGAAGTTCGAGTCAAAATAGGCTTGAACGCATGGTTTTGTCTTTGCGTCTAAATAGGCTTGAACGCAACCCTGAGACTTAATCTGCATTTATAAAACTTGCATTTAGGAAGACCTGATACATCCCAAGTGACATCTGGAAGTTTTTTTGTTATAGTTGAAACTCCATGCTTGAATGAACTAGACGTAAGTCTGTCCCCTTTATAGAAACCAAAAACGCAATGTCGTGCCTTGCGTCCAAAAGACTTAAAACGCAGTTATAGAACTTGCGTTCAGGGAGGCTAGACGCTTTTTCTTCCAACTTTGAGAGTGTATCCTAAATTGTTAAGGCTTTTCCACTGAATCAAATCAATCTGACGACTTTCTGGTAGATTTTGAGAAATTTTCTTTATTATAACAGTTCTCAAAAACTTCAATCATCAGAGGTGTAATGTTAACTTGACGACTTATACAGTAAGAGAAACAAATTATTACTCCTCCTCTAATCGAGCTCCTAGTAGGTAACCCCCAGCTTAGCTTGCTTGGGGAGAAGTTTGGTAAAAAGAGACTTTGTACTCTATGGGTAATATTTAACCCCCAGCTTAGCTTGCTTGGGGAGAAGTTTGGTAAAAAGAGACTTTGTACTCTATGGGTAATATTTTTTAAGAAATTTTCCATTAATTGGCATCATGAGTCTGTCGCCTTTTTTATCGATGAGACGGTAGGCTCCATTGGAGTAGACTGTCTCTATCACAAAAGTTCTTTCCCATTTGGGGTTGAACTTCCCTTTGGTTTTGTGGGTCATTACCATAGGTCGTCGATTAGCCAAAACCAAATCGTCTCTCTTGAAAACCCGTTCTTTGACCTTTTTGTTATAGGCTTTAGAAATACGGGCTTGATATAACTCAATTTGTTGCTGAGCTTGAAGTCGCTTGTCGTCTAAAGCTTCGAGTTCTGGAAGACGTCGTTGATGTTTCTCTTCCTCTGTCATTCCAGTTATAATCGCGACTCTCAGGGAAGGGATTTGAATCTCTAGTGGTAGTACAGCTTCACAGCCGTATACTAAAGAGAATAGCGTAGCTCTTATAGGGGTTCTCACTGTTATGCAGTAGGCGCACAAACATTCGCCGAGTCTTTCGTCCCTATCGCGTCGGCTTTTGGAAACAAACTTTTTGATGAGCTTCACAATAGTTTTGTTAAAAGCTTCTGCAAGACCATTCATTGGCGGATAATATGCCGTAGATGTGACACTTTGGATTCTAAACTTATCACAAAATCTCTAAAATCCAAAGCTAACAAATTGTGTCCCATTGTCGTGAACTATTCGTCTCGGGACTCTAAAACGATAAATGACGTGGTGTTTGATGAACTTGATCACATTCTTTGTCTCGACTTATTTTAGCGGGATTGCCTCTGCCCACTTAGAGAAATAATTGGTTACGGCCAAAATGAACCGGTGTCCTTTGAAAGTCGGAGGAGAAATTAGTCCCATGATGTCCATGCCCCACATTTCGAATGGCCAAGAAGAAGATGTGGGATGTAAGTTTCTTGGTGCTTGATGGATAAAATCACCATGAACTTGGCATGCGTGGCAATGTTTAGCGTAGTCCACTACGTCTGCGAACATCCTTGGCCAATAATAATCGATTCGTCAAAGACGATCGCCTAATTTAGCTCCAGGCTAATGAGCTCCGCACATTCCGTCGTGAGCTTCCTTGAGGGCTTCTTTTGCTTCCTTTCGAGAGAGGCATCAAAGAAAAACTCCATCATGTGATTTACGATAGAGGATTTGAGAAACTGCATCGTAATAGAATTGGAGGGCCTTTCGTTTGATAGTGGCCGCTTCCTTAAGGTCTTCAGGCAAAATTCCATATATGGCATAGTCGATGTACGAGAATCGCAAATCTCTAGATTCAAGCTCCATCGCGGTTGTACAGACTTCTCCTATCGGTGTCTTATCCAAGCTTTCCTCTACAGGAATCTTAGAACAGTATAACTCACATCCCGTAACAGGAATCGTAGTTTAGGCCCCCGGGAGCAATGCTAAGGAGGTTGCCAACGAGGCTAAAGCATCTGCATAAGCATTCTTAGCTCGTGGAATATATTCAATAAAGAAACATTCGAATATCTTAGCTTGCTTTAGCACTACAGAGTAATACGGGATCAGATCCTCATGACGCACCTCGTATTCCCCTCGGACTTGATTCACGATTAGCTGAGAGTCACCGTAATCTTCAAGATGTCGAATATTAAGTTCCTCAGTGAATTGCATTCCTAATAGCAGAGCATTATACTCAGCTACGTTGTTAGTGCAAGGTTTGATCAGGGAAAATCCTCTTGGGATCACGTGACCATTCGGAGAAACGAACACCATTCCGACTCTCGCGGTAATTGCTCCATGAGGACTTGCTCTCGATGCACCGTCGAAGAATAATTTCCACACTTGCATAGCTTCTTGAGTGACGCAACTTTCCGCGACTTCATCGGGCAATTCTTCATACAGTTTAGACATCCCTGGCACCGGGTGATCGACTAAGAAATCTGCCAACGCTTGACCCTTGACCGCTTTTTGAGGCATGAATTGCATGTCATATTATGACAAGAGGATAGCCCACTTTGCCAACCGGCAATTCAGAGATGATGGTTTCATCATTAGAACTCTCAAGGGATTCACTTTGGAGATGACATGAATTGTTTGTCCCACTAAATAATGTCGCATCTTCTGGACAGCGAATACCAAAGCGAGACATTCTTTTTCAACTGGATTATACCGGTGTTCGGCTCCCATCATAGTCCTGCTTAGGTAATAGATGGCTTGCTCTTGACCTTGATCGTTGTTCTGAGCTAATAAAGCTCCTAGAGAATGGTCCATAGCTCTTACGTATAACAGGAATGGTTTTCCCGATATTGGGGCTACAAGAACCGACAGTTGAGTAAGATATTTCTTGATCTCCTCGAATGCTCTTTGGCAATCCCCATCCCAAATAAAGGATACTCCTTTCTTCATAAGTTTAGAGAAGGGTTGGCATCGCCCTGAAAGATTTAATATGAATCTCCGAATATAGGCTAATCTCCCTTACAAACCCCTGAGTTCTTTGAGATTCTTCGAGGGTGGCATGTCTTAGATAGCGCGAATTTTCTCTGGGTCAAGAGAAATTCCCTTGGACGTGTTAATAAATCTCAGGAATTTTCCGCTCGATACGCCAAGGAACGATTTGGTCGGGTTCATCTTCAGCTGATGTGCTCGCATGATATCAAACATTGTCTTCATGTCTGTAAGATGGTCACCTTTGTGCTGGCTTTTTACTGCTATATCATCAACATAGCATTCGATCTTCTTACGAAGATGTTCATGGAAGATGGCATTCATTGCACATTGATAAGTTGCACCTGCGTTTTTCAGGCCGAAGGGCATCACTGTGTAGCAATACACCCCCAGTGGAGTTCTGAACGCAGTATGCTTTTCGTCTTCAGGATGCATCTTAATTTAATTGTACCCTAAGAATCCGTCCATGAAAGACATCCTTTCATATCCGCATGTATTGTCGATCATGACATCAGTGATAGGAAGAGGAAACTCATCTTTTGGACAAGCTGCGTTGAGGTCACGAAAGTCAATGCATATTCGGACTTTATACCATTTTTCTTAGGAACTGGAACAATGTTGGCTACCCAGTCTGGGTGTTATTCCTCTCTGACAAAACCCAAGTCTATAAGCTTTTTAACTTCGGACTCAATTGCTTCCATGATCTCTGGACGAAACCGGCGTTATTGTTGTCTAACGGGTTTTGCATCCGGATTGATGTTGAGCCGATGTATGGCAACTTTTGGGTCAAGACCAGGCATGTCTTCATAGTTCTAAGCAAAGACATCTATATATTCTCGGATTAGAGATATAAGGTCCTCTCTCTCAGATGATGATAAATTTTCAGCTATAAAGATGGGCTTAGGGTCATGTTCATCTCCCATGTTGACCTGGATTACTTTATCTTCAGTGGGTGGTTCACGTTGTTCGAAGCGCATATCCCACAAGATGTTGAGGCGTTTGATCCAAGGATCGTCGGTCGATTCGATTAACTCTTTATCACCCCCGGCATCTTCATCTGGATGACTAGTTGAAACTATGTTCACAGTCAGACTTTTAAAGGAAGGCCCAGCGCTAACGTCGGATTCCCAGGAAGATGTTTCGGATGAATGGTCCTGATGCAGATAATTACTGATTTCATTTTTTGAGACAGAGGGGGTTGTGACGTAACCCACACCCCTTCCGGTTTTTTGATAGTAGTCCGGAGGTTTTCCTTCGGGGGTTAAAGACATTCGAATCGGTGTTCGCCTTCCTTTCCCGAAGTTTAAACCCTATTTTTCGTTGAAGTTATATCCCATTCTTTTTATTAAATGTATAGAATTGGGTTCATGATAATGGAATTGAGGAACTCCATCATCTTCTTCCAAGCTTCCCCATTTGAGTGGTTCGGGTTTGACTTTACCGAAATGGATTGGCCTCTGCCCTTTCCTTTTGGATGGGACTTTGAAGAAAGCCTTTTGTACATCTTCTGCTTCTTCATCTGATACGAAGGATGACTTAATTGGCAATGCGAGGGATGCCTCTGCGCATAATATGTGCCACGGGTTGGTACCTGCATCAGTTTTATTCTTTATTTGTTCATTATCAGATGACTCATCAGACAAGTACGCCAAAATAAAATTTTCATTAATGCACCATTCGCCCTCACTCAGTACATTATTATTGCTCTCATCTAGACCCATTACATTGAAGTTCAACTCCCATTTACAATTTCCTTCAGGGTCTGGCTCGACGTCTGCTTCATTACCGCTGTCAATCTCTTCTTTCTCCTGTGATTCTGAGTAGAATACCGAATCTGTGTGGAAGTTATCCACTCCCTTGAAAGGAAATTTTTCCGCAACTAGGATTTGAACTTCACCCTCATCATTGACATACTTCATTACCTGATGTAGGGTGGATGGGATAATGCGATTTGCGTGAATCCATGGTCGTCCCAACAATAAATTGGAGGACGTGTCCGCATCTATGATGTAACAAGTCACTTCGGACTTGAGATCTCTAATCTGGCATCTGAGTTTGATCTTTCCCAGGGGCCGAGTGCTGTTAGCGTTGAATCCGAAGATAGTAGTCTGAGTAGCATTCAGCCGATACATGGGAATCCCTAAGACTTGCATGACTCTGTAAGGCATGATACTGAGTGTCGAGCCTGGGTCAACCTGAACGCGACTGATTTCTGATGACCCGATGTATCCTGTGTAGTACAGGGGTCTGTCATGTTTATGTTTTACTTTCATATCCTCCTGAGTGAATGATATGCAGGATAGACTTCTTGCTGCTTGTAAGCATTGCAGGCAAGACTGATCTTCAGCTACTTCAGGAATTGGAGTGACTTGAGTGATAAAGCTCTCCGTATTCTTTAAGGCTTCGATGAGAGCTTCCTTAGTAGATTTGGACAATGTCAGGAGTTCATATAGAGTAATCCTGGCCAGTATGTTAGCCAGCTGGGCCATGACATTGAATTAGAAGGGAGCGCTCGACTCCCCAAGATCCTGGTGAAGATTTTTGTTGAACCGGAGCTCCTTTTATTTTCCTTTATCGACCGGCTTCTTTGGTACAGAACCCCCAACGTCTTGGGGCTGTTCTCGACTTCTTGAGCATTCTGGTCATAGTCTCTCAAGTTAGCTTTTCCCGACCGAGTGCCAGGGTTGCCACCTGGGTATGCTGCCAGGCGATTCTCTCTTCTTCTGAGTCGGTGAGAGGTTTGAGATGATCATCATTCTCATTAACAGAGGGGCTAATTATGTTGGATGACTTAACTATATCTCCCTTCTTTTTGGACGTGGTTTTTGTCCATTGTTGATCTTCAATTAGGTCGGGATGGACACACATGATCTCCCCTTTTGGGGCAGTGAGGGGTACCAACCCCCTATCCTTCTGATTGTTTAAGTCGGTGTTTTTCAAGTGTATTTCCCCTTTATGGATGGGAATGACGTCATCTGTAGCAGTTACAGGGAGGAAATCACCGAACGTAGGTCCGAACCTTGCGTTCAAAATTTTAGAGACCTTGGTTCAATAGTCCGAATGCAGGTCTAAATCTTGCGTTCGAAAATTTAGATACGGGTTGAGACCCTGCATTTAATGACCTGGACGCAAGTCTGAGCTTTATATTCTTGAGTTGGACTTTTTCTGACTAACTTTTCTATTTGCAGTATGCTACTCCAAAGAGCCTCTTTCCTTCAACCACTACTTCGGTCATGCGGGAGGTGCGGAGAAGAATACTGTCTTCAGTTTCGCCTTTGAATATCTAGTGTTTCAGAACACCCACAAAGAACGGTCGAAGCTCATCACCCAAGCCTTCCCCGAGACTCTTAGATCCTTGATTACGGACGCCAAATTTGAAACTACGGGGCGCGAGATTTTAAAGAAGCCATCCTTCCTATTCGGGGATTCTGTGAAAATGGACCCCAAGCGGATGTCCGAGGGGAATTACAAATGGTTGAAGGTCGTCAACAACCGTCGTCTTTTCCTTCCCAATTTGGAGCGGATGTGGCCGATCTCTTATTATCAGTGCACTTCTATCCCGCGGTCGATGAATTGGGAACTTGTTCAAGACCAAGGCGGTGTTGCTACGGGGCACATCACTCATCGGGGTACTCATCCCGCTGGCTTCAATAATTTTATGGCTTTGAAGCCATGTTTATTCCAAAAAGAGCATCCTGTCGGAGAGCCTGCTAAATTGGCGGAGGTATTCATTGGAACATTTATTTCTGTCAAAGGAGAGTTCCCTGCTCGAGATTTCAGGGCCCCTACTTGGGTTCACTCCAGTGATGCGGACTGGTGGGCCCGGATGGTAAATTTTGTCTTGGAGGAACTAGAAGAACCTTTGAGAATTTCGGATTTGAGAGTTCCAATAATGGCCACTCGATATGGCATTCCTCCGAATTACAGCGGACTCTTCGCTATGCTGGAATTCTACAACCCTCACACCGGCACCTTTTTCACTCCAGTTGGTGAACTGGGCTTCGCTCTCCACGAAATGTTTGAGATTTTTGGACTGCCTTTTGGAGAATTGCCTTATGAGGAGTTTGTTCCCGGAAGCAGGGAATTAAAGATCCTGAAAAATGGTGCTCCCGAAATCTACAACACTTATTGGGAATTGATGTGCCATTTCCAGTTTTTCTGGATTCGTTCTTTGATGTGATGGACTTGCTTGAGCGTATTAATCGCGGCTGGACTGATCACTGCGCCAAGAAGATTCACTTGTTCAGACGCACTGTGGAAACCCTAGAGGAGCTTCAGAGCGCTGACTTGAAGCCTGAGATAGGAGAGGCTCTTCAGGCTTTGCGATCAGAAGCTGGTGCTGCTGCTGTCACTGCTGAAGAATTAAGGAGGAGAGCTGAAGCAGAGATCCGAGCCAAGCATGCTGCACGTACAGCTCAAGCCAAGGCCCGCCTTGCATCCTTTTCCCTTCGGGAACCCCCTTTTTTTATTAAGTAAATTTTTAGTCTGTAATAACCTTTTGGTACTTCCTCAAACACTTATTATTTGCATGAAATGAACTGCTGCTGTTTTTCTTGCATTTTTCTGTGTTTGTCTGGGATGTTGCAGTCTTGTTGTGATGTTGGAAGTTCGGCAAATTATTCCTTTGTATTTGAACGGCTTGAACGCAGGCCCATTGGGGACATCTGGCTTTGTCAAACAGGTTTGACCGCGACTTCAAGACTTCTGAAAGTTGAAATGATCATGTTGTGCGTTCATTGGTGCGAACGCAGTGTCAGGTTCTGCAGCTGTAGGACTTGAAGCGCAGCTGTAGACTTGTTTTGAACGCAGCCATAGGGCTTGCGTTCAAGAGGACTGAACGCAGTCAAGTCTTGCAGTCGTGGGACTTGAAACGCAGCTATAGACTTGTTTTGAACGCAGCCATAGGACTTGCGTTCAAGAGGACTGAACGCAGTCAAGTCTTGCAGTCGTGGGGCGTTCAAGAGGACTGAACGCAGTCAAAGGACTTGCGTTCAAGAGGACTGGACGCAGTCAAAATTAGGACTTTTTCACCAAACAGATTATGCTGATAGTTATCTGAAAGACTTTGGAAAATTCTTTTATTATAATGATTCTCAATAACTTAAATCGTCAGAGGTGTAATGTTAACTTGACGACATACAAAGTAAGAGAACTTCTTTACTCTACTCAAATGAACATAAGCAACCCCCAGCTAAACTCAAGAGACTTGCAGCTTACGGGTAATATTTCTTAAGAAACTTCCCATTAATTGGCATCATAAGTCTGTCGCCTTTCTTATTGATGAGACGGTAAGCTCCGTTGGAATAGACTATCTCAACGACAAAAGGCCCTTCCCATTTAGGGTTAAACATCCCTTTAGTTTTGTGAGTCATCACCATGGGTCGTCGATTGACCAAAACCAGATCGCCCTTCTTGAAAATCCGTTCCTTAACCTTTTTGTTGTAGGCTTTGGAAATACGAGCTTGATATAGTTCAATCTGTTGTTGAGCTTGGAGTCTCTTGTCGTCTAAAGCTTCGAGTTCCTGCAAGCGTCGTTGGTGTTTCTCTTCGTCTGTCAGTCCAGTTGTGACCGCGACTCTCAGAGACGGGATCTGAATCTCAAGTGGTAATACAGCTTCACAGCCGTATACTAAGGAGAATGGCGTAGCTCTGGTAGAGGTCCTCACTGTTGTTCGGTAGGCCCACAAACACTCGGCCAAGTCTTTCGTCCCAATCACGTCGGCTTTTGGAAACAAACTTTTTGAGAAGCTTTACTATGGTTTTGTTGAAAGCTTCCGCAAGACCATTTGCTGGCGGATAGTATGCCGTAGATGCGACGCTTTGGATGCGCAATTTATCACAGAATCTCTGAAATCCAAAGCTAACGAATTGTGTCCCGTTGTCGTGAACTATTCGTCTCGGGACTCCAAAGCGATAGACAACGTGATGTTTAATGAACTTGATCACATTCGAAGTCTTGACTTCTTTCAACGGGATTGCTTCGGCCCATTTGGAGAAATAGTCGGTCACGGCCAGAATGAACCGGTGTCCTTTGGAAGTTGGAGGAGAAATTGGTCCCATAATATCCATGCCCCACATCTCAAATGGCCACGTTGCAGATGTAGGATGTAAATTACCTGGCGCTTGATGGATAAAATCTCCATGAATTTGGCATGCATGACAGCGCTTAGCATAGTCGATCGCGTCTGAAAACATCTTTGGCCAATAATAGCCAATTCGTCGAAGACGATCTCCTAATTTAGCTCCGGGCTGATGCGCCCCGCACATTCCGTCGTGAGCTTTCTTAAGGGCCTCCTTCGCTTCCTTTCGAGAGAGACATCGAAGCAAAACTCCGTCGTGTGATTTATGATATAGGGTTCGAGAAACCGCATCATAATAGAACTGGAGGGCCTTTCGTTTGATAGTGGCCGCTTCCTTAGGGTCATCAGGCAATATTCCGTATATGGCATAGTCGATATACGGGAATCGCCAAACTCTAGCTTCAAACTCCATCGATGTTGTACAGACTTCCCCTGTCATCGTCTCATCGGAACTTTCTTCCATAGGAATCTTGAAGCAGTATAACTCGCGTCCTGTAACCGAGATTGTAGTTTTAGCCCCTGGAGGTAATGCTAATGAAGTTGCCAGCGAGGCTAACGCGTCTGCGTAAGCATTCTGAGTTCGTGGAATGTATCCGATAAAGAAACCTTTAAACTTCTCAGCTTGCTTTAGCACTGCGATATGATACTGGATAAGATCCTCATGCCGCACTTCGTATTCCCCTCGGACTTGATTAACGATGAGCTGAGAGTCACCGTAAGCTTCGAGATGCTGAATATTAAGTTCTTCGGCAAATTGCATTCCTAATAGCAGAGCATTGTACTCGGCCACATTGTTGGTGTAGGGTTCGATTAGGGAGAACCCCCTTGGGATTACGTGACTGTTCGGAGAAATGAATACGACCCCCACTCCTGCAGTGATTGCTCCGTGAGGGTTTGCTCTAGATGCCCCGTCGAAGAATAATTTCCACACATGCGTGGTTTCTTGAGTAACGCAAGTTTCAGCGACTTCATCAGGCAACTCTTCATACAACTTAGATGTCCCTGGCACCGGGTGATCAGCTAAGAAATCTGCCAATGCTTGACCCTTGAGTGCCTTTTGGGGCATAAACTGCATATCATATTGTGACAAGAGAATGGCCCACTTTGCGAGCCGGCGATTTAGAGATGACGGTTTCGTCATCAGAACTCTCAAGGGATTCACTTTAGAGATGACGTGAATTGTTTGTCCCACTAGGTAGTGTCGCATCTTTTGAACCGCGAATACCAAAGCGAGACATTCTTTTTCAACTGGATTGTATCGGTGTTCGGCTCCCATCATAGTCCTGCTTAGGTAATAGATGGCTTGCTCTTGACCCTGATCGTTATTCTGGGCCAACAGAGCTCCAAGCGAATGTTCCATGGCTCTCACGTACAGCAGGAACGGTTTTCCTGATATTGGGGCTACAAGAACGGTTGAGTAAGGTACTCTTTAATCTCCTCGAATGCTTTTTGACATTCTGTATCCCAGACAAATGATACTCCTTTCTTCATGAGCTTAGAGAAAGGTTGACAGCGTCCTGAGAGATTTGATATAAATCTACGAATATAGGCCAATCTCCCTTGCAAACCCCTGAGCTCTTTGAGATTCTTAGGCAGTGGCATGTCTTGGATAGCACGCACTTTTTCCGGGTCGAGAGAAATTCCCTTGGAGGTAACGATAAATCCCAGGAATTTTCCACTTGATACCCCGAGAAATGATTTTGTCGGGTTCATCTTCAATTGATGTGCTCGCATGATATCGAACATTGTCTTCAAGTTTGTAAGATGATCATCTTTGTTTTGGCTTTTTACCGCTATATCGTCAACATAGCACTCAATTTTCTTACGTAGGTGCTCGTGAAAGATGACATTCATTGCATGTTGATAAGTTGCACCCGCGTTTTTCAGGCCGAATGGCATCACTGTGTAGCAATACACCCCCAGTGGTGTTCTAAAAGCGGTATGCTTTTCATCTTCTGGGTGCATCTTGATCTGATTGTACCCGAAAAACCCGTCCATGAAAGACATCCTTTCATATCCACAGGTGTTGTCGATCATGACGTCGGTGATAGGAAGCGGAAACTCATCTTTTGGACAAGCTGCATTAAGGTCACGGAAGTCAATGCATATCCGGACTTTACCGTTCTTCTTGGGCACTGGGACGATGTTATTGGCCACCCAGTCAGGGTGTTGTTCTTCCCTGACAAAACCTGAGTCTATAAGCTTTTTAACTTCTGACTCGATTGATTCCATGATCTCTGGACGAAACCTACGTTGTTGTTGTTTAACGGGTTTTGCGTCCGGATCAATGTTGAGACGGTGCATGGCAACCTTCGGGTCAAGGCCAGGCATATCTTCATAATTCCAAGCAAAGACATCTATATATTCTCGGATGAGAGATATGAGGTCTTCTTTTTCGGATGATGATAAGTCTTCAGCTATGAATATGGGCTTAGGATCATGTTCATCTCCCATGTTGACCTGGATCACTTTATCTTCAGTGGGTGGTTCGCGTTGTTCGAATTGCATATCCCACAAGATGTTAAGACGTTTGATCCAAGGATCATCGGTTGATTCGACTAACTCTTCATCACCCCTTGCGTCTACATCTGGATGACTGGTCGAAACCATGTTCACAGTTAGGCTTTTAAAGAAAGGTCCAACACTGACGTCGGATTCGCAAGAAGATGTTTCGGAGGAATGGTTGTGACGCAGGTAGTTGCTGATTTCGTTTTCTGAGGCTGACGGGGTTGTGACGTAGCCCACGCCTCTTCCGGTTTTTTGATAGTAGTCCGGAGGTTTTCCTTCAGGAGTGAGAGACATTCGAATCGGCGTTCGCCTTCCTTTCCCAAAGTTTAAACCCTGCTTCTCATTAAAGTTATATCCCATTCTTTTCATTAAATGTATAGCATTGGGTTCATGGTAATGAAATTGAGGGACACCATCATCTTCTTCCGAGCTTCCTCGTCGGAGTGGTGTGGGTTTAACTTTACCGAGACAGATTGGCTTTTGCCCTTTCTTTTTAGACGGGACTTCGAAGAAAGCCTTTTGTGCATCTTCTACTTCTTCATCGGAAGTGAAGGATGACTTAATTGGCAATGTGAGGCATGCTTCTGCACGCAATGTATGCCATGAGCTGGTACCTGTATTATGATTGTTCTCTATTTGTCCAACTTTAAAAGATTCATCCGACAAATACGCCAAAATAAAATCTTCATTAATGCACCACTCGCCCTCACTCGGTACATTATTATTGTTCTCGACTGGACCAATTACATTAAAGTTCAGCTCCCATGGGCAATTCCCTTCCGGGTCTGGTTCGACATCTGCCTCATTACCACTGTCGACGTCTTCTTCCTCTTGCGACTCTGAGTAGAAGACTGAATCGGTGTGGAAGTTTTCCACTCCCTTGAAGGGGTATTTCTCCGCAATCAGGGTCCGAACTTCATCTTCATCATTGACATACTTCATAACTTGATGCAATGTAGATGGGACAACGCGATTTGCGTGAATCCATGGTCGTCCTAATAACAGATTGTAAGACGTGTCCGCATCTATGATGTAACAAGCCACTTCGGATTTTGTTGAACCGGAGCTCTTTTTGCTTCCCTTTATCAACCGGCTTCTTTGGCACAGAACCCCCAGCGTCTTGGGGCTGTTCTTCAGCTTCTTGAGCGTTCTGGTCATAATTCCTCAAATAAGTTTTCCCCGACCGAGTACCGGGGTTACCTTCTGGGTATGCTGCTAGGACGATCCTCTCTTCTTCTGAGTCGGTGAGAGGTTTGAGATGGTCATTATTCTCATTAACAGAGGGGCTAATCATGTTGGATGACTTAGCCTTGCCTCTTTTCTGCTTGAATGCAATGTTCATCCATTGTTGATCCTCAATTAGGTCCGGATGGACCCACATGATCTCTCCCTTTGGAATAGTGAGGTCTGATTGTGTAAGTCGGTGTTTTTCAGGTGCATCTCCCCTTTACGGACTGGGATGACACCGTCTGTAGCAGCTACAGGGGGAAAATCACCGAATTGGACCGCAATCAAGTTAGTAGATACAGTCTTCTGCTCCGGCTTCAGAGTAAGTACATTAGCATTCACCAAATTTTGCAAGATGTCCTTGAACACATAGCATTTTCTGGTAGGATGTCCCAAGAACCTGTGATAGCGACAGTAATTGGGGTCATCTACCTTTCCTGCTTCATCTGGTTTTCTGATTTCAGGGAGCTGCAATTTATTGTTCTTCCGAAGTAGTTGGAACAGAGTGTCCACATGCTCTTCTTTGAACGAATACTGCTTGGGCGCTCTTTGCTGATTGGGTGTCTTGCCTTGCTTAGTAGGCGGTGGTACTTGCGTGTAGTCAGCTGCTAAAGTCTCTTTTCCCTTAGACCGCTGGGCATTGTTCTGATTGCGTTGCTGCTGCGGCTTGGGTTGTGGCTCTTCTTCAGCTTTGATCCGAGCTACAATCTCTTCAGCTTGCTCTCCTTGCGACACCAGTTGTCTCCAGGAGCGACACTCTGCTACCCCTATCTGAGCAAGAAGCTGGGTCTGCAAGTTGTGCCTGCAAGTTTCGACCAAGGTTGATTGAGTCATACCTGAGGGGCATCGCAATGCCATGCTGCGGAATCTTTCAACATAGGTCTTGATAGACTCTCCTTTTTTCTGCTTAGTGGCGAGAAGAGTCGGGACTGAGACCTCTGTGTCGTCTTCAAAGAATCTGGCCAAGAAAAGCCTTTCCAAATCTACCCATTTCTGAATAGATCCAGCAGGCAGTTTCATAAACCATTCAAATGCGACGCCTTTGAGAGTACTGATGAATAGCCGGGTCAGAATGGCGTCGTTTGACACTACATCTCCAGTCTGGGACTTGAAGTAGTAGATATGCTGATTTGGTGATCCTGTACCGTCAAAAGGTTGTAGCGTCGGGGCCTTAAACTTTGGCGGATAGGGAGCTGTATCCCATTCTGCAGGGTAAGGTCGTATCACTCCTTCCTCGCGAAGCTCGCTTCTGTTGGCCATTGCATTAAGGCGGGCTTCTAGCTCATCTACTTTGGTTGACTGAGGATATAGCTCTTTTTCCACCTCCTTCTCACCTTCAGAAGAGGATCCCAGGTTGTGAGTCTCACGATCTGAATGTTCGTGTACTTTTTGCTTTCCCTTTGATGTTGTCTTCCGGGAAGATTCAGGTTTTTGACCTTTTTCTGCCAGGACCTGGGCCAACATATCCTTCAATTAGAGAAGTGTTTCCTGTTGCGCCTGGAGCATGACATGATGTTCGTTTACTCTTTTGGCTATGTCCTCGGGGTTTCCCGTCATATAAACAGAAACCTTCTGTGCTCCGACAGAGCTTGAAGATTGAGATTCAGCTATTGCCGAATGTTCATCACTCGTCGTAATCCCTTTGGCTAACCTTTGATAATTAACCGGTCGTATAGCTCCGGTCCGTGATCGAGTATGCCGATACACCCCTTCGAACTCGTCACAAATTTCTCGAACAGTCGGGGAATGGCTCCTTTCTGATTCATCAGAACTAGGATACGAGATCTTCCCTCTGCCGGTCATGTTGATAGTAACCTGAGGATACTCGGCTTCAGAATCTTTCTTCTTATGATGGCGTCGTCTCTTGGTAGGTCTGACGACATCCGCCAATCTGTCGAACACCGATTGTCGGGGTTCAGGTACGCAACATTGGCACTCGGAGAGGACTGCTGAAATAATCCTCTCACAATGGCAGGACTGATTCGCCTACTGCATTGGTTTTCTTCTAGAGAGTAAATCTCGCAAGTCGGGGCTTTGAGATTGATTCTTTTGAGGGGGCGAGACTGGTTCTTGGTGGACGTGAATCTTGAGTCCACTTCGATCCTTTTTAACTTGGCGGACCACATCGTATTTAGGAAGCGAAGTGCGAGGGTCGCGTTGTGATTTATAAACACCAGGCCTTGGCCTGCGTTCAGTTGATGAAACAGACCCCTTAAGGTCTTGTTTTGTATGGACGCACTCATGAGGCATCTGTTTTCCTTTAGCAGGGCTGTGCTTTGATTGTACAACGCACCACTGAGGGTCGCGTTTAAGTTGAATCACCCGAGGTTCATAATTGGATTCGTTACCTCGAAGTGTGCGTTCTGGAGTATGAACGCAATGCTTCGGTAAAGCTTCGGAAATGCAATCCTTGCGTTGGACCAAGGATTGATTTTCTCGGAGATATGCTCGTCGGATGGATCTTCTCCGTCTTCGAGCGGTGTTTTTCTTGGCTTGTTTCAAAGCTTTAGCAGCAGCATTGTCGGCGTTGATTAGGCCTTTCTCTGTCATAGGCCTCTTATAACCCAGTACACGCTGTGCCGAAACGGGTGCGGAATCTTCAGCTTGCAGAGCAAATTTGAGGCTTTGGCGAAAGGAGAGGGCTTTCTTTGGCGTCTCAACAGCAGTTAAAACCTCTTTAGAGTTCTGACAGGCATCTCGTCAACAGCAGTTAAAACCTCTTTAGAGTTCTGACAGGCATCTCGCCTAGCCCTGGGGCTAAGCGATCCAGAGGAGAGGGCCTCCTCGTACTTGGCTTGGTCAAACTCCACAACAAGAGTTTCGACGGTTGTTCCTGTGAGATGAACGTCGGATTGCGCTACCACTTCTTCGTCAGAGAAGCTAGTCCCCAGCAGAGTCACCATCTTTTGTTTGTCGGAAATTTTGTAATAAGAAAATGAATAAAAGAATTGCGTTTGACTTTATTCTCTCTAACTGTTTAGAAAAAGAATGATTACAACTCTCTCTACTCTCGATTACAATTTGAATTTCTGATTACAAAAGAGAAGAGAATGATCTGAATTCTCTCCTTTGTTTAATTCTGGGTTCTTCACGGTGGCGATGAGATGCCTCCCTCGAATGCTCGCGTCGAGTTTGCTTCTCGTTGACGATCCGAATATCTATACTCACTGGAACAACGGTTTGATCTTGCTGATAATTCTTGACGAATATTGTAGTTCAGAACGAATAACAAACTCTGATAAAAAGAGTTGTTTGAACCGAAAATGATTCGGTTAATAAGCCAAGTATCTAACGTCTAGATCCCTCAATGGATGTTGATTCCCCAGACTGTGAGCCACTCCTCAAATCGTGGGTGAAGAGCGGTTTTCGAAACTGCCTGGATCGTGTTTGAACTGGTCAGAACTTTGACATGCGTTCTGGCCTAAATTCTGTGTTTGAACGCAGCATCTGGAGGTGCGTTCTGCAGCGGTATTGAGCTGCGTTCTTCGATGTTTGAAGGTGCATTTGATAGCAGTATAGAGCTGCGTTCGATGTCGGTTGGAGCTGCGTTGGGCAGCGATGATGAGCTGCATTGGGCAGCGATGATGAGCTGCGTTGGGCAGCGATGATGAGCTGCGTTTGAGAGCTGCTGAAGCCGCGTTCGAGCTGTGATTGGCAACGATTGGAGCTGCGTTTGAGCTTCTCTATCTTTATATATGGATTACACCAATGACCAGTAAAGAAGGTCTTATTCGGGCCATTTGTGATAATTGAGGCATCTCAATAACGCCCTATCAACTGCAGATCACGATCTCCACTAAGATTTTATTGCATAGCTTAACCATGTGCTCTTCAGTGTGTCGAATATCATTACACTGCTCATCAGCACCTCTGATAGTTGCTAATATAATATTAATCATGTTGTTGTCGCAGCCATCAAGATCAATCATCTCACATAAGAAGCTGCATTTGCGTTTGCCGCGGTAGGTGATTGAATTGGTGTTGTGTCTTGATGATGGTACGCAGAGAGGGCTTCCATGTCTTGGTTTGAAGAGGTTGTCGATTTGTAATCTCTTTCTATCAGAGTGTTGCTAAAAATCGTCGTTTTGTAATCTTTGCTTTAGCTCTTTGACATGTGAAAGTCTTCAAATTGTAGCCTTCTGGAAGTCGTCCGATTGTAACTTCCATCATCAGTGTTTGATGGGGAATCAGCTATCTTCTATTATTTTTAGACAGCCTACACTAGCTCATCCACTTTAGTTGACTGAGGATTCGGATCTCTTTCCGTCTCTCTCTCGTTTTCGGAAGAAGACTCCAAATTGTGATTTTCATGTTCTGAGTTCTCATGTGCTTTCTGTTTTCCCTTGGAGGTTGTCCTTCGGGAAGATTCAGGTTTTTGGCCTTTTTCGGCGAGGAGATGGGCCAACATATCCTTCATTTGGAGAAGTGTCTCTTGTTGTGCATGGAGCATAACGTGGTGTTCGTCAGGCCAACATATCCTTCATTTGGAGAAGTGTCTCTTGTTGTGCATGGAGCATAACGTGGTGTTCGTCAACTCTTTTAGCTAAATCCATTTGGAGAAGTGTCTCTTGTTGTGCATGGAGCATAACGTGGTGTTCGTCAACTCTTTTAGCTAAATCCTTTGGGTCTCCGGTCATGTAAACGAAAACTTCCCGTGCCACGACGGAGCTTGAAGATTGAGATTCGACGATTGCCGAATGTTCATCATCAAAAGTAATTCCTTTGGCCAACTTTCTATAGTCAACCGAGTGGATAGCTTCTGTCCACGTCCGAGTATGTCGATATACTCCTTCGAACTCATCGTAAATTTCCCGAACGGTCGGGGAATGGCTTCTTTCTGATTCATTAGAATTGGGAGCCGAGGCTTTCCCTCTGCCGATCACATTAATAGTGACCTGAGGATATTCAGCTTCTGCTATTTTCTTCTTACAATAACGTCGTCACTTGATAGGTCTAGCAATGTTCACCAGTCTGACGAACACAGATTGTCGGGATTCAGGTGCATAATAGTGGCATTCGGAAAGAACCGCTAAAATAAGCCGCTCACAATGACACGAATGAGCTGCTTGTTGTGTTGGTTTCCCACTAGGGAGTAACTCTCGCAAATCAGAGACTTGAGAGTAATTCTTCGTCGGAAATAAGACTCCATGTCTTTGAGTGGGCGAGACGGGTTCTTGTTGGACATGAACCTTAAGCCCTTGAACTTGGCGGACCACATCGCGTTCTGGAGACGAAACGCTAGGGTTACGTTGTGATTTGAAAACACCAGGCTTTAGCCTGCATTTAATTGATGAAACAGACCCCTTAGGGTCCTGTTTTATTTGGACGCACTCATGAGGTGTGTGTTTATCCTTAGCAGTATTGTGTTTTGGATGGACAACGCACCACTGAGGATCGCGTTTAAGCTGTATCACTCGAGGCTCATAGTTAGGCTCATTGCCGCGAAGTATGAGTTCTGGAGTAGGAACGTAATCTTTGGGCGGAGCTTCAAAAATGCAATCCTCGCGTTGAACTAGGGATCGGTTTTCTCAAAGATGCGCACGCCGGATGGATCTTCTGCGTCTTCGAGCGGCGTTCTTCTTAGCTTGTTTCAAAGCCTTTGCAGCAACATCATTGGCGTTTATATAGTTTGACTCTTCTATAGGCCGTTTGTAGCCCGTAGTACGTCATGTTGATGTAGACATAGACTGTTCAACTTGTTAGACAAGTCCAGCAGAGGCTAAGTCTGCTCTTTCAGAGGAGGGGTGATTTGATGAATATCGGCTAATGGAGAGGGCTCTCTTTGACCTTTCAGTAACAGGTTGGATCTCTTTGGAGATTTTTCGAATGTTGCGCTTGGCCTTGGGGCTAAGCGATCCAGAGGAAAGAGCTTCCTCGTACTTGGCTTGATCAAACTCTACAACGAGAGTTTCAACAGTTATTCCAGAGAGATGGACATCGGATTGCGCCACCACTTCTTCGTCAGAGAAGCTAGTCCCCAGCGGAGTCGCCATCTTTTATTTGTGAAAAATTTATAATAAGAAAATAATGAAAGAATTATATCTGATTTTATTCTCTCTAACTACTTAGAAAAAGAACATTTACAACTCTCTCAACTCTCGATTACAATTTGAATTCCTGATTACAAAAGAGAAGAGAATTGATCTGAATTCTCTCCTTTGTTTAATATGGGTTTTTCACAGTAGCGATGAGATGCCTCCCTCGAATGCTTGCGTCGAGTTTGCTTCTCGTTGATGATCCGAATGTCTCAACCCACTAGAACAAATGACTTGTGTGATCGAACTGATCAAGAACTCTCCACGAGTGTTGTAACTCAGAACGAGTAACAACTCTGGTGAAAAGAGTTGTCGAACTGATCAAGAACTCTCCACGAGTGTTGTAACTCAGAACGAGTAACAACTCTGGTGAAAAGAGTTGTTAGAACCGAAAATAATTCGGTTGAAGTGTTGTAACTCAGAACGAGTAACAACTCTGGTGAAAAGAGTTGTTAGAACCGAAAATAATTCGGTTGAGAAACCAAGTATCAAATATCTAAAAATCTTTAGTTGTTGAAGATTGTTGCCTCTAAATTCTCTCCTCCCCTAGATCTGATCTCCAAAATCCGATCCTGAACTCTGTTGAGTTTGTTGATATTTATAGGGGAATTAGAGGTGTAACTGCCCCCATAATCTGCTCCTAAATGGGGGTTTAGTCGCCCGATTACTCGGATGTAACAACCCATGTAAACCACTCCCCAAATCATGGGTGAAGAGCAGTTTCGAGGTCGCTACGATTATGTTTGAACAGGTCAAACGCAAGTCTTGCGTTGTTGAACATGAACTTGCGTATACCTCTGGATGATGCGTTAACGTCTAGGCTTGAGTTGCGTCTGGATATGATCCTGCGTCTAAACGCAGTGTCTGGAGTCGCGTTTGCAGTGATATGAAGCTGCGTTTGTCCTCTCTGTCTTTATATATGGATGACACCAATGACCAGTCGAGAAGGCCCTGTTTAGGCCATTTGTGACAATTGAGCCATCTCAATAACGCTCTATCAACTGCAGGTCACGATCTCCACTAAGATCTCTTTGCATGGCTTTAACCATGCACTTCTCGGCATGTCGAATATTTGCCCACAGCTCTCTAGATCTTCCCGTTTTTCTAAAATCATTATACTATTCATCAGCACCTCTAATAGTTGCTAATATAATATTAGTCATGTTGTTGTCGCAGCCATCAAGATCAATCATCTCAAATATGAGGCTGTGTTTGCAGCGATATAGAGCTGCGGATGTAGTGATTGCGTTGACGTTAGAAATTACTTGTGTTTCGATTGCAAGGACGAATTCTGCTTCTTGGTTTGAAGAAATCATTACCTTGTAATCTCTTCTTGATCCAGAGGGGAATCCTTTGATTGCAGCTTTCCTTTGGTAACAAGAAAGTCGTCTGATTGTAACCTCCTTAGTCAAAACTATCAGTTGAAGTCTGATAGGGGTGAACTATCTATTGTGATTTTTAAACAGCCTACAACTGGTCATATGGGCTCCTCATGTACCTTTGGCTAATGATAAAACTATTGAATCTCTTGTACCATTGTCGCGGTGATTGCTTCAATCCATAAAGAGACTTCTTCAGTTTGCATACCAAATCATACTTTCCTGCAGCTTTGAATTCCATAGGTTGTGTCATATAGATCTCTTCTTCTAAGTCTTCATTCCAAAAGGGTGTCTTCATTATAATCTATGCCCTTAAGCTGGGCATACCCTTTGGCCACTAATCTGGCTTTGTACTGAATGTCTCCATTAGAAGATCCTTCTTTCTTTGCATATACCCACTTGCATTCAATAGCCTTCTTACCCCTCGGTAGCTTTACAAGTTCCCAAGTGTCGTTCTTCCGAAGAGAGTGCATCTCCTCCTCCATAGCTTCCCTCCACCTGACTAAATCAGAGCAAAACTCTACTTCCTTATATGTAGAATGAACCAAATCATCAATGAACTCAATTGATAAAACATATGCAATCATCACATTATTATACCTAGCTGGCGGACGAATGATTCTTCTTGGTCTATTAGCTATAATTGACTCCAGAACATGATCCTGTTCCTGAGTCCTAACATCCACTGTATCCTCTACCTGCCTATCTATCATTTCTCCTCCCAGTGTCACCTCTAAGGAGCCTCAATAGATACAGTGCTATCTGAAGTATGTGGAGTCATATCATCCTCTACCTCCTGCGATATCCCGCTAGTCTGGCCTTTGTAAGGAATGTGATTTTTAATTTTGATTTGAATAAATTTTTCTAGTATTTAAATATTAAATATTATTTTTTTAAAAGAGTATTTGTATTTTCCCTAATTTTCTAGAATTTCCTATGATTTAAAAATCCGATTTTTATATTTATTTAATGATTTTGCTAATTGTAAATTAAATTGTTACGATGAAATTTTTTTAAATTAATATTGGTTATTTATCATTGTTGTTATTATTATTATTGTTATTAATTATCTGTATTATTTTTAGCCTCAACCCTGATCTCCTATCGCTATATATAGCTGTCAACTGATCAGCACAGCAGTCAATCTGTTATCTAGTTTTTCCCCTCGTTTCCTCAATCTCACAACCACTCTCTCTCCTCATCATCAATCCTTTCTCTCTTACTCTCTCACCCCTACCCCACCCCCCTAAAACCCTCCCCAATTCACGCAAATTCCCACCTCGTGTCTCCCCCAACTCCTCAAAAAACCCCCACGCGCACTTCTCTTACCCCACGTTTCCCTCA